>NC_134139.1:177550454-177853484 GCF_033958435.1 Carettochelys insculpta | reverse complement strand
TTGTCTTGTTAGAGATGCTGTCTCTGGCTACATCTACACTACAGAGATCTTTTGAAAGAATCTCTTCTGGAAGATCTCTTCTGAAAGAACTTCTTTCGAGAGAATGCGTCCCCACACACAAAAAAGCAGCTAAAAAGAGCGATTTGCTCTTTTGAAACAGAGCATCTACATGGCCCCTGCTCTTTTGAAAGAATGGGCCAGGCATCAAAAAATCAGGTACCATGAGGATGGCTCTTTTGAAAGAAGGGTCCTGTGAAGTGTTGTAGCCAGACGGAATCCCCCTGCTCTACGCCATCTTGCCCCTCTTAGGTGCCTCAGAGCACAAAGCACAAAGGAAACAGCACAGTCTTAGAATGTCTGGAAGCACAGATGTGCTTATCTCAAGCACAGTCTTTGATGCTTCAAAACACAGATGTGCTGCCTCATCATGACCCTGGACGGAAGAATACAGATAAGAGGGCTAACAGGCCAGCTGATGACCACAGGGCCTTAAACTGCTCTTCGCTGGTTCTGATAATTGATATGCCTACACATCATCCCAGAAGAGGAATCTCCCGCCCATATGAAAAGAATGTCCTGTCTTAATGATTTAGTTATCTCTATCTTAAAAATGTAAATTACGTTGCAACTCCCTTATAAGAACTGGTGTCACAAAGATGAACCAGTACAATTGGTACCTTTAGATAAGGAAGAGTGTACGTGACCCAAGGGGTATAAAGAAGGGTCCGTCAGACCACTCTAACTGAGCTCCAGTTACCTATACCCGCTGGTCGGGTAAGGTCATTGCCTTCCAAGGACCCAGGGGACGCCCTCCTCGTACTCTTTTTCCTGAGGGATTGAGTGAAGGATGCTGGCTACGCCGACGTCTGAGGACGCAGGGATGAAAATTATACCTGCAATGTATTTTGTGCACATTTAACAGTAAGACCTCTGTAGGCTGAGGTGTTTTGTCCTCAAATGTGTAACTTTCATTTGTAATCTAATTGGTATACCATATGTATCATCCTACTACTAGTTAAGAAGATAGAGCAATAACCTTGTAACCATTAATATTTCTTATTTCTGCTTTTAATAAATGGTAACCATTTAAGCTTCAGCCTGACTCCTTCCAGTTACTGTAACTTGGCTGAACACAAACAAAGAACCTTACCCGTTTGGCTATATCAGCCTGGTCAGTGATAAGGTGCAGTAAAAGCTGAGCACTGAGTCGTGTCGCCTCCACGGGACAGACGCCTGGGGCACCCATCAGCCTCCCTGGATGCCCGCTGCGAAGGGACAGTTTGTCCTAGCTGTTAAAGACTCGGGTGAAATAAGCTCTCTGCACCAACCTTTGGAGCATCTGTCAGCCACGCTGTGAGACAATAATCAGAAGATGGTTTTGATCAGCAAATTTCACTTGCTGAAAGCACAAAAAGTAATATCAAGGTAGAGTGATTTAATCCATCTCTGTTTAATAAAACTTTTCCCCCAAAACTTCATCTCTGGACAAGTTCTGTTCTTAACCAATCCTAAGCCGTGTCTACACGTGCATGCTACTTCGAAGTAGCGGCACTAACTTCGAAATAGCGCCCGTCACGGCTACACGTGTTGGGCGCTATTTCGATGTTAACATCGACGTTAGGCGGCGAGACGCCGAAGCCACTAACCCCATGAGGGGATGGGAATAGCGCCCTACTTTGAAGTTGAACATCGAAGTAGGGCACGTGTAGCCGATTCGCGTCCCGCAACATCGAAATAGCGGGGTCCGCCATGGCGGCCATCAGCTGAGGGGTTGAGAGATGCTCTCTCTCCAGCCCCTGTGGGGCTGTATGGTCACCGTGTGCAGCAGCCCTTAGCCCAGGGCTTCTGGCTGCTGCTGCTGCAGCTGGGGATCCATGCTGCATGCACAGGGTCTGCAACCAGTTGTCGGCTCTGTGGATCTTGTGTTGTTTAGTGCAACTGTGTCTGGGAGGGGCCCTTTAAGGGAGCAGCTTGCTGTTGAGTCCGCCCTGTGACCCTGTCTGCAGCTGTGCCTGGCACCCTTATTTCGATGTGTGCTACTTTGGCATGTAGACGTTCCCTCGCAGCACTTATTTCGATGTGGTGCTGCGCAACGTCGATGTTGAACGTCGACGTTGCCAGCCCTGGAGGACGTGTAGACGTTATTCATCGAAATAGCCTATTTCGATGTCGCTACATCGAAATAAGCTACTTCGATGTAAGCTTCACGTGTAGACGTAGCCCTACTGAGTCAAAGAGGCTGCATAGGCACAAGTGAAGACGTAATTGGGCCCTTCCATTTTAAAAGAAAAGGTAATAAAATGCACACTTGCAGATAATGTGCTTTTAAACTAAAGGGAAGAGAGTAAAATATTCATAGGATCTTGTTATACAAATCATTGGTCTCTCCGCACTTTGAAAAAGTGTTTTGATCATCAAACAACATCAGTATGAAATAAAATTCCGTAGAGAGTGCCAGTGAAAATGGCTAAAAGTAAGGGTTTGACTGCATGCAGGGAGAGATGAGAACCTGGAATAGTTTAGTTGTGACAAAAGTGTGATACAGTTATATAAAATTGTGTAATGAAAGAAGATGAAGAGATGCTATTCATTGTTTCATACTAAAAGAGGCTCCCACCTCTCTTAGTATGAAACAATGAATAGCATCTCTTCATCTGTTTTGTGAAATTGTTGTTGATAAATGGAAATATATCTTATGCATTGAGCAGTAATTTATCCATAGGAAATTTTAAATTATAAGACAATTGGCAGCATTGGTATGATAAAGTCTGGAAGGGTGATCTGTTACAACCTACTTTTAGTTTCCCAGAATATGTATAATATATTGGTGTGCACGTGTGCGTGCCTGCACACACAAACACACACACACACTTGCAGCTGTGCTAATTGGATCAATAGACTGTAATTGCATTTGCTGTTTGAATCAATAAGGATGTATTGGCTTTAAACATTAGGAAAAGCATACATTATACATAGAATGCAGTATGAGGATTTATCATGCTTTGCAAAACTATATGTAGGCTGTGTTTATACTAGAGAGTTCTGTAGACAACACTGAGGTTTTTAGACAAAACTCCTGGAGTGTCTACACAAAAAATGCATTTTGTAGACAAACTCTAAGCAAAAAAGCTGTGTGGAGGCTCCGTGGGGTCCCTTTTGTTGAGAGAATGGATCAAAAGTTTGATCAGCTTTTATGCGTGAACATGATCTGTTGACAGAAGTTTTGTCAGAACATCTCATCCGACAGTAGCTTCTGTAGATAGATGCTTCTAGTGTAGATGTGGCCTGCTTGTTTATCTTTTTCTTTATATTTCCCCATTTCTATCTCTTTGAAATCAAGATCCTGAAGGGAACAGGACTGGAGAGTTTTAGCAACTTTGGTTTATATGCTGAGGGATGGGGGTAGGGCAGGTATCAGTTCATGTCTGATGTTTCCAAGATTACTTTAGTCACACTTGAGTGGTTATTCTTGCAGGGTTTTTTTCCCTGTATGGACATCAGGATAAAAATTCAGCAAACAATACAAATAACAAAAATGCTGTGAATGTTCTATTGTGAAAAAGATAATTGAGGAGAAATTAATCCAACATAAACCAAATGTTCCTTGCAATGTACTAAACACTGCAGAAAATCTGAAAGCTTTACTAAAATGAAACCAGGGCATTTGCCAACCATTATTGCTATGACACAATCTGTTGCTTTAATCTTATTATGTAATTAATTGCTCTTATTAATTTGGAAGGTGCCCATCACCAGGGTAACTTGGCTTTTCCCACACAGCTCCATGACTCTAGAAGACAAGGGCATAGAAAAAGTTAAGCAACAGGCTGAATGCTAGTGCCCAGGAAGAAAGGAAAACATAGATGAAGAGAGGCATCTCAACACACATTCTAAATGAGACCAGGTTTAGACTCAAATATATGTGCAGAAGGAATGTGTGTGCATGAAACAAAATAGGAAGGAGGGTTCTTTCAAAAATGGGGTTTGTTTTTGAAGGAACCCTGTCTACACAGCTATTTTTTGCTTTCGAAAAAGCCTCTTCCGGAAGCATGATTGCATGAGTATATGCGAATGAGGCGTGAGATATATAAATCTGTGCTTCATTTTCATTTTGGTCTCGCTCACTTGCATTCTGCTTCTGAAAGCGGAATGCAGTGTAGACATAGTCTAAGGGTATGTCTACACAGCAGCCTTATTGCAAAATAAGCTCTTCTGGAATAGCTGTTTCAAAATAATGCTGCTACACACAAAAATATGTTTTGATATATTGTAAACCACACACCTATGTGTGGTTAACTGTCCCATGTAGTGGTCCCGAGACCACTTCACAGGGAAAAAACAAGTGGATGCTACAGCCTAAACTGAAAGCCAGGTGGCCTTTAGCTCAAGCTGTTGAGGTTCCTGCATGACCCTTTAGCAGTCTCAGGTTTGAGTCTGCCTGTGGGCAGTTACCAAAGCCCTTTGCTATTTTGAAATACATCATCTGCACACTTATGCTGTTTCTACACTTGCACTCCCCTTTCAAAAGAGGTATGAAAATGAGGTAAGTAGAAAATGCAAATGAGGTACAGATTTACATATCTGACACCTCATTTGGATATTTTTCTTTTGAAAGAAGAAAAGCAGTGTAGATGTGTTTTTTTTAAAGTAAACCCTATCTTCTTTGAACGAGCCCTGCTTCCTATTTTTTTTAAAAAAGGAAGAAAGGTTCTTTCGAAGATGAGGTTTACTTTCAAAAGAACCACATCTACACTGCTTTTCTTCTTTCAAAAGACACTCTTGCAAAAGAAGAATATGCAAATAAGGTGCTGGATATGTAAATCTGTGCCTCATTTGCATTTTCAATTTCCCTCATTTGCAAGCCTCTCTCGAAAGAGGAATGTTAGTGTCAACACAGCCATAGTGCTTCTTTCAAAATAAACGCTGTTCCCTAAGGCCGTGGCTACACTAGCCCCGCCTTTCAAAATGGGGATGCTAATGAGCCACTTCAGCAGATGCTAATGAGGCACTGCCATGAATATGAAGTGCCTCATTAGCACAATGGTGGCCACAGAAACACAAAGGGTGGTCACCATCACAAAAGTTTTTGGAAATTATAGCTGGGTTCCAGAGATTCATATTTTTGATGGCACCTTTGTTCCCATACTTTGCCCACTGAAAAGCATTTTTCAAGGCTTAGTTGATCACAATGGCAGGTTCATGATCACTGTGACTACAGGAAAGGTTCATGATGTCAGGTGCTGAGGAGACTGTGACTGCACTTGACGAAGGGAAAAAGCAGTTTATTTGCCAGAAAGGATATGGTTTTATAAGAACATAAGAACATAAGAACGGCCATACTGGGTCAGACCAAAGGTCCATCCAGCCCAGTATCCTGTCTGCCAACAGTGGCCAGTGCCAGGTGCCCCAGAGGAGGTGAACCGAAGACAATGATCAAGCAATTTGTCTCCTGCCATCTGTCTCCAGCCTTTGCCTAAAGGCTAGGGGCACCATATTTTACCCTTGGCTAATAGCCATTTATGGACCTAACCTCCAAAATTTTATCAAGCTCTTTTTTAAACTCTGTTAGAGTGCTGGCCTTCACAGCCTCCTCTGGCAAGGAGTTCCACAGGTTGACTGTGCGCTGTGTGAAGAAAAATTTTCTTTTATTAGTTTTGAACCTACTACCCATTTTCTGTATGGGTGTCTCCATTCCTGTGTCTACTCTGGGGGTCTTGCACACATGCTCCTATCTGGGCTAATGAAACGTACCCTAACATCAATGTCTTGGCAAAATGAGAATTCAACTTCAAATTAAGCAGCTTCAGGATGGTGGTAGAGTGTGCCTTTGGATCACTGAAGGTTCACTGGAGATGCCTACAGACCATGCTGGATGCCAGTGTGGCCAGTGCCAGCTGCATTGTTGTGGCATGCAGTGCACTTCATAATAACTGTGGGATCAAAGAGAATGCTTTAGGACAGAGGGACACAGGTCAGGACTGGCTTGCAAAGCTTTTACAGGTGGCCTGATCCAGTGGTGGATCATAATAGCCCAGAGAAATCTAGGATATATTGTGTGCCTGTGACCGGGGACTGGGGGTGGGGGATGACACTGACCACAGCTGGTCCCAAACAAAGTGCCACAACTCACATGGGGAAATTTTCCCGCTCATTGGTGTAGTTCCAAGCCCACCCATGGTGCTTAGCTGGTCATTTAGGTAATGGATAATTGGGGAAGGGTGCTCCAATAGGTATGACACATGTCTGTCATTTTGTGATTGTTCTGCAAAGGGTGCCTGCCCAGTTAAATTGCATTTACTTTCTTTTTGTTTTATATGAATGTTCACAATTGTTAGCCAAACCACAGCGTGGGGGGATTACTCAATGCTTGTAGGAGCTTACGAATCGTTGATGAAGGGGTTTGTTATATTTGGACTCCTCAGAGAAAGATACATGCAGAAGGAGCTAATTGAAACCCAGATGCCTGCTGTGGAAACTATTGTTTTGGCAGCAAAACAGAAATTAAAACTAGAGAAGTTTTCCACTAGGGAGGGGAAAGTACAGATTCCTAAAAATGTAAAGGGATAGGACATTGCATACTTCTCGATTATCTATACGTACATTATTGTTCATATAGCTAATACAAAACACTAAATAACCTAGCTAAAATTTGTTAATAAACTATTGAGATTCTTAAAATGTAAGGGATTATTCTGCTGCCTTCACCTCAGTCCCACCCAAGAGCTCGTCAACAGCCATCTCACTTGGGCACACTACCCCATCGAGTGTGCCTTTGGCCGTTTGAAGGCGAGATTTAAGTGCCACCGCATGCGCCTCAATGTTGGGGTGGAGAATGTCCCCCAGGTCATGGGGCCTGCTGTGCCCTCCATAGCCTCATTGAGGCCAGGGAGAAAACCTTCCCCCAGGTCTGGATGGGCAAGGCTGGCCTTGGCTATGAGCAGCCTGCTGTGGCTCCCTGACCGCCAAGTCCACTGTGATGGGCTCCACAACCAGGAAGCCCTCCAGGAGACTTTCACCCACAGGTCACTGTGACCCTCAGGCACCCCCACCTCCTGCCCACCCACCCCTCTTCGCTTCCCCCTCCCAATAACAGGGGGCACAGGGGTGGTGAATAATTAAAATGGTTATTGAAAATAGGAACTTTAGAAAAATGAAAACAGTGCAATTAACTATTACAGTGGTGAATGGGGCTAGCTATGTACACTGAAGGGCTCCGGGGCTGGGGGGGGCACCTCAAATGCAGAGGGGGTTGGGGATGGAAGGGGCATTATTCCAGGGAGGGATGGAAGGCTGGGAGCCCCAGTGGCTGCGGAAGTACTTCCTGCCTTGGGTGCAGGGTCACCATTGGGGCATGGATGGGGCCTGGAGCACAAGAGGCAGGGGTGGAGAGGCAGTGCAGTGGGCTTGGCCTTGGTGGAGGGGGGAGGCTGCCTTGGTGGGGCCCACCGTGGCCATGATGGAGGCCGCAAGGCCCCATAGGGCGGCAGGGGAGAGGTCTGGTGTGAGCTGGGCAGCGAGGGCCTTGGGGGTGTTGGGGAGGCAGCTGAGGGGACATTGGAGGGGGCCTCAGGAGCAGACATCTGTGGGGGTGGCAGGCTGGGCCAGCAGCTCAGTGAGGGCCGTGCACGACATGTGCAGGATGCCCACCACCCCTCTGCCCATCTCCTGCCACCAGCTCACATCAGCCTTGTCCAGCACCAGCCACCACTCTGCCAGGGTGTTCTGGAGGTGGAGGGCAACCATGTGGGTAGTGGACTGATCCTTCCACCCACAGCGATGTGCCCTCCATCTGCAGGCTTGCCCAGATGCAGTGGTGAGGGCGGTCTGTCCCTCTTGGCCCCCACTCCTGGACTTCATGGCCCAACAGCCTGGATGGGGCTGGCAGCCCTGGGCGTGTGCAGGAGCTCTCCTGATCCTTGCATGGTGCAACTGCAAGGGATGGAAGGGGAGAGAGAGATACCACCTTGGTCCTGCAGCCCAGCCCTAGTTGCCATAACCCCTGTCCCCCATGGACAGCTGCCCCCACCCCCAGGCCAAAAGACAGGGATGTCTCAAGGGTGTCCTGGGAGTGGTGGCAAATGGACCCTGCACAGAAGGTCTTGCCACACTTGGCCTTTGCGGTGCCCTGGGGATGGGGCTGACTGTTGCAGGGCCCCATCCTGCCCCAGGAATGAGCTAGTGGGCTAGTTGGGGGGGTTGTCTGGGCAAAGAGGGAGGGTTGCTGCTTGGGTGGCATGTGAGCTGGGTTCAGCCTGGCTCTTCCCAGCCTGCCCCCCACATGCATGCAGCTCGCAGCGCTATTCAGGGGGGCTGGTGCTGGGTGTCACCTGCTGGTGTGCTTGCGTGCCATGGGTGTACTCCTGCATGGGATGTCTGGGGGGTGGAGCCCTCGCCTGTGTGCCTGGGCAGTGGCAGGGGTGGGGACCCTCCCACTGCCTCGAGCTATGTGATGCTCCAGGCACTTACCGGAGTTGAAGAGGTTGGGGGATGCCTGGCTGTAGCTGGCACAGCTGGAGGGTACTGAGGGCACCCTGATGAATTGGGTCCAGTCTGTGGACTTGTCCTCAGATGGGACTTCTGACTTTGGGTCCAGTGCACTGGCCTGGCTGGTGGGCCTGAGCTGGTCCCTGTCCAAACCTGGCTTCTACTCTAATGCAGTAGGGGGCTCTAGGGCTGCCATGTCCAGGAGGCTGTGGGATGGGGAGCTGTCCTCACCAGCAAGGAGCCCATGCAGCTCCCGATAATATGGGCAGGTGGCTGTGGCCTGCCTTGATCGCCTGGCACTGTCCTGAGGTTGCACGTACGTCTACCATATTTCCTTGACCTTGCACTGGACCTTGTTGGTGGCCGGGGCAGGATGGCCTCAGGCAGCCAAGCTCCTGACCAGTAGGACATAGGTGGGGGCATTCTTTCAGTGGCCTGTAGTGTCCTGGAGGATCTCCTCATCTTGCCAGAGCACCAAAAGGTCCTGGAGCTCTCGCTCAGTCCGGGAGAGGGTGCCCTCCATTTTGTGCCCCTGGCAGGCTCCTGGGGCCCTTTGGTCAGCTCCCTGGTGGTGCCTGGGTGTTGTGGGATGGCTGGGTGCTGGCCATGATGGCTCCAGGCACTGCAGGAGTGGCTGCAGGATGTGGGTCACAGCAGCACCCGTGCTCATTGCCTCCACACTCTCAGCTTCCTGTCATGATGTTTATCGGTCTCTGTGGCTTTAAGAGCAGCCAGAGGCAGAGACCACAGAGCCCTGATAGTGCTGGCAGGGGCGTCTCCACGTTCCAGCTGACCAGTGCCATGGAGGACCCCTCTTTCAATACAGCAGCCTGCGGAGCATCTACACACACTTTTTTTGCAAAGATTCTTTCAAAAAAAGGTGCTCTTCCTGATCCAGGAGTGAAAGAGCACCTCTGACAGAAGAGCTGTGTTCTTTCGGTTTACTTTCAAAGGCTTTATCTACCTGATGGTCACCTGGATAGAAATTGATTTAAGCACCAGGTTTTATTCCATAGTTAGTACAGTATGTTCTCAACATTTGTGAACTTAATGTTCATGAATTCAATTATGCGCAAGCGGTCGCAAGTGGCCATTTCTCCCAGGGCCCTGAAGTGGGGAGCACCGGCCACTGCCGCTTCCCGGTACTCCAGGGCAGGAGCGTCATCAGCTGCTGCTTCCCCTGTGACCCTGGGCAGGAGCTCCAGAAGCCGCCGCTCCCTCCAGGGCTCTGAGCAGGAGTGCCGGCAGCTGCTGCTTCCCCAGGGCTCTGGGCAGGAGCACTGGCAGCCACCAGTTCCCCTGGGGCTCTGGAACCCTTGCAAATGTTGAGACTCTGCTGTACTGTTGCAATTTCACATATGAGTTCCTTTAGGATTGATGAATACCATCTGGCTCGGTAGACTTATTATGGTTTAATTTATCAATTTGTCCCCCAACCTTCTCCTCTTATATCTTATTTTAAAATGGTTCCTTGGATTTGCAGTAAAGATCAAAGATCAATGCAAAGAATTCATTTAGTTTCTCTCCAGCAGCCTTGTCTTCCTTGTCTTTTGTCACCTTGATTGTCCAGTGGCCTCACTGCTGGTTTGTCTGAGATACTTGATTTTTTTTTTTTTTTTTTTTGCTGTAATTTTTTTTGTGGCCTTCTTTCTTGGCCTTCTTTTTTATACTGTAACACTTGACTTGCTAGAGTTTCTGGTCCTTTTTACCTTCATGAATAGGATATGACTTCCATTTTTAAAGGAGGATTCTTTGCCTTTAACTACCTCTTTCACATTATTTAAATATGAGGGGGTTTTGTTTTAGTTTTTTTGTTTTTTGATTTTTTTGGTACTCCTACGGTTTTATTTTCAACTCCTTTTATGGTATTTTAAAATTGTCTCCATACAGTTTGCAGGCATTTCACCTTGGCTGTGTCTACACTAGCTCCCTACTGTGAAGGCAGCATGGTAAGTAAGGTGTCGGGAGATTATTAATGAAGTGCTGCAGTGCATATGCATCACTTCATTAGCTAAATCTCCCCCACGGCAACTTCAAAGTGTTAAACTTCAAAGTGCCGGCTCATGTGTAGCTGCGGCTCACCCACTGGTACTTTGAAGTTCCTGGGCAACTTCAAAATCCCTTTACTCCTCAAAATTTACTTTGAAGTAGGGAGCTAGTGTAGACACAGCCCTTGTGATGGTTCCTTTTAAGTTCTATTTAACTAACTTCCTCATTCTTGGGTAGTTTGCCTTTTGGAAGTTAAATGCTATAGCGGAGGCTTTCTTTGGCAGTTTCTCCGCTACAAAATGAGTGATTTAGCTATATGCATCTCTTGGACCAGATCCAGTGTTTGATGAAGGTCTAAATCAGGATTCCCTCTCCACTTTGTGAGTTTCAGGTCTAGCTGCTTCAAGAAACAATCATTGTAATGTGTCTAGAAATTTTATCTCTAAATCTCTTCCTGAGGTGACGTATAGCCAGTCAATATAAGGATAATTGAAATCCCCCATTATTGCCTATTTTGTTTTTTCAGCCTCTCTAATCTACCCAAGTATTTCACTATCACTGTCACCATTCCTGCTGAGTATGTGGTAACATATTCCTATGGGTATGCTCTTATTGTTCACACATGGAATTTCTATCCATAGCAATTATATGGTACAGTATGGTTCATTTTCTGATTTTACTATTTGGTTCTGGTTTGGTTTGGTTTTGGTTACTGATTTGGTTCTATATTTTCTTTCACTTATAGCCCCATTCCCCCCCACTGGTGCTACCTACCCTGTTATTTCTACATATATTGTACTCTGTTATTACCACATTTCATTGATTATCTTCAGTTGTTTCAATCAATTCTTGCTTCATGGCCTTCCAAATGAAGCCAGACTACCTCCGAAGTCCAAAGAAGATTCTCTTGATCCTTTTTGGTAAGATGGATATAATTTAAATATCATCAAACTCTGTCCAGTCCTTTCAGTTTGCTGGTATGTTAGATTGGGACCTGAGAGAGACAAAGGGAGAAACCGAGGAAACTGACTGAAACATAGCTGTCTGTTGTAGAGATTTTATTGTTCTGGCCACAAAACAGAAACTAAAACCAAAGGAAGTCTTTTCACTGAGGAGAGGAGAGTACAGAATGTCCAAACATTTAAAAGAACAGGACATTGCAGAGTTGTGGGGGCTGGGAGCATTTACAGCTGGTTTCTGGCACATGAGATTGTGTGTGGGTATAAAGGCACTCACTTGCAGTTAATCATGAGTAAACCTATTGTCCAAAGTGGTTATAGTTTGTGTGTGTGTGTGTGTGTGGGGGGGGGGGGGGGGGGGATTAAGGAGGAGTCATTTTAGTGCTGTTCAGTATATGGTGGCACAATTACTTCCATTTTTTCCTGTTCTCTCTGCTGTCAGGCCCATAGGGAACTTTACCCACCTGTTTCTTGTTCTGAGTCAGTTAATAAAGTTATCTGTTATTTCTATGAACGTTGTCCTTTCCATATGTCTCTGGCTTCCTACATTATATTCACACAGCCCTGGGGGGTGGGGTGGGTGGGTTAGTGGAATTTGGTAGGGATAGAGGAATGCTTTCAGTTTTCTGCCTGGGGAGTTACATGACCCAAGACACTGCTTGGAAGGTCCCAACACTGACAGGAAAATGCATGAAAATGTAATCCTTTCGACACACCTGAAATGAAGGGTCTGCACATAGGTAAACAAAAATAACACTTACTGACACCAGTGACTGTAGCCTCAGTCTGAACATTTTTAAAGCCAACTTTGAAAGACATGGGAATTGATCGGACTCTGAAGAACTTTAATGCATAATTTAAAACCCTGCATCCTTGGACTTGCTCTCCGCAGTGGTCAGGGGCACAAATGAGGCATCTCCTGCACAGTGCTTGGGGAATGGACACACATTGGTGTTCAGGCACGGTCTTAAGCGTCTTGCAGCTTCACAGGGTGACTTTCTGGTTCTGGTGCATGATGTTGGGCCTGGTGTCCTAGCTTCCCCTGGATCTCTGGAAATGGGTTGGATCCTGTCTCAGCAGCTCCTGAGTTGTAGGTGCAGGAAGACAAAAAGCTAACGAGTGAGGAGGAGCTGCCAGTTCTTAGAAACCAGCTGCCGCTATTGTGACAGGTGGATCCTGAATCCTTTCCTCCATCACTAGTACCAGGGCTTAAACACAACAAGCTCCTGGTCCTGTGGGCAAGCTCCTCCTGTTTCTTGTAACGTGTACTGTGCCAGGAACCAGATCACTGTTGACTACTGCCTCTGTAGAAAATGTTCCTCCTACTCAAGAATCAAACTTCACCTGGCTCCTCCAGTCAGTGCCAATGGACAGGTCCTCAAGTGTTCTTTTCCATCTGCTACTTCTGTCTGGGGCTGCTGCCCCTGACTGCTGGGTAAAATGGGCTCACCGCCAGAGCCAAAGTCAAGCCAATAATAAGAGCAGCACTGTATTTTTATTTTCCTTTCCAAGCAGGTAAGAAATTGCCCCACCTAATGTAACTTGGCTGTTGAAGGCTACACTGTGGATACATTTTTGTATTTCAGGAATGTGATTATTTTATTATTATTTTCTCAGATAACTTTTGCATCTCTTGAGAAAAGAGCACTGCTGAAAATGGTAGGTAGCATGAAATAATGGCTTTTTAAAATGTTATGTCTTCTGAGCTACGTCTACACGTGTAAGCTACATCGAAATAGCATCTACACGTCGACGTTGGGCAGCACCACATTGAAGTAGGTGCTGCAGGGGAGTGTCTACACACCAAAGTGGCCCACATCAAAATAAGGGTGCCAGGAACAGCTGCAGACAGGGTCACAGGGTGGACTAGCACTTCCCGGGCAACAGCTAGCCGCTCCCTTAAAGGGCCCCTCCCAGACACTCGCAGCCTGCACAGCACGCGGTCTGCAGAGCCATAGGCGCGCACACCCATTGAAGCAGTATGGATCCCCAGCAGCAGCAGCCAGAGGTCCACACAGCCGCCCCTGCAGGAGCAGTGCTTGCCCTGCTCAATGCCATGCAGGAGGCAGCTGACCACCTTTTATTTGCAGAAGAGGAGCTGCCCCCAGGGGAGGAGAAAGCAGCCCCAGACCTTGCTGCCCTCCCCCCCCACCCACCGCACATGCCGCCGGCTGTGGAGCTACCCCACGAGCACCGACTGGTGGGAGCAGCTGGTGCTCCGTGAGTGGGACAACGAGCGCTGGCTCCAGAACTTTCGCATGAGCTGGCAGACATTCCTGGAGCTCTGCCAGTGGCTCACCCCCGCACTGAGGCACCAGGACACCTCCATGCAGCGTGCCCTCACGGTTGAGAAATGGGTCGGCATCGCTGTCTGCAAGCTGGCCACTCCAGACAGCTACAGATCTGTGGGGCAGCAGTTTGGCGTGGGCAAGGCCACCGTCGGGGCTGCCCTCATGGAGGTAAGAGGACCCAGGGAGGGGGGGGCCTGGGGTGGAGGGCAGCCCTGGGAGGGAGGGGAGCCCTGCGGGGGAGGGCAGCCCTGGGAGGGAGGGAGCCCTGAGGGAGGGAGCCCTGGGGTGGAGGGCCAGACACACCCTGCACACCCCTCACTGGTGCTCTCCCATGTCCTTCCCCTGCAGGTCGTCCGCTCCATCAATGCCCTGCTCCTCCACAGGCTCGTGTGGCTTGGGGACCTGGATGCCGCCATTGCGGGGTTTGCCAGCCTGGGCTTCCCAAATTGCTTTGGGGCTCTGGATGGGACCCATATCCCCATCCAGAGCTCCGGAGCACAGCGGAGGACGCTTCCTGAACAGGAAGGGCTACCATTCTGTGTTCCTCCAAGCCTTGGTGGACAGCCGGGGCCGCTTCCTGGACATTTATGTTGGGTGGCCTGGCAGCACCCACAACGCCTGGGTATTCAGGAATTCGGGCCTGTGCTGCCGGCTGGAGGCGGGGACCTACATCCCCCAGCGGGAGATCCCTGTGGGGGACACCACCATGCCCCTCTGTGTCATCGCAGATGCGGCGTACCCCCTCCGGCCCTGGCTCATGCACCCTTACACGGGCCATCTCTCAGCCAGCCAGGAGCGCTTCAACACACGCTTGAACCATGCACACCAGGTGGTTGAGCGCACTTTTGGCCGTCTCAAAGGGCGCTGAAGGTGTCTCCTCACCCGCCTTGATGCAGGCCCCACCAACATCCCCCAGGTTGTGGGCGTGTGCAGCGCACTCCACAACCTGGTCAAGAGCAAGGGGGAGGCCTTCTTCCCGGGCTGGGCTGTGGAGGCTGGCAGGGCTGACATGCAGCCACCCGCTGCCCCCAGTCGCCAGGTGGACCCCAAGGGGTTCCGGGTCTGGGAGGCCCTGCGGGCCCATTTCGACCAGGCTGCGGGGTGAAAGCTGGCAGGCCCCCCACTGCACCCCCTCATCCTCCACAACACTCCCTGCCCCCACACCATAGAGCACCCAAGAGCACCGCCCCCCTTTTCTTGCAAATAAAAATGGACATGTTGTTTTTGAAACCAAAAACCGGTGATTTCTCTTATTATTAATACTACAAATATATATATATATAGAGAGAGAGCAGAACAAAAGGGGGGAACTATTTACATGGGGGGGCAGGTACCATATAAAAGAACAGGGGTGTAACGCCTCTTGCTCCCCATTACCTGGAGCACCTCCTCCTCGCCCCAGAGCCCCAGCAGGTCCCGGATCTCGGCCTCCATCCAGGAGGAGTCCTGTTGCCTTTTCCCAGGCTGGCTGCCAGGCTGGGAGCCCTGGCTCCCCTTTGGGGGGGGGTGCCCTGGGGGCGCTTCGGGGACTGGCGGGCGGCCATTGCAGCGGGGGTGGTGGCTTGGGGCTGCAGGGAGGCGTGCAGGCTGGCTGCGTGTCAGTGCTGCTGCCTGCACGTGCTCTCAGCTTCCTGCACAGGAATGCAGGGGGTGGGGAGCTTTAAGGGGCTGCTTCACACGGCGACCATAGAGCTCAGGGGCTGGAGAGAGCGTCTCTCAACCCCTCAGCTATGGCCGCCATGGCGGACCCTGCTCTTTCGATGTTGCGGGATGCGGATCAGCTACATGTGCCCTACTTCGACATTCAACGTAGAAGTAGGGCGCTATTCCCATCTCCTGATGGGGATAGCAACTTCGACGTCTCGCCACCTTACGTTGATTTCAACTTCGAAATAGCACCCGCCACGTGCAGACGTGGCGGGCGCTATTTCGAAGTTGGCGCAGCTACTTCGAGATAGCTGGCACGTGTAGATGCGGCTCTGGTGAGTGCATTTATTTCAGGGAGAACAGTAACCATTCCTTATGCATTTTTTTAAAGGATGGTCATCAACTGGGGAACATAGCAGTTCTGAAAGGACCAAGGGAGGTGGCTTTCCAGTTGTGTGGTGGGGATCCATCAATCTATGCCAGAAAGATTTTTGTGCTGCTTGTTACCCTCTGCCTGTTGCTGAATGGAAGGAGTTGGTGATCTGTTAAGGTGATGCAGTAAGTTTGTGAGACCTTTTAAATTTAAGGAACAGCTGAAGTGTCTGCTCCACTGGAAATGTGCAGACATATGCTTACTGGACTGGGAGGCAGTCCAGATGAAAGTACCCTATACCCTAAGCTAGCAGGTGGAGTCTGCATGGAGAGAGAGAAAGATGTGGGGGTTAGGGGAAACCACTGCAGATGTCCACCTGTCCTCAAGTCAGCTTTTTCAGCAATAGAAATCCAGCCCCTTCATGCAGTGAAGAGCAACAGGGAAAAAGAGAGTCACACAGCAACTGTGCTTAGCAGGACTGTTATCGGGTGTTTAAAGCAGGACATAAGAAATAATTCTTCTGCTTTACTCTGTGATGATTAGATCTCAGCAGGAGTAAGTTGTCCAGTGCTGGGTGCCACATTTCAGGAAAGATATGGACAAACTGGAGAAGGTCCGGAGAAGACCAACAAAAATGATACAAGGTCTAAAAAATGTGATCTGTGAGGAAAGACTGAGAAAAATTGGGTGTTTTTTTTTTCTGGATAGGAGAAGACAGAGAAGACATGATAATAGCTTTCAAGTACATGAATGGTTGTTAATCTCTGAGGATGGAACAGGAAGCACTGTTCTTAAACTGCAGCAAGGGAGGTTTAAGTTGGACATTAGGAAAAACTTTCTAATTGTCAGGGTTGTTAAGGACTGAAATAAATTGCCTGTGGACACAGATGCTGACATTCAAAAGTGCCAGAAGGTGCTCTGCCTCAGGACCTGTTTCCATTCACCTCTTCCATCAAAGACCCCCAGCCCCACCCCTTCCCACCCTGCTTTACCGATGCCAGGCCTTTTCTCACCCAGTTTTGCCCCTCTCCTGAGCATGCTGCATCCTCACTCTTTCATCCTCCACTCAGACTTCTGAACACCACCAGACAGCTGATTGCAACAGGTGGAGGTGCAGGGAGGGAGTGGGAGGCACTGATCCATGGGGCCCACCAGTAGGAAAGCAGTGCTGGGTGGTAGGAGGGGAGTTGGAGGGGAGATGTTATCATCAATATTTCCTCATGGGTGCTTTAATTTCACAGAGCCCTCATGATGAAGGGTCTGGAGCACAAGACCTATGAGGACAGGCTGAGGGATTTGGGCTTGTTTAGTTTACAGAAGAGAAGACTTAGAGGTGATTTAATAGCAGCCTTCAACTTCCTGAAGGGGAGCCCTAAAGAGGAGGGTGAGAAATTGTTCTCAGTGGTGTCAGATGGCAGAACAAGGAGTAATGGGCTGAAGTTGAAGAGGTGTAGTTTAGATATTAGGAAAAACTTCTTCACCAGGAGGGTGGTGAAGCATTGGAATGCGTTGCCTAGAGAGGTGGTGGATTCTCCATCCCTTGAGGTTTTTAAGTCCCGGCTGGACAAGGTCCTGGCTGGGATGACTTAGTAGGGGTTGATCCTGCTTGAAGCAGGGGGCTGGATGAGATGACCTCCTGAGGTCCCTTCCAGCCCTATGATTCTGTGATTCTGTGAGTCAGCACCTATTCTTAGAGAAGACATGTATTCATCATCATTGGAGATTTTTTTCAAGAGCAGGTTAGACAAACACCTGTCAGGGATGGTCTAGATGGGGTTTGGTCCTGTCATGAGGGCAGGGGACTGTATTAGATACCTTTCAGGGTCCTTTCCAGCCCTATGAGTCTACTTTGTTCAAGGAATTTCCAGTTAAGACTGCAAGTCACTTGCCTCCTTGCAGTAAAATATCACTCTGTTGTGTTTGTGCAGTCACTGGAGCAGATCCCGCACCTACTCACTCTCCCTTTCTCCCATCTTGTGAAGCATGGTTCTGAGTGGGGAGACTCTGGACAACAGAGACCAGGAATGCTAGAAAACACTTGTGCTGGCAGAGATTTGCTATTGTGTTTCTTGGAGAAGCAAAGATTCCCTTTCTTCCTGTACCTAACTGGTCAGACACTATTCCTCACACCTTCTTGTGTCTTCCATTTGTAGAAAAGCGGGATAGTTACTGTAGTGAAATTTTCTAATTTTGAAGGGAGTAGAAAATGGCTGTAACTTTGGAAAACCATTAATCTTGTGTAACTGTCCTTTACATCTCTTTCCTTGCTGGCAGCCTGCTGGCTGACAAACTCAGGATCAGGAAAAAATGCCATCATTTTCTGATAATTCGTTCTACAACTTTTACTTGCAGCTTTATAGTGGTTCATGGTAATTCAATAAAATGTGCAATTTACCATTGTGTCTTGGTCAGGAACAGTTGGGGAAGCGGAAAAGGCAAGGTAACCTTCCAGTCCTGCCAGCAGCCCTGAAGAAATACAGGATGTTGGTGGAAAAGGTGGGGGTTAATTTACCATCTTAGGCTTCTGTTTCCTGTTGATTCTTAGGGCTCGTCTCTGGTTCATTAGGAAGGACTTGTGTAGCCAGCTCTTCTGGAGATGCAGGACAACTTGCTTGTCTTCCTCCAGCTCTTCCAGAGCCACTTCCTCCCTGGTCCCCACTGCCTCCTCATCCTGCTCCTCGTTAGCATCCTGTCAGACAATGAGGCTGGTGTGACTGAAGAGGGGGAATCAAACGTCACCACAGCCTCATTAGTGGATGCTCCCCTGGAGAATTGCTAGTCTAGTCATCATTGTAGGTATAGCTATAGTGACTACAAAGAGACCCTTCCGAGAGGCCATCATTGAAACATAAAGGCGACCTCACTTTCACACAATACTCAAGAAGTCTCATCCATATACTCCTTGGGTAGCCCAACCACTAGTAGGTCAGAATTTTATTTACTTTTGAATTAACAGTTGTTCAGCTCATAAAATGTGAATTTAGCCTTGTTCCAAAATGAGGGGTTGATGGGATTCTGACCTGCAGACTGTTCATGAACTCTTTGCTGTGACTAATCATTAGTCATTGTGTGGCCCAATTACCTCAGTCTTGTGGTGATGTTTCTGTCCCTGACTGAAATAATTGGAAGAGGAAAAAATTACTAGTAGATAACAACAGCGTACCCTCTTTTGATAGGACTGTCCAGACCAGTCACTCATGATTTACAGGATTGACAACTATTTTTATGATTACTCGTCAACACTCTGAATAGTGAAATAGAATCTATCAAATAAGAGGGTACTGATCTCTAAGCCTTTTGTTTAAAGTAATATTCACAAATCACTTTCTATAGTGTTCTGTCAACTCTGGAATTTAACACTGAGTTAAGTTTGTTGTTTAGGGAAGTATGTATTAATGGTTGCAGTGGGATACTGTAAATTAGGAATATAGGATTGTATTCTTGGCTATAACTCTGACTTGTGGTGGAATGCTGAACATACCCTTTTAGTCAAGCCATCTATCGAATCTTATGAAAAACCCTCTCAGGAAAGTGTAATTAATATTTGTAAAGTTTTTAGTAATATTTGTATGAAAGGTGCGTTGCTTTATAAGTGAAAAGCATAATTATTAGTAGAAACATTGTTCCATTACTAGCAGTGTTTTACAGAAGGAAATACTAAGTTTCACTGTCTTCAGCAGCTAATAATTTTCTAATTGTATTCAGCAAACCTAACATGGACAAAATAGAATATAAATGTCAAACAAATAGCAGCAGTGTAAACTTTATTAAAAAGATTCTTTGTGGTATCAGGCAGGAAGTGAAACTGCTTTTAAATTGCAAACATTTCTCATTCATTTCATGCACCAGCAGTCATTGTAATAGGTTTCTGTGTGGTTCCCCTCCTCCTCCCAGTAGTTCAGATGAGTAGATAAAAGTTCAGACCCAAAGTCAGAGTGTGTGTGTGTGTGTGAGAGAGAGAGGGAGAGAGAAGCACTCATTTTCCTTGGATTTTACCAGCTGGTACATTTCATTCCTGGTTCACAATGTTATATAACAGAGTCTTTTAGAACACTTGAGTGCATAGCAGATGTTCACCCCAAACACTTGTTAGTGGGTTGTCCTCTCCTATAAACTATTGACATCATATACCACCAGCCAACCAGCTTGCTTAGTTTTGCACTATTTGGAATTACTCATCTGCCAGTAAATGTCATCTTGTATTGTGCACAGAAAATGTAACTCAGTAGCACTGAGCCATGCTTTTATACCTAGACAGATAGTGGAGATGAGGTTTTTGAGCATGGAGGCTGGGTAAAAAAAATTTCATCAAAATGACTTTTCAACAGAAAACTGATTTTTTTCACTAAAAATAGAGGATCTGCAAACCAGAGACTGAAATAGTTTGATACTGAAATTTTCTAAGGGTGAAAAACCCATTTGTGGAACCAGCTCTATTCACTGTGCTGTGTAAGAACTGGTAGTGTTAGATATTTATTTCTGAAGGAAAAAAGAGCACTTGCTGAATAATATTGCTTGTGGAACTGCTGTGGAGGGATTAATTTGTGAAATCAGCAGGTGTAGTAGTAAATTTTAAATTGTTGGAACAATTTTACTCCTGGAAAAGTAGTAGTTTCTGGGTGCCAGTACATTACTCTCAGGGTATGAGCAACCAGTAACACTTTATTTAGATAATATATAATATGGAAGATCAAAAGGGTGGGGAAACATCATGACAAATTTGGAAATTTCAAAGTTGCTGCTATTTTACAAGGTTGTCTTTGTAGAGGTATTTTAAATATGTTTGTGAACGTTTTCATGAAACATTTATTTCAGTTTTTGTAAATGAAAAAGTATAATAATTTTGATAAAAATGTCACATAAATTTCTGCAAAACAACCAATTTTTTGGGAAAGTTTAGCTTTTTATGTGTCTGTGTGTGGGGGGAAATATTTAACCCTTTCTAGTGGTTAAGACCATGGTCTGGGACTTTATTTTAAGAAAGGTTGGATCAGGCCCTATGTAAGTCAGGTATTGTGCACTCCTCTATCTACCTACTATTCTAGGCAATCTCTGTCAACTTTTATTTCTCACCTATCCCTGTAAGACTGACAGGCCTGAGATTTCAGAAGCAAGCTTGAGAGCTAGAGAAATCTCACAAAATCTAGGGGTTCAACAGGTATGTGGGCACCTGCTCATTGTCTACAACTATCCTGGGGATGGTGGGTGTGGAACAGCTATGAATGGCTGAGCAACTTCCGCTTTCCTTGATTTCAGTGGGAGTTGAGGGTATGCAATAACTAAAAGATGCTGCTCAGAAGTTTGCAGGATCTGGCCATTAGCACAGAACTTGTGTCACTAAGGCTCAGTTGTATGTCTCCACCACAAAATTATAAAGAGAGCCTCCAATGATCATGAGTAATAGGGCACTTAAAACAAAAAAACTAAAAGGGTGGGAATGATGTTCGTCTACTATTTGTGAGGTTGTGTGGTACACAACTCAGGAACTCCTCCCTCACTGGAAGTTGCAAACCTGATCTATCAAGGCTTTTGAGATGCTTAGAAACTACAGGGGTGAATGGGAATGGATCACTTGTTCATTACCTGTTCTTGTTCATTTGGTCTGGTACACCCTACAGTGACCACTGTCAGAAGACAGGATACTAGGCTAGATGGACCTTTGGTCTGATCCAGTATGGCAGTTCTTATGTTTATAAAAAAGTCAGTTAACAAAGGAAATAGGTGAACTCAGAATCAAGATGAGCAGATCAAGATATATTATTGATAAAGAAAGGAGACATTTTAGAATCTGTATTTATTAAGGCTGATTGGGAATTTTCTACTTGAATGATTTTCTAATGGAATAATCACTTTCTGCAAAATTTCTGTGGGAAAATATCAGCTTTGCTGGAAAATGTCATTTTCCATTAGCAAATCATTCCCAGTACTGGTAGGGGAGGTGGCATGTCTTTCACTCCTGTGTGAACCTGGCTGAATGGCAGCCCAGCAGCCTCCTCCACCTTCCTAGCTCTGGGAAAGCATGTAGATCCTAGCTAATGTACTTTGCTTGGGAAACACCAAAGTGGAAGAATTTTTAGTTCCCTTAAGAATTTGAAATTCTTGCTGTGTCATACCGATTTTCAGGAAAAAAAAATTCCAAAACCTCAAAAATGTGTGTGGAGCAGAAATTCTGTTTTCCAGCCAACTCTTATTCTAGTTTCCTTTCTCAGTAATATCTTTTTTCAGAAGTTGCCTTGCATGGAAGGCAGCCCAATATAGAAGGCTCTTTTACTGTATATTAACACATAAAACTGCTGGAGTGCTTCCACCTATGCAGCCTGAGGTCAATACTGCACATTCGATGGCAGGACAGGGTTACGAACCTGGAAGTCCTGGACAGAGCAGGAACCACAAACATCGAAGCCATGATTCTGAAAGCCCAGCTTCGCTGGACAGGGCACGTCATATGAATGGAGGAGTCAAGAATCCCTGAGCAATTCCTCTACATTGAACTCTCCTAGGGCAAAAGGAATCAAGGTAGGCCTCTCAAGAGATATAAAGACTGCATGAAGGCTAACATTGCTCATTCTGGTTTAAAACTAGATCAGCTAGAGCAGCATGCAAAAGACCGAACAGGCTGGCGTGCTCTCGTATGACACGCGTATGACATCTTTGAAGAGCAGCATCGTGTATGCCTCATTGATGCTCGTGAGAGGAAGAAGACGTTGTGGCCATCAGCTGAGGGGATGATATGCTCTGTCCGTGGTCGCTGCTTGCAGCAGCCCTTAAAGCTCCAGGCCCCTGGATTTCCTGTGGCAGGAAGCTGAGAGTGTGCAGGCAGCAGCACAGACACATGCACACCCTGCATGCCCTCTAGATGCCCTGATCCACCACCCAGCACCCATGGCAGCCAGCCAGTCCCTGAGCGCCCCCAGGGCACACCCCACAAGGGACCCAGGGCTCCTAGCCATCCAGTCGGTGGGGGAGAAGAGGTGGCGGGGCTCCTCCTGGATGGACACCGTGATCCAGGACCTCCTGGGGCTTTGGGATGAGGAGGAGGTGTGCCAGGTAATGGGGAGCAAGTGGCGGAACACAGATGGGTTCTCCTGGCTGGCTGAGGGCCTGGCCGCCCAGGGTCACCCTGTCCGCACTCCTGACCATGTTGGGAGTAAAGTCAAGGAGCTGTGGCAGAGTTATGCCTGCTGATTCTCCCCACTGATTGCCCCTTTTACAGGGAGCTCAGGGAGATCCTGGGCCCCCCGTATACCTCCTCCCCCCGGCCACCCTTGACACCTCAGCCAAGGAGCCCCAGCAGGCCCCAGAGCCGGATTCCGGCCCGGAGGCCAGCCCTGCACCCCAGGGGCCCACAGAGGAGCTCACCCCTGGGACAGCAGAGGAGTAGGAGGGCTCCAGCGATGGGAGGCTTCTGATCGACCTTCCCTCCCACAGCTCCAGCAGGGCGTCTGCCTGACGGGTATTCCCTGACTGTGGGACCGGATCATCAGGTATGTACCCCAGGTGCACAGCCCCGGGTTAATGGGCGGGGCAAAGGACACCCCACAGCCAGCTGACCCCGGCCCACCATGGCCCAGCCAGATCATGGCCCCGGGACAGCAGCATCATGGCCCGGAGAGCCTGTCAGCACCTACCCCCCAGGACAGTGCCATGCCCCATCCCTGGGGATGGGGAGAACAGAGCCCCTGAAGGGGGTCACCCATGGGAACACCACACCCATCATCCTGGGGGATGGGGGACAGGGACCCAGCATCAGAGGGGTGGGGGGTGTGGGCCATGGGTCAGGGCCCAGACTAACAGCTGTCTTCACTCTTCCCCACTCTTCCTTAGCCGCACCATCTGAGGGCCATGAAAGCGCAGGCGTCGCGTCCGTCATGCTGGACAGCCCGCTGGGGACGTCGCTCCATGGCAGCCAGGCGACGGAGCAGGGACCAGCCCCGGGATGAGCCCACCACCGCTGGAGCCAGCCGCGGGTGTCCACTGACCCACCAGGTCCTCTCCACCCTCTGGTGCCCGGTGGAGGTGTCAGAGTACCACCTGCCAGGAGGCCTGGGGGTCCTTCATGTGGACCTTCGAGCGGATTGATGGGACCCTGGAGTGGATCGCCAAGCGGATGCTGCCCCCCCTCTGCTCCAGCTGCTGTCCCTCCCAGCCACCCTCCACCTACCCTGGAGCCTGCCGAGGAGGAGGACCACGGGGCTCAGGAGCCGGCCCAGCCATACTTGCTGATCTTCCCAGCCCCCACCCAGCCTCGACGGGGCCTCCAGCCCAGGTGTGGGTCACGCCCCTCCCACAGCGGGCACTGGACAGTAGCGGGGGGGGGTCAAGGACTGGGCCACCCAGACCTCCCTCCTTTGTACGTAGTCCCCCCACCCCATTGTAAATAGTTGTTGTGTCCCACCCTGCTTAAGTAGCTGTGCCCCCAGTGTGCATAGTCTTTCCTTCCTGTTTAAAAATTTCATCATTTCTGTTGGTTTCAATAATGGTCAGGTTGTTTTGGGGTGGTCACTCTGGCCCTTGCACTTTAGATCCCTGCGTGGGCTGGGGCCAGTAGTAGGGGTTACCCACCAGCACCCCCCTGCACTCAACACAGCAGCAGGAGCTGTGGGCAAATGGAGCTTGGCAGGAGCCTGGTCTGCTTCACCACCATCTCAAAAGCCAGCTCACTCTGGGGCTGGAGTGCTCTGCTTCCCAGTGCCATAGTGAAGTTGAGTGGCTGTGCTGGCCTGGGAGATGGCATTGGAGCAGAGCAGACACTGCTGTGTTGCTTTGCTTCTCCACAGCTCCTGCCACTGGTGGGCCCTGGTAGTCCCCAAATCTGCATCCCTCGTGGAAGGGGGCTTGAAGGAAGGGGAGCGATGGAGGGGCAGAGCAGGGCCATGCCTTGGGAAAGGATACAGCCACCCCTCCAGGACCACAGGGGCTCATGTGCCAGCAGCTGTGTGCAGGACAGATTGTGGAAATGCTCAGGCTGCAGATGGCCCTCAGACTCTCAGTTTGGGACCCTTGCCCTCAGGAGAAGTTTGAGGAGAGGCTGCACCTCAGGGAAGTACATTCCTTCTTCTCCAGGCTTCTTGGTATGCCAGCTCCATCAGTTTTGTCTCCTGCCTCTGCCCCTTCCTGCACTTTTACAAGGTCCAGAGACAATCAGGTCCTGAGAGTGACCTGACTGAGGTGTATAAGGGTATACAGGTCATAACAAGAGTTATGTTGGAACAGGAGGTGCCTCAACAGGTAAGCGCCTCAATCTTCTGCTTCATCCTGCATGCTCCCTCCTGCCCAGACCCCAGACCCTTACTTCCTACCTAGACCCCAGACCCTCAGCTCCCGCATCCCCAGCCTGCTCTGGCACCCTACCTCCTACTCAGACCCCATAACCCCACCCCACTCCCCGGCGGTACTTCCCACACATTGAACCTTTCAGTTTTGGCCTCAAAACTAAACACCCGCCCCCCCATGTCCCATTTCTCCTTTCCTCTCTGCTGCATTGTGCAAGAGAAACCTGCAGGGCACGATGGAGGTACCCAAGGCAACCTGGGAGCTGTAGTGCCTTGGCCAGTTTCCTGCACAGAGAGCTGGCCTTGGAGCAGAGAAGGGACTACATTTCCCAGAATGCCCCTGGCCGCTAACAACAGAAAGCTAGAAACGTGTCTTAGGCTGCATCTACACTATGAGATAAATTCGAATTTAAGGCATTTAGCTCAAGAATACCACATGGCTGTCTTCACTGTAAATACCATTAGCTCCAATTAGGGAGCACTAATATCGATATTACAATATCGTCATTACCTGACGGGTATAGCATCAAGCTCAAATTCAGAAGTTTGAGTAAAGGCCACTGAGGAAGTGCCACATCTTAAAATCGAATTTATTAGCCTCCAGAGGTGCCCTGTATGTAACCCACAATGCCCTTCAGTGCTCTGCTCTGGGCTCTGCTCTCCAGGTGCACAGGAATTAGGTAACAGGAAGACTGTGAATTTCAAATCGGGACCAGGAAGCCTGTGGCTGTAGGCTGATGTTTGTAGGAGAGCCTGAGAAATGTCTTTCTTTCCTTGCTATTAGCACTGTGAGTGCATCTACCCATTACAAATAGCCCCTGCAGGGATTTTGTGATTCTGTCTCTACACTTGTTTTATTTTTTTGGTGCCAGCAGCTGCCCTGCCACACCATGTGGCAACAAGGCTGTGGTAGGGGGTTGTGCTTGCATAAGAGGCCAAGAAACTTGTCAGTGGTTTACATTTGTGCGTAAACCTCCCTCCCTCCCCCATAGGCGCCGTGCAGTCAGGGTCTTTCCTGCGCTCAGCCACGTCACATGGGTTGCCCTTGACCCAATAAAAGGACAGGCCTGCTGTTCAGTGCTGACCATGCTGCCAGGTAGCACCATGTCCTGGCTTGTGCATGGTTAGAGGTGCAAGGGCAGGAAAGATTTTCGGGGGATTGCTGCTGCCAGGGGGAAGTCTCCCTTGGCAGCTAAGTTATTTGGGTAGACTAATTCAGCTGCCCCCCCTCACTGAACCCTCCCATGGCCCTAGCAAGAGACCAGTGGGGCTTGCTGCTGCTGGGGAGAACTCTAGCCTGGTGGCTAAGATATTTGGGGGGAATAATTCAACTGGCTCCCCACTGAATCCCCCCTGCCCCACTCCCCTAGCACTGGAACAGTGGGGCTTGCTGCTGTAGGGAGGGAAGTCCTCCCTGGCAGTTAAGATAGTCAGGGGGACTACTTCAACTACTTCAACATTTCAACTGGCTCTGCATCCACAGACGACAGCCCCTCCACCCACCAAAAGTATTTTGGGAGCTTGCTGTCCATTGCAGACACCTGCTGGTTTGATATTTTTGTTATAAAATCTTTTTACTAACATTGTCTACCTTGCTTCATGCATTGATCCCCACAAAAACACACGGTGGAGGGCCAGTTGCGATTCCCATTTCCATAACAAGTTCAGTGTATGAGATTCCACTGCCATCCCCCGGGTTGGCAATGTCTGTGTAGTGAAGAAGGAAGACTTTTTTTCCTAGACTTTTCTATCCTCTTTCTTCTAATTTTGAGAGTACAGTCTGTCCCTGTGTTATTTTCAGGTATTGGATGCAATCACGGGAGCAGGGACAGTCAGTGGATGGCCAGTTGAGAATTCAGTTATAGCAGAAAGAGATTTCTGTTAACTTTTTTGCCATCTCTGTGGATGCCCTACATTTCCTTCCTTCTGATGGGAAAAGTGGACATTTGTTTAGTACGGGAGGGGAATGAGGAAAATGCAATGCAGTCAGATGATGTCAAAGACCAGCGAGCATACCCAGAATGCTAGGGGAATGGGGGAACTGCGGGATAGGTTCCCACAATGCACTACTGCAACAGTCGATGTTTGCGAGTTGAGTGTAGCAACAATAAGTTGACTTGGTGAGGAGCACATGGGGAGGTGAGGACAGACAAAACTGAATTTATAAATTCCAGAGTTACAAAATTGATATTAGTAAATTCGATTTTATCTCATAGTATAGAGGCAGTTCTAGACACTGCAGTTAACTCGCTGCCATGAAGAAAAGTTTCTTGTTACCAGAAATCTATTTAATTATTACTTGCCTATGTATAGTCTTAACTGAAAAACTCTGAAGATGAAGACTGGAATATTTTGGATTATTGTTGTTCACTTATGATATTACAGCAAAATCCCAGAACGTAATTTCTAAAGAACTGTTAACATTTACATTACTGTTCATATTTTTAGTATGTTATAACAAAATCATTTTTCCAATCACTGTTTCCACTCACATTTTTCAATTACCTCTCTTATGAATACTCATTGCACAACTACTTTGAATTCCTTAATATTTAAAAAACAATGGTGGTCCACATTTACAAAAAAGCAGCCCGCCAAAACAGAAATTCCAGTGTACGGGCCGTTTTCTTAGAGAAAAGTTTCAGCAGGAAAAAACTAGCAATTCTTGTTTCTCAGGTTTCTGTGTCCAAGGCCAAACTCTTTTGTTTAGTACTGAGCCTGGATCTCTAGTCCCACGATGGCAGTTCCTTTACCCAGGCTGGAAATCTTTTCCTGAAAAGGAGATTCCTCAAATCTTTTGGGGAAAGTCACACCTAAGCTTGTAGAATTGCCAAAATCTCCATCTAGGTGATTACATGCCTGTAACAGCTTAAGGACTTGGAGAATTTAAAGAGATGACCTTAGTCTCTTGTAACTGGTGATTTTTTATTCTTTTTTTTTCTTTCGTTCGTTCTCTTTCTTCTTCTTTTTTTTGACAGTTTTGGGATTGCCCAGTATCGTGACCAAACACTACTTGGCTGCTGTTTATATCTTTCCTGATCCTATGCATATAATTAAAAACCGTACTTCAGGTATCCTGTGATTCAAATTTGAATGCTTGCTTGTGTCATAAATGCAAGTCCACATAGTTAAAGATTGATCTTATCACAGGGAGCGATACCATTTACAGGTAAGAGAAATGAACTTCTCTTTTTCTCTGTATAAAATAGAGTAATGATATCCCCCAGTAGAAGGAAGAGTCTGTAATTATTTGAACAAAAGGACTGCCACAGGAAGCCTAGTTTAAGTAATGTGGTGGGTGAGGGCACAGCTACACTAAAGAGATTATAACAGGGGTGGAAAAGCCTGGGCCCATGGTCCACATCCAAACCACAGCTTGTCTGGATCAGGACCCCAAGGATCGGAGCTCCCCTCTGCAGCATCTGGCCTGAGCCTTGCTGGCTGGATCAGGCAAATTGCCACCGGATTAAGGTTGCTGACTCTGCTCAGGAGCCGGGGGCAGGAAGTGACTCCAGGCTCCACTACTGCTTGCTGCTTTTCCCCCAGCAGGGGAAAGGGAGGGGAACAGCAGCAGCCTCAGCAGCACAGCCTGGAGGCTTCATACTGCTGCTCTGATTGGCTGGAATTCTGGCCAATCAGCACAGCAGAGGGTGGTGCCTGGGAGTGGAGGGGGCGGGGCTCAGAACTATGTGCAACTGGGAGTAAGCAGGTAAGTACACTCCCGTCCCCCAGACTCTGTGCCCCTCAACTGCTCCTGTGCTTCCCACCCATCTAGATCCCCACTCCTACCTCCTTTCTGCTCCCTCCATGACCTCCCCTGCCCAGACACCTCCTTTCCCTGAACCCCACTCCTGCCCAGATCGCTTGTCCCCAGCCTGCTCCTGTACCCTCCCTCTTACCCAGACCCCCCAATTTCCAGCCTGCTTCTGCACCCTCCCACCTGTCCACCCAAACCCCATAGCCCAGGCCCACCTACAGTTGGGGACCAATCAGTTAGGGTGGGGTTTTTTTGTTTGTTTTTTGTGTTGCTCATCACTTGTGTAGCCCCCAAATGATTTGTTGAAGGGTCAGTGGCCCTCGACCTGAAAAAGGTTTCCTCTCTTGGTTTATAGCCATCTGACATAGCTCCTCTAAGTCAGTGTTAGAAAGCCTGCCTCTCCCCTCAATTTCTCCATCCCCTGACTGCCAGAAATATCTTGGTGGGAGAAGCACTCTTGGCAACTTAGTGCTGTCCATGCCAGCTCTTATGTTGGCCTAACTTATGTTGCTCATGGGAGAGAGATTATGTCTACACTACAGCCTGTGTTGGCCTAATTTATGTCATGAAGGCATGTGAAAAAACCACCCTTTTGTGCGACTTCATTTACACTGAGCTTCTCCCACCAACACAGCTTCTGCCACTCGCAGAGATGCTCTCTCTTCTGTCAGCATAGAGCATCTTTACCAAATGTGCTTCTGTGGCATTGGTACAGCTATGCTGCTGCAGGGCTGTACATATAGACATGGCCTAATTCATGTGCCTGAGTGACATAACTGATGCCGACATAGTGTGCTGTAAAGGTCTTTGTGGTGGGTCATATGTAGTGAGAATACTTGCAGGTGAAAGCCAAGTAGATAAATAAAAGGTGCTTTGGCACTTGTTTTCTTATCTAACCTTTTCAGACTACCATTAATAGTTTCCTGTTAAGCCTTCAGTTAAAATCCTCAGCTCACCTTGAAGAAGCTGATTGTTTTGTGGGAAAAACTAATTATGAGCTGTCTCTCACTCCCTTTCAGTAAATGGGCAGTCAGGTCTAAGGTCTTATTCCAGTTCTGGAGTGAATGGCTGCTTTATGTCATAAAACATTTTTTAAACAGGTGGCTTTTCTCACTGAATATGTTTGCTTTAAAGGTAAATATACAGATCTAGAGGAGGAATTTTTTGCACCCATTTTAAGATTAAAATCTTGAGGCACCCCAGGAGGTTTATGTGTAACTAACACTATTCATAATTACACACAGCAGGAAATCTGGGGACTTCTCTCTCTTGCTTCAGTGGCTTGACCAGCTTGCTTAGCAATCCTACAGTGCTACGTTGTAAGGGGCAGGAGTTTGGAGCAGAGCCTGCACTGGTGTTTTGAAGCAAGGTTACTAATGACGCCATCAGCTTTTTCTTTTCTCGTTTGGGGCAGGTAGAAAAGCCAACATATCTCGACATAATTGGTGCGTAAGACCTGTGAGCTGCCCACTTCCCGCAGCTGAGGGAAAGAGGGCAAAAAGGGTTTGTCCATTCCTGGCAGCCCTGCAGGTGTCCAGTTCTCTAAAAGAGCCCCAAAGGTGTGGGTGTGCTATAAAGAAAAATCCCCAGTGACTTCACCCAGCTTTGGTTGTGGTGGTTACTCAAAATGAAGTAATGTTTTTATTTTTTATTTCAAGCTCCACTTGTTCAATGTTACATCTGCGTTTTTGCATATGAGTGAAACTGCAGCTCAGGACTGAGTCAGGGAGCTTTCTCTGCAGTTGTTTTGGTGAGTAAACTGAGATAAAGAGGAAGCTGGGTTAATCCAGTAACTCCTCCTGAAGGGCAGGTGCCCGCAAGGATGGCTCAAGATACAGAACAGAGGAAGTGCCTTGTTGACTCAGGCAATCATTGCTAAGTGGCTGAAACTGATGTTATAATAACAATAGTATGGAGAGAAAAGCCCAATCTCTCAAGACTGCGAAATTCACCCCTTCATACAGTGTGTGCGTTCTTTAACTTTCTCCATTGGATCAGGCTCCTTTTGCAATCAGAGTTCACGGCTCTGTCCTACTGTCTCACAGTTGTTGCATCATTGCAGTAAAACATGGATCTATGACATGTTAGTGTATGAGGATTATTAAAGTAAACTCTGACTCACACTTAGCCATCCCTGGGAAAGATGATTATCAAGGGTTTGTTTCATACAGTTAATTCTCTTAAACATTACATCATTAGATATCTTCTCTGACTGATGTAGAAATCTCATGGGGCTAATGATTGTTTACTTTCAAGGAAAATTCATGTGGTGAATGGAAACTTGCCTCTGCTTGGTAGAGTATTTTAATCTGACAGTTAATCCAGCATCTCTTTGAAATTCTGGATTTCTCCTGGTGCCCTGATGTTTATTTACCCTACTTCTATCATACCGTTGGTTGAAACAGATGTTGGACTTGATCATGTGTGGAAGTGGGGAGAAGTCCATTGGAAGGGCCACCAGTTTGTGGAGGGAAGGGGCGCTAGAGGCATGAGAGTGGGAATAAAAGGGCTTCCTGGTACTTAGTACTGTGCAGAGCTGGGATGGGGTATTGGTGTTGGTGTATGAACTTGTAGGCCTTGACTGGACTCTTACACCTAGAAAAAGTGCCGGAGTTCCCATTGCTGTTGAGCAACCTTGGTGTGAATAAAGGCTCAGAGATTGGGCGTGCCTGGGGCAATGTTGCTATCTCCTTCAATATGGCTCTTTTAACAAGTGAAAGGGGCTGCAGGAGAAGGTGCTATCTCAATGTGCTTTTTACTGCACTATGCACTTGCTTGTTTCACCCCTATTTGGCCCAGTAAGGCACTTAGGACTGAATCCTGAACACTGGGATTCACTTCACTGACACCTCTTTGCAGCATTTTGCCTGGTAACATCTTAGACCAGTGGTGGTTTTATATTTTTGGAGGCAGTAGGAGAACTACTTAGTAGATGGATCTGTTTCTTTAGTTACCCATTTTTTCCCCACCAACCAGAAAACTCTTGTCTTTCAAATCTCACCTCTCACAGGAGCACCACTAGTGTCTTCTCATTCCTCCTAGCAAGGATATGATCAGGATGTAAGGTTCTGCCTAATGGTTGGAGAAATGGAGCTACCAGGTCTGAAGGTTAGAGTGGAGCTTAGCTGGAGTCAGAGAGAATGACCTTGGGATCCCTGGGGGGTGTAGTTAAGAACAGAGCCATTGATCATAAGTTCAATGCTGAAGCTAGTGGGTGTTCTGGAGGTGTGATTGGGAAGCAGAGCCAGGGGCCAGAGCCAGAGGTGTCAAGAATGGAGAAGAGTAGGGGCTGAAGCAGGCCCAAGCTCAGGAGTTCTCACAGGAAGCAGTGCCAAGTGCAGCTGTGAGAATGCAATGAGTTGAGCAGCCAACAAACTCTGGGCTGTTGCTGGGTCAAATACTAGCTCCACTCCTCCACCAGCCAGGAAGTACAATCAGGCAGCCCCTGCCAGGATCAGCTGTGTCCAGCAGGTTGCTAGGAAACTGGCATAGGACCCTGATATCCACTCAGTCCCTTCCACCTTCTTCCTCTTCAAAAACAAGAATAACATACTTGCTGTTTCCAGTCACAGCAGATCGACCACTGAATGAGGGAACAATGTGTGGCTCCCCATCCCTAGGAACAACTCTAGACAGGAGTCAAAACAATTACTATGTCTTGTTAGAACCACACGATAAACCTCCCTCTCTCCCAGTTCCTAGATTACTGTTTCCAAGTTACCTTTCACTGCCTCAGTTTTCAGGCAAAGTGGATGAGTAAAGTTACAAAGTGATTAGTAGTAACAGAGAGATAGTCATGCTCATCTGTATTCTATCAAAACTAAAAGGCAGTCCAGTAGCACTTTAAAGAACTTGGACTGCCTTTTTGTTTTGAAGTGATCAGTAGATATTTTCTCACTCAGAAACTTCATGTTTCTTTTGCTGTTGTCTGTGAAAACCTTAGATTTTTTTGCTGGTTGCAAGGACTTCATGGTGTGAACCCAATATGGAGGGCCCAGTCCCATAAGCCTTTATAGGGAAAAGGCTTACAATGGCTTCTGGATATTTCTGAAATGTGTGAGGATTCCAAAATCATCTCAGATTTTGCCATGGATGACTTTTCATCTGAAAATTTGTGCCAGATGAGTTGTGTGTTGTTTGCAATTGACTATTCTCTAAAAAGTTCAGTCACCCAGTCAAGGATCAGGTGCAATACCATGTGATGTGGGTAAGTAAATGCATATTTTGAATAGCTAAGATGTATGCAATGTGTAGACTGGAATGTGTGTACGTGAACTATTTGATGAATAGTCACACATACATTTGGGTCATGAACAATATGCAAACAGAAAAAAAAAGGAACTGGCAACATAGAATATTTGCAGTTAATAATTTTATCAGCTGTAACCATAGATTAGCTGCACTTTCAAGTCACAGGACTACCTGAAATGGTTAAACCTGGAACGAGATCTAGAAAATATTGCACCAGCAAATTACTACATTATTTACATTGGCAAAGTTCTCAGTTGTAGGGAAACGTATTCCAGAAGGCGCTAGCCTGGGCATGATCAGTATTGGCTTGGAGTTTGTATAAAATATATATTCAGAAGATTATTGGGCACAAAAAAGACTTTGAGTATTATAGAGTTGAAAACACTTAAGAATTTTCAGCCTGTTTGATTATTCAGTCTGCTGAAAATATGCCATGCATTTCTTTGGAAAAAGAGAAGCTGGCTTGTGCCATGGCACGACCAACAAATACAAATTATCCCATTGCCTTTCTAGGCTGGACTGTTAAGTAGGAAATTATTGAAAATGGTAACCCTCCCCACAACTTTTACATTTATTTACAGGACTAATAATAAAACTTCAATGGAGCTTTGTAGTCTATTCAAACTGTGTTCCTTCAACATCATTGAATGTTAGGCTTAGGTGCGTAATTTCACCCACACTACATGGTGTCAAGGGAGACGTGGACTGTGTACTTTGATTTATTTTTTTAAGAGAGGTCTGGCTGTCAGCCCCAGGTGGCTCGTGGTTTTGCAGAACAGCCACGGATGCCTGGGAGGTGGGGTAAAGGCTGCTTGGGCTCCCTTCCTTCCACCTTTTCAATCCCTCACTGGGAGGCAGCCTGAGCTTGGGGTCTCTTCTCTCCTTCCCTTCAGTTTCCTCATTTGACAGCAACAGCTGTGCAGAAATAAGGGTGGCAACAGTGCACTAAGTCTGCTGTGACAAGTGATATTGATATCCTTAATTCTGTGCTGGTTCTGGCAGTGATGCTGCTTTCAGAGTTGGGCACCAGCTAACAGCTACTGCTCTCTACTCTTGCTTCAGCACTGGGAGGTGGTATATGCATTTGCGTGGGTGTGGTGGGGTGCAAATGAGTAAAAAAGGGTGGGCTGAGTCAAATAAATTTGAGAACCACTGCCTTATGCAAATATTCAGCTGCAGGTTCACACAGGTGCTTTGTGATCTGCCCAGCCACTGACCTAGTAATACACCAGGTTCCCAAAGTCAAGGATATTTATAACACAAACATGAAAATTTTTGAGTACATGACTCTTGTGATAGTGGTGACAAATATACAGCCTTCCTGACTAATAAAAGAGGATCTTGGGAGCTGCTTTTATCATTAACAGGCTGCAGTATTGTAAAAGAAAGGAATAGGGACAATGGATGCAAACCCATTAGGCTGGAAGATTCTTTCCCCTTCTGTTGAAATGTATCTTTTCTGTTTATGTGCAGAAAGGACGTGTTTGCCTCCTATGCTTGGGTTTAGTTATCAGTTGAAGCTTGATCATGCAGCATATTAACTGAGTGGGAGTTGAGGGATGCCAGCACCTTGGAGGATCAAGCCAAGTGAAGATGCTATTAAAAAGTAACTCACTTGCACCAGACTCTGTCTTGCTATGTTATGATCCACCTGGGAATAACACTTGGTCTTAGCGTAGGTGGATGGATAAATCCTATGCATTGATTTCCCAACACCAGTAACTTCACTGGCAAAGTACACAACATATTTCCTGTCAGAATACGCATCAATTTTTCCAGTGAAATAATGGTTTCTAACTGTCAAAAGTGCAATGTCAGCATTATCTCAAGGCAGCCCTCTGGTTGGAACATGAAGTATTCTGCTGGAAGAAAAACTTTCAAACTTTTGCTGCCTCGTGTAACTTCTGAAATACAGAAAATTCATTAGACATCATAAATGAACAGAGGTATACAATTAAGTTAAAATTAACTAAAACCACACATATTTGTTACAGGAGGCAATATCCTGGGCTGAAACCTTCTGCCCTCCCACCCCTGCCAAGAACCTTGTATCTTGTGCCAAATGGCATGCTGGAAAGTTGTCTAAGGTTAACTAGTGTTACTAAGGGTAACTTTTAATTTGAAAGGAAGAAGAGGCGCTTGTTTTGGCCCTTGGTCTCTCCTGGAGTCAAACCCAACAGCAAAACTTAGCTTTCCCATAAAGATACATTAGATGAAACTTAAACTCTAACAAATGACACCTTTGTACTTCCACCTGCACATTATGGCTCTAATAAACACGTTATCAGCTCATGAAAATGATGGCAAACAGGTGACTGGAGGATTTGATAAGTCAGCAGCAAAGATTAACAGTTTTTTCTCAGGGAAAAGCTGTGAGATTCCCTTATTTAAAACAATTGCAACATGTGAATTTACTGCACTTAAATCATTACTGGCAATTAGTATGTGTCAGAAAGGTTGCAGCTGGTTCCAATTACAGGTGGAGCTTTTAGAACTTGAACTTAATTGTACATGAGATAGTAGGAGGTTGGATAATGTGTGCTAGGATGAGGAAACACCATTCAGAAAGGTGAACAAGTTGAGATGTGATCTGGATCTTGATTACTTTCTCTAGCTTTAGGCCTCCCCATTGAGGAAAAACTCATGGCAGGGAATGGTTTCTGGGAACTAAGTGCAGATAGTTCCTTGATGGTCTCCTTTTCTCTAAGGCCTAGCCTACACTACTGCAGACCATGAATCTAAGCTGTGCTACTTCAGGTATGTGAATAACATAGCTGAAGTCAACATACTTAGATCTGCTTACAGTGGTGTCTTCACTAAGGTGAGTAGATGCCAGACACTCTTCTGTCTACTCCGCTTATACTTCTTGTTCTGGTGGAGTACTGGAATCAACAGGAGAGTGCTCAGCAGCTGATTTATTGCATCTATCCTAGACATGATGAATCAACCCCTGCTGGATCGATCCCTGCTGGTCGGTCTGGTAAGTAGCATAAACATACCCTCAGAAGTTTCTAACTCTGTGTTCAGGAGAAAGTATGTAGCCTCAAAACCCAAAGCAGTTTATCTAACCCTGTGTCTCTCTTAGGTGTCTCTATAGTGCCAAACCTTGGACTGGAATTGGAACATGGAAACCAATGTCCTTTCCTCTGGTTCTGGCCTCTGTTGTTACTGGATAATTCCTTGTTCAAGGCACTCAGAGTGCAAAGGAAAGCTTTTAATATTTCCATTTAGGAGCTCATCAGTTCAGGCTGCTTAGAACCCTGATTTGTCTCCCAATAGACACAGCCCTTCTGTGTGCCTGCACCAGGCTTGTGCATCTTCTGTGGCATAAGAGAAAGAATAGTAGAGATTCTGCTTTCCTCTTCCTTTCCCTCATTGTCCATTGTTCCCCACTTCTTCCCCATTTCACTGGCTTCAGCTCTTCTATACTACTGCATGAGGAAAGGAGCCGTGTACCTCTGGATTTTAAAATACTGCAGCTGACCGCATTTATAAACTATGAGGCAACTTTGTTTGCATCCCCACATTCATTAGCTAGCAAATAAAGCCTGCATAAAGAGAGCGCAAGTCTTCTGCAGTAAGCTTGTATTGATGCTTATGCCTAAGGCATAGTTGTCCTGTTGGTCCTCTGTATTGCTCATATACCTTTGTGCATTAGGACATCTACTGTGAAACTCATAAAAGTTTCTATTTCAGGAAACCGTGGCAGTCAGTGGTGCAAGTATCGCAGGCTGGGAAAGAATTCAGTGCTTCATAAACTAAACAGGCTCTTTATTAAGAGAACAGATTAGAGAGGTGCTGCAAGTGGAACTTGCAGTTTAGCCATCTGCACATAGACAGACTTCCTCATGTCTCCTCCAAACTCTTCTCTCCTGCAACCTTTGCTTCTTCCTGCAAGTTCCAGGCAGAGAAGTTTACACTTTGCGCATCTGAATGGGAAGCAGAGAAGTTGAGGAGCCGTGGCTCTGAGGTAGGCTTGCTTTCTTCACAATTCCACTGAAGTGCTTCTGAAGGTGCTCTGCTGATCAGACTATCTTGTTCAGTCCAAGTATGAGCAGGTGGCAGCTCTCAGATACTAAGGAAGTATCCTAAACATTGCTGGAAGAGTCTCAAAAGATGTGGATGGTTGTGTAGCAGCTGTCTCTGCCACATTCCAGGGCCTTCATCAGCTTCTGTGGAGACTTTAGCTCACCAAACTTTCAGTGTATGGACAGATTCCCAGAACTATGGTTAAAACCAATTCTATTGTACAGCACTGAAATAGGGGCACCAAAGACAGCAGAAGAGTGGTGGATTGTAATTTTTCATTCTTGTTGTTGTCTTGTCAGCTCCAAATTAAGTGGCAAAAAAAAAAAAGAAGCAATAAGGATATTCATAGTCACACTCTCCAATTATCCCCAGTAGCACTGATTTGGTTTTGGCAGCTTTCTTGTTATGGTCATATTGTCAGGATGACAGACAACTGAATTACAAAGGAATGCCACTACAGAATTAGTGATCACCAAAAGCTTCAGTAGTGCAATAAAATCACCAGTGCTGGACAGAGACTGACCATCCGACCAGACCATTTTTAAGGAACTAAATAAAGATCAATCAAGTAGTGTTCAAATCTCCAAGGAGGCCACATCCCCTTGCTGCTAATATTGGTCTGCAGGACACATGGGACAATGCTGCTGTCCATAGTGGTGTTCCCTCAGAAACTCACCTGGAAGCACCATCTTCACTTTGACTCTTCCTTGCTGGGAAAGCCAGACTTTTGTACACCTTAGGGAGGCAATATTGCCAACCTCAAGGTGCCATTACCTGGTTTTGAGGCCAGTCTAACTGGCTTTAAAACAAGGAGATCTCTACAAATAATATGTACTTTAACCTTTTGCTTTTCAAACTATTATGATTCAGTGTTCCAAGCTTTACTTTGGAACTTTGAGGAGTAGAGATTACTTTATGTTAAAAATTAAAGCACAGATTCTGACAAACACACAACAGCAGGAGCTGCATCTTTAAAAGAACCGACCAAAATTGCAAGATTTGTGATAAAACTGGGAGAACTCACAAAACATGAGGTCACCACCAATTATCTCTTCTCCACCTCCCTCTCCCATCCTTCTCCACGCCAAAAGGGATTCACACGCACAGAAGCCTTGTGAGTGGTTTGCACCAGGGACCAGATGGCCTAATAGGTAGGCCCCTGGCCAGGGGCTGTTGGGCAGGTCTTCAGCCCCACCCAAGAGACTATGGGTTAAGTTTGGGGCATGGCCCTGAGAATCTGTTCCCCCTTTGGCAGCAGAGGGGTTCCCAGGGAGCTCCCCACTCCCCTCAGTACCTCAGGGAGGGTCCTGGGCTGTGCCCTCCAGTGGCTAACCAGGTGCAGCTCTGGCCTGGGGCCTGCTGCCTCAGAGCCAGCTCTTGCCTCTTGGCTGGTCAGCCCCAAACTGAGCTGGTGTCCCTCCCTTTGTAAACCTCCAGGCCTGACATTGGCTGCAGGTGAACCGGGGTGGGGCTGATTGGGCCAACAGGCCTTGTTTAACCCCTGCCTTGCCTGGCCTCCCTCTCACACTCCTACAAGCATCCTTACTCCTAGGGTGTATCTACACTAGCCGGCTACTTCGAAGTAGCCAGCACAGCGTCGAAATAGCACCCATCGCGTCTACACGCACCGGGTACTATTTCAACGTTGAAATCGACGTTAGGTGGCGAGACGTTGAAGTCGCTATTCCCATCTGAGGATGGGAATAGCACCCTACATCGACATTGAACGTCGATGTAGGGTGTGTGTAGATGATCTGCGTCCCGCCACTTCAAAATTGCGGAGTCCTCCATGGCGGCCACCCATCAGCTGAGGGGTTGAGAGACGCACTCTCCAGCCCCTGCGGGGCTCTATGGTCACCGCGCAGCAGCCTTAAAGGCACCACCGACCCAGATTTCCTGTGGCAGGAAGCTGAGAGTGTGCAGGCAGCAGCACAGGCATGTGCTAGCCCTGCACGCCTCTCAAAGGCCCCAGTCCCCACTGCCTTCATCCATGGCCTCAAGACAGCCCTCCTGAGTGCCCCCAGGGCTCCCCCAGCAGCCAAGCGGGGGAGCCAAAAGGACGTGGGGCCCCTCCTGGTCGGAGGCCAAGGTCCGAGACCTGCTGGGGCTCTGGAGCGAGGAGGAGGTGCTCCACATGATGGGGAGCAAGCGGCGGAATGCAGAAGCATTCGCCCAACTGGCTGAGGGCCTGGCTGCCTGGGGTCACCCTGCCCGCACTCTGGATCATGTCCAGAGTAAAGTGAAGGAGCTGCAGCAGGGGTACGCCCGGGCCTGGGACTCGGCCAGCTGGTCTGGGGCTGCCCCCGCCACTTGCCCCTATTACAGGGAGCTCAGGGCCATCCTGGGCCCCCGGGACACCTCCTCCTCCCCCGACCACCCTTGACACCATGGCCGACGAGCCCCAGCAGGCCTCGGAGCCAGAGGCCAGCCCGGAGGCCAGCCCTGCACCCCGGGGCCCACCCAAGGAGCCTCCCCTCGGGACAGCAGAGGAGGGATCCAGCAGCAAGGAGGGGGGCTGGCCTTCCCCACCGGGCTTCCCCCGACCGCGGCAATGAATGGTCAGGTACGTACCCCACAGAGCACACACCCATGGGCCACAGGGCGGGGGCACCAGCCACGACCGGGAGCCTCACACAACTCCAGTGGACCCCAACCCACGAATGCCCAGCCACAGTACAGTCCCAGGACGGTGGCACAGCCGTCAGTGCCCGTCTGCACCTGTACCCATGGACAGAACTCAGTCCTGACCCTGGGGGCAGTGGGACAATGCCATGGCGACAGCCAACAGGGACATCAAACCCACCAATGGGGATGGAGACCCAGCACCCAAGAGGGGGCGGGGAGAATGGGTCACGGGCCAGGGCACTGTACTAACAGCCTTCCCCTCCTTCTGTCCCTCTCCCCAGCTGCAGCATCCGACGCCCCAGGCAGCCAAGCACCCTCTGTTGTCCCTGACAGCCCGCCGGAGGCCAGCCACCCCAGCACCCGGAGACACCCCCAAGGCCAGCGGGACGGTTCAGCCACCGCCGGACTCTGGGGATGGCCCCAGTGGACCCTCAGCTCCTGGCAGCTTTCTGGCAGCAGATGGAGGTGGCGGAGGAAAGGCTCCATTTTGAGCGGGAGGAGTCCACCTGGCGGTGGGTGGCATGGGAGGACTTTATGGGGGTTTTCAGAGACATAGCCGGGTTGATCCAGGAGGCCATCGCCCGGCGCCCGCCCCCCGCTGCCTCCCCAGGCCGCCCTCCCTGGCGCTCCACCTGCCTCGCCGCCTGCTGCCCCACCCGCCTCGCCGCCTACTGCCCCGCCTGCTGCCACACCCGCCTCACCACCGCCAAGCTCCACAGAGCCCACTGGGGCTGAAGACTGGCCAGCGGAGGCATCCCGGCCCTACTTGCCAGTCCTCCCAGCCCCCAGCCAGCCACACCAGAGACCAAGGACACAGGGAGGAGGGTTGCGAGCCGTACCCGCCGGGGCTCGTGCCCCTCTACCCCCACCCCGGACTGATGGGGGCCCGGCGGATGGCTCGGCTGTTGGCCCATGTATATAGTGGTCCCCCTTTTTGTATATAGTTGTCCCCCTTTTTGTAGATTAGTTGCAGTTTCTTTGTTGAATCACACAAGTTACCCAGTTTAAAAAAAAACAGGTTTTATTTCCAAAAAGCTGGAGGAGTGTGCTTGTTGGGGGGGTGGTGTGCGGGTGTTGGAGGCGGTGTGCGGGCATTGCAGGCTGTGCGGGGGGGTCTTCTGGGGAAGGCCAGGGAAGTGCTCGGGGTCTCCCTGATCGAAGTGGGCCCACAGGGCCTCACGGACCTGTACCCCCTCATGGTGGGCCTGGCGGCTGGGTGCGGCGGCCGGCTGGGGGAAGCCCGTGCTGGCGTTGATTGCCCACCCCTGGACGAAAGCCTCCCCCTTGCTCTCAATGATGTTGTGGAGCATGCAGCACACGCCCACAACCTGGGGGATGTTTTGGAGGCTGACGTCCAGTCGGGCAAGGAGGCACCTCCAGCGGCCCTTCAGATGGGCAAATGTTCTCTCCACCACCTGGCAGGCGTGGTTCAGGCGGGCATTGAACCGCTCCTGGCTGGCGTTGAGGTGGCCGGTGTATGGGCGCATGAGCCAGGGCTGGAGGGGGTAGGCCGCATCCACCACGAGGCAGAGGGGCATGGTGGTGTCCCCCAGAGGGATTTCCCTCTGGGGGATGTAGGTCCCCGCCTCCAGCCGGCGGCACAGGCCCGAGTTCCTAAAAACATGGGCATCGTGTGTGCAGCCGGGCCAGCCCACGTACATGTCCTGGAAGCGGTCCCGACTGTCCACCATGGCTTGCAGGACCACGGAGTAGTAGCCTCTGCGGTTTATGTATCGTCCTCTGCTGTGGTCCGGGGCGCGGATGGGGATGTGGGTCCCATCCAGGGCCCGAAGCAGTTGGGGAACCCCATGGAGGTGAATCCGGCGATGGCTGCGTCCAGGTCCCTGAGTCGGACGACCATCTGGAGCAACGTGGCGTTAAGCACACGGACCACCTGTGGGGAGGGAACACAGGTGTCCGTGAGGCTGTGCAGGGTGCCCCGGGGCCCTTCCCCCAGGCCCTCCTCCCAGACACCTCCCCAGGTACCCCACTTGCCCAGCCCGTCCCTCCCCGGTACCCATCCCTTTCCAGCCCCACACCCAGCCCCTCCCTCCCTCCCTCCCCAAGCCCACACCTGGCCCCCCCGCCCCCCAGTGCGTGCGTGCCCGGGCCTCCTTACCTCCATGACGACGACCCCAACCGTGGCCTTTCCCACTCCAAACTGGTGTCCCACGGAGCGATAGCTGTCTGGAGTGGCCAGCTTCCAGACGGCTATTGTGACCCTCCTCTCGACGGGGAGGGCGTGCCGCATCCGGGGGTCGTGGTGCCTCAGTGCTGGGGTGAGCCACTGGCAGAGCTCGAGAAAGGTCTGCCGGCGCATGCGGAAGTTCCGGAGCCACATATTGTCGTCCCACTCCCGCATGACGAGCTGCTCCCACCACTCGGAGCTGGTGGGGTAGCTCCAGAGGCGGGGGAGCAGCTGGTGAGGGCGGAAGAGGGGAGCCCGGTGGTCAGGGGCATCCCCGTCTGCCTCCGGGGTGGGCTCCTCTGGCAGGAGCCACTGGGCGGCCTCCTGGGCAGCGCCTAGCAGGGCGCTTGCCCCCGGATGACTACCTGGAGGGCCTCCGCTTCCTGCTGTTGCTGCTGGGTATCTGCTGTGACTTGGTCTGTGAGAGAGAGAATACTGCTCTGCAGACCTCGTGCTGTGCAGGCCGGGTGTGTCTGGGAGGGGCCCTTTAAAGGAGCGGCTTGCAGCTGCCCGGAAGGGCTAGTGTGCTCTGTGACTCGGTCTGCGGTCTTTCCTGGCCCCTTATTTCGAAAGAGGGTGCCTGTGTGTGTGGATGCTCTGCATTTCCTTCCTGGGTGGCTCCTTTCGACGTTCCCCGTTGCTACTTTGATGTTGAACATCGACATTGCCAGCCCTGGAGGATGTGTAGATGATAATCGTCGAAGTAGCCTATTTCGATGTTCTTACTTTGAAATAGGCTACTTCGACGTAATATGCTAGTGTAGACGTAGCCCTAATGTTTATGTTTAATGTCCATCTTATCTCCATGTTCACTGAACAGAGGTATTATAGAGTATCTCTAATTGTCTAGCTGATGTTTTTGAAGCCTTATGACATCTTTTCAAGCTGCTTTTTTTTCTAAAAGTAGGCCTGGTAAAAAGATGGATTTTTATTTTCACAGGTTTCATACTCCCCTTTGTGGGCGGTTGTTCCTGTTTTGTTTTCTCTTCCCCACCTCTGCCCTCTGCTTCATATTTCCTTTACAATGCTTCTCTGTGTTTGGGCAACTATTACACTCTAGTCCAAAAGCCACATTGACAGAAATTTGCTTTAACAACCAAAGCTTTTGTGGCATTTTTAAACCCCTCCACTGGGAACAGCTGTCAGGCCACATAACTGGTGTTTAAACAGAGGCATATATTAAGATTTTAGTTAACTCACGTTCACATATTTTAAAATATATTTATTATTTTAAACTCTGTTGTGTTTTGTAAGTCCTGCCACAAAAACAAATGGTAATGTGTCACCATGTCTCAGTTCTTTTCATATGACAGAAGCTGAGATAGTTGAGTACAGTGCTACCTGCTCTACTGTTATAATGAAATATATGTGTAATCTTGATGGATTACATTTAAGGTGCTCTGCGCACAAGAACAAGAGCTATAGGAAAGGAACAGCATTAGGTATATGCTTTTCACATTCCTTCTCCTGCAGCTTCCAGGCTGTCAAGATATGGCAGTTCAGAAGAAGGTGATATCAAGTAATGAGTCAGATTTCAAATGTTTCATTGAAATGCATTTCAAAATCCTTCATCAAAAGTAGAAAGTTCTTTGGAAACTGTGATTCCATTCTAAAAAATTACCATTAAAACAGCATTGTGGAGTTCAATTTATTGCCTCTACATGGCTTCCATGGTAAATTTGGTTTATAAGTTAATTAAAAGTATATCTTTAAAATTCTCTACCAGGCAAACTCAGTTTGAGATTGATAGTCCTAACTGTGTTTCCTTTGAAATCAATGGCAAAACCTTTATTGAATTCCTTGTGCCTGAAGGTGAAGTGGCAGTCTTTCTGACTGTGTGATATTTAATTCCTCCTTTAGTTGCATAGGTAGAACCAGAGGACAATTTGCTACTGTAATTTAGTTTTTTCTATTAGTTATTTCCTGGTGCATCAACCAGAATGTAATCCAGATCACTCTGTTTTAGCACTTTAGCAGACTAACAGGATTATAAAGAAGTTAACCATACAGTTTAATCACTGGTCACAATTTAGAGCAACCTGCTTGTTGTTTTAAATTATACCAGGGGCTGAATCAGACCCAGGAGCATGATGGCCTAAAGCCATATTTGATTTTCCTTCCCTTCTTCTGGTTTTATATTGATCACAGCTCAACCAGACCTGAGGATCAGCATATGGATGGATATCTTCAAACTTCAGTGAATAAAGTTAGGCACCTAACTTCACATTTAATAAAAAACCTGCCCAAATTTCAGAGTTACTGAGCACCAATTATTGCTGATATTCTGCACCCTGGAAAATAAAACACCTTATTTTTTGATGTCTGACTGTGGATTTAGGGACCTACACTTCAAGTACCAAATTTAAAAGTTTGGTGTAGGGAGCAGATGTATTCAGGAACAAGAGGCCATTTTAAACTGGTTTTCAGAGACCAGCACTTTAAAACTTTATACAAAGAGAGAGAATTTTCTTTCAAATGACAGCGAGAACAGATCTGCAACTCCCTGGTAGCCTGTGGTTTACTTTTTTTCATGTTCTGAAGGGGCTATATCTATTGATAGGGCTAACAGGCTCCTTTGCTAACAATACACTGATGACAACTGTATATCTCATTTCCTACAGAGGCAAGCAGTTATCCATAGCTAAGATTACTCAATGCCTGCCAAGAGATCTGCATGGATGAAGAAGAGCTGACTCTAACTGAAATTAGGCAAGACCAAATTTCAGGTTCCAAGAACAGGGAAAACACTGTGGAGAGCTAGTTAGGACGCATACCTTAGGTCTTGCTGAAAAGATCTGCCCCTTCCCTCTGCTAACTAAAAGGCACAAAGACTTGTGGTCCTACTGCATTCATCACTAACCCTGCATGCCCAGGCCACAGTTGTAGTAAGAAATGCCTTTTTCAGCTGTTACCTCTTTTTGACTTTGCTTCTTCCTCCTGGGGGAGGGTCTGGCCATAGTGACCCATGTAGTCATCTTCAGACTGAATTATGGTAATCAGGGAAGAAGATGGAAGCAGTACAGAGAATGCAGCAGCTGCATCCTAATTGGATGAGCCACTATCACTGATACTCTGATTTCTCTTTGTTTCCAATCAGGCGCACATTTATGGCATTGGTTCTGTTCTTCAGAGCCATCAGAATCTAGTTTACATGAGCGCCTGCATCTCCATACATGATCCGTTAAGACAGCTGTACTGGCCTACAGGGGTGCACCTAACGAAGCTTAAATGAAGCATATGACAGCTGGAGCTAAAACATTCAGACTGATTTTGTAGTGTATAGACTGCCACAGTCTTGTGACAAAATCTTATGACTTGTAGAATATGGTGCAAGGGCCACTTTGCTGCTAAAGCTTTTCCACCACAATTGGAAAGGTTAAGAAGGGCTTGGACCTGGTTTTCAGACTTGATATCCACATGTCTCACTGAATCGATTGACACTGCTTTGCCCAGCACCTCTAAAATCCAGGCACCTACATACCCCAAATAGAGTAACTCATCCTAGAATCTTTGGAAGAACAGAGAAAATCATGAAATTAATTCAGGACATAGATGTACAGAATCAATTTTCCTGTGTCAGGCTTAGCACCCATTAATATAGTATCTGTGGAAAATTTTACAATAGGTTTGTAAGGTCGGAACTTGGCATCCTTTTAGACCATGAACCCAGCGGTATGTAAAAGGTTGAGTTTTGTCCTTGGTTAGGAATAGTTATTTTCATCTTTGGAAATTTTAAAAGTCACCGTACTCTGCCACTGTGATCCGCTCCTTTGTTGTCTTAGGCTGGGCTTTTGTAATGGGTTTTAAGTTCTCCATACCCTGGAGAACTATTCATGGGTTCATCTGATGCAGAAAATAAAATCATAACTGTTTGAAGAGACTTGATCTAAGAGCTGGTGATGCTAATGCTCCTTGATCAGCATGGGATGCCTGTAGTCTAGACATTTAAACTTTAACTAATAGGTCCTCAGAGGCACTGGTCTATTTATGTCAATCCACTAAGGACAATTGTGGCTGTTGGGATTTGTCCTATTGATCATCCCTGGTTAAAATCCAAACTTGGATCTACATCCAGATTTCACTGTGGCCAATGGTCAACTAGTGGGACTCAGTGCTCACATTTGAAGAGTTGGAAACGAAGATTCGTATTCTGTGTCTAGGTCCACTCTCCATTTATAAAATCAATGAGAAGTCCTGTGGCACCTTATAGATTAACAGATTTTTGGCACATAAGATTTTGTGGGCAAAGTCCCACTTCATGCATGCATCTGATGAAGTGGGTCTTTGCCCACGAAAGCTGATGCACCAAAAAATCTGTTAGTCTATAAGATGCCACAGGACTTCTTGTTTTTGCAGATACAGACTAACATGGCTACCCCTCTGATATGTGTCTCCATTTATAAGGAACATTCCTGCAATGTGCTGAGTATAACAATATATTTTTGTTTATTTACAACTGGATCTTGGAAAAATTTGAATTCAGAGCTGATTTCAGATATGGCCCCCACAACGCAGACTTGCCCCTAGTTAACTTATAATATGCCCCATGGCATATAGCCTCTGAGCCCCTTGTGCTGTAAGATGTTGATAATCAGCTCTGTAAACACACAATAATTTAGAGACCAAATTCACAGAAGATTTGCTGGGTTTCAAGGCCTGGAGTGATGTTTAGGGGTATATCTGTATAAACCCATGTGGGTAGCATGTCTACATATCCATAGGTGTCTACTGGAGTCACCAGAGGCAGAGCGGTAGGACAAGCATCTCCAAAAGAAGGAAAGAGCCTTGAAAAGAGATATTGCAGCTTACAATATCTCTGTCTTGTTGGCAAAAGAACAAATGGATATATGCTGGTCATGACCAAAAACAGGCTGGAAATGAGGTTTCTAACTATTACATTATTGGGGTTCTGGAAAAGCCTCCCATCCAGAGTTATGGGGTCAAATAATTAGCTTTGAGAATGATAGCTGGACAATTTTATGAGTGTGGTTTTTATGATGGGGTTGATTGTGGTGGTAGGGGTAGGGTTTGGCAGCCCTGAGGTTCAATTCTGGTTTATGTCTCGTGTTTCTAAAGCTCATGCCTCAGTGGGATGTCTTCATCTGTCAGGAAGGGATGTTTTCTCCCTCAGTGTACACTGAGTCACAAAGTGTGGAAGCAATGCTTAACATAGGGGCAGTGATTTTTGACATGATGGGTGCTCCTGTATGGGGACTGGGTATTAACAGGGCATGGTTAGAGCTTCTGTACTCTCCTAGATCAACTCATTACTGAACACCATAGAGCTGCTGCTGTGCACAGAACATCTTGCATCTCATTGAAATCATCCTGCCAAATCAGTAAAATTATTTAAAAACATTATTTTTATTAATTTATAGTATGAAATATTTTAGAGCAAATTCCTTTGATGTATGATATCCTAATCATACCTACAGGGCATTAGCAGGCACACAGCACATCTGAGTGTCTCAAATTCCCTAGTCGTGTGATTATATCGCATAATATTCACAACCCCCTGGAGGTTCTTTACTGGTATAAATAAATCAATTATTTAAGTCAAATACTTTGATCATTAGAAGCTGCCAGCGAGTATGAGAATGCCTGAGCAGTGCAGTTCACCGGGAATGATTGTGCCTCACAGAATGCTGAATGGCCATTCTGAGTGCTGGCAGTGCTTCATTTTAATCTGTTCTGGAAATTAGGCTTGAAGCTGGTTTCTAATAATTCACTCTGGAAAGTGAGGAAGGGAAAACCTCACCTGGGTGGAATTATTAGATCTTGCTGCCAACAGATCCTTTCACTCATCATCATCAACAACCACGGGCTCAGCGCCCATTAGCATCCAATACCTCCCTCACTATTTCCTTCCATCTTTCCCTGTCCAGTGTGGAGTGGCTTAGTTTCCGTAGACTAGCTCCGCACCCATCTACTGTATCATCTACTTATTCTCTGAGGTCTGCCTCTCCTATTTGAACCATCCATTATGCTGAATACCAGGGTCCTGCCTTTTCGCTTGTCATTCATCCTGTAGATATGCTTGAATAGCCGTAGCTTCCATTGTATAACCCTCTGCAGTAGGTTCTCTTTCAGCTGAATCTTCCTATATAATGCCTCATTGGTGACCTTCTGCATCCATCCTATTCTCAGAATCTTTCAGTAACAGCTCCTCTCGAATGCCAATATTCTTCTCTTCGAATCTTTCATTATCATCCATGTCTCACATCCGTACAAAATGCTGCTGAGTATACACGTTTTCTAGACACTCAGCTTCATTCCTAAGCTTAATTGCTTTGCTTTTCCAGATCTTATCCATCATCTTCAAACTCACTCTTGCTTTTGCTATTCTAGTAGCTATTTGCTTCTTACTGTCTAGATCATACATCATGTTGCTCTCCAGATATGTGAACTTCTCTATGTTCTCTAGTTCACTCCCATCTACGCTGATCTTCCTTCCTATTTCTCTTTTTCCAAATACCATTGTCTTCATTTTACTGTTGTTCATAGTCCATTCCACTTCCCTTCCTCATTTAACACTTGCACACTTCTTGCTAGTTTCTCTTCATTTTCTTCAGTAACTATATCATCCACCTGTCCGAAGTTGTTAATTCTCATCCCATGCATCAATATCCCTTCTACCTCTTCCTTGATCTTATCCATCACTCTCTCTAGGTGCATGATGAAGATACTCAGTAATATCTGAGCTCCTTGTTACAGACCTCTACTTGTTGTAAACCAAGTCTCCGCATGTTCTCGTCCACATTGTCGTTGATATCCTTCAACAACCATATCAGTCTTCTACCCACTCTGTATGATGCAACACCGCCCAAGTCACTTTCTGATCTATACTATCAAATGGCTTCTGAAAATCGATGAAGAAATGACATATTATTTCACTGGCAGGGGTAAAATGTGGTCTACTGTTCATGTTAACTAATAGCTCTTGTACAAGAAACTGATGCATGGATTCCTGTGAAGGCACCATAAACCTGAGTCACACATGCTACCCCCTATTAACTATTATTTGTATGGATGGGTGAAAGGGAATTTTGAGTCACTTGGAATATATGGCAAATTAGCATTTTATAGCATATTAATGAAGCACTAATTGTTCTTTGCAACCTTTTTTTGGGCAAATTAAATAGATCCTATTTGCATTGTCATAGAATTGCTGTATTACTTTGAAGCACTTTCATTAAGGAGAGGCAGAACAGAGTTCATCAAAGAAAAAATGTTGCTAACTATGACATACTTAATCATCAAAATAATTTTGTTTAAAGTGGATCAGAAATGTTCTAGTTTATATTGACCTTTTGACATCAGCTTTTGCTTTGGGCACTTTAAAAATAGAACCCTTGTTTCCAATAATTACTTTTTTCCAACCTCTGTTTATCAGGGTGTGTTTTTTTTTCTCACTTAATGTATCTCGGAACAAGATAGTGTGGTGTTTTCACTATGGTATTGCAGGCCATTCACCTATAAGGTGAATAGCAACTTTGAAAGAGCAAAATAGATAAACATTTTGAAGATGTTAGATTTATGGCATATATGTTTCCTATGGACCTAATTCAGCAGATGTGGTATCTAAAATAAATATTATGATTTTTTGAGACATGGCTAAAGAATTCCCTGTCTGAATTTTACCAAAAATTTCAGGACAGGGAAACTCTACATACGTATGAAAGGTAGCATACTGAATTTCAAGGGAATTAGTTTTTTGTGGGCTGAAAATTGAAGTCTCGCTTTGACTCTAACTGTGGGTTATTTGCATTGGAAAGCAAACACATTTTTAAATCCTCATATAAGACAGCCCTGAAGTAAACTGCACTGATCTGCACTAGAATATTCAGACCCTTGCCACTTTGTAAAAGACCCAAAGGCAGATCTCTAAGTAGACGTTTGGGCAGCATGCCCTCTGGTGCAGTCAAGTCATCCAGATTTAGGGCCTGGGTCTCATATTTTTTTAGTGCAGTGTCAGATATGGTTGGATTGCAAATTATATCCCAGGGCAGTATGATTTGCAATCTACGTTAGGAAACATGTTGTCTTAGGTTGGGAAATAGCTTGGGCAATATGTTGGGCACTTGTGGAAATGCATGTACAAATGTGTGTTCCTGCACCTTGGTGGGGGTTCGACTAGATGGCATTTGTGGTCCCTACTAACCCTATGATTCTGTATGTTTGGAAATTAGTATTTTTAATAACTGATCTGTGCATAAGTTGATATTGATTACATGTCCGTACATATGCACACCCTTATCATAGAGCCTGCATTTATCAGAAAAAAATGCACAAAGAATCTGTTTGCACAAGTTGTTAGGAATGTAGTCTCCTCAAGTGTATTTTCTGGGGAGGGTAATCAGGACTTGTACCTCAATAGACATACAGAATACTGCGTCCAGCTGTGCAAACTATTTTAAGAAGGAAATGAGGCAGCGGTCAAAGACCTTCTTGTTTAGATCTAACTGTGATAACAGATAAGTAAACAGGTGTATTGGTGAGACCTAAAGACTAGATAGAGGCACCTGCAAATTACTTTGTTCTGCCTTGTACATGCTCCAGGCTTTTTTAATGTGAAAAATGTAGATTGTCTAGATCTGGGCCATATCCTGTCCACCAAGGTGCCAAACCAGAAATACCTGATTTTGATGCTACTTGCATCTTTTTTATCAAGTCTGAAACAAATGAATCATGCAGGGACCTGGGCAAAATGAGCTTTGTGACAACTTTATCCCTTCATGAGACGTATTCTACTCCACTTACTGATATCTGCTGCAAGGGAAATGTTTTCTCTTTCTGCCAATGTTTTGTTTTAAGTTTAACTTTCATTCCTTGGACTTCTTTCCTAGCCACACTAATGCTCCTGTTTAATCTAACAAATCACCCATGGAGGCTTCGAATTGCTCCATCATCAGGAACACTTCTGTTCATGTGCAAAGTACCAGGTAATGGCTGGGCAGGACGACCATGTAAAATGCACGGGCAGGGCAGAAGTAACACAACTTTGTGGGTTGTAGTGGATGTGAAGACCATAGCACTGTTTACTGTGAGTGTGAGCAGGACCTTTTTCTTTCTGACCTCTCTCCTCCAATATGGTATAAAAACTCCATGGATCACCTGTGCCACAGCAACTGCTTTTCTGCATATAAAAGCCAGGGTCAACATTGGAGTAGCAAGCAGAGCAACTATCTCAGACCCCTTACCAGAGGGGCTGGGTACATTAAACTAAGTTGACTTTGGCTTCAGGCCTGGGTTGTGGGGCTCACTGCCCTGGGCTTCAACCCTGTACCATGGGGCTTCAGCTTCTGCCCTGGGCCCCATTATGTCTAACGCCAGCCCTGCTTGGTGGGCTTCCTGAAACCTGATTGTGGCTCTCTGAGCCCCTCGGAGTCAGTGCCCCCAGGTCCACCTTCCCCCATCGCTCTTCAGGCTCTTCTCTTCAGAGACTCCTTTTCCTGATAGTGCTGCCTTGCAGGGCACAGGTGGAACACCATATCTGAAAAGGACAACAAACACGGGGCTCATCCCTTGGCGAACTCCCAGAGGCAAACTTCCTTCCCTGTTAGCTGCTGCCCCATGTTCGCTGCTCACCTTGTTCGCTGAGAGCTCCCTTCTTATAGAGAGAGCTGCTAGCTGGTTAGGCCTGGCTCAAAGCCTTGCCTCCACTCTAATCAGCCCTTGAAGGCTCACCTGGCAGGGAACTCCCCCAAGTCACACCTTGCAAACTGCTCTTCTTTGCACAGCACAAGCACAGGCACCCAGGCAGCTGATCAAACTGCCCTTCTCTGAGGGCGGACATGGGAGCAGATGGGGGTAGTGGGTTGGGGAGGGTCCTATGGTGATGGTAGCTGGGGGGAGGGGCGGTGAAAGGTGGGGAGGAGGGTCCTGGGGATATGAGGCCATTGCTCCACAGGGAGCTATGGTGACTCGTGGTGACAGAGAGGTATGAAGTAGTGGGATCCTTAACCACATTCTCCACACCCCACTGCCTTGTGGGTTATCCTGGGAAGGAGAAAGGCGAAGGGAGTAAACCCTAACAGAAAATCCGGAGTGGAGTCCGAAGGCGGTTCGGTGTCAACTTCTGGCACTGTCCCAGCAACTCCTGCAGCTGAGCTGGTACCAGACGTGGAGGTTATCCTCTCCTTTGGACTATATCAGTAAAGCCGAGAGGGGGACACTGGTGTCTGGGCAGCCCAGAGTATCCATAATAAGTGCCCAGGCTCGCGCCTGGAGAGGTACTCCGGCATCGCTGAACAGCACTGCATCAACATGGGAGGCAACAGATACCGGTTATAAGCTCTTGCTCGATTGGCGTAGAGAACGAGTGCCAGGGGTTGCCTTAGACGGTGGGAGAGATCCTCGCATCTCACTGGACAGTAACTGCCCGCCTCAAGCTGGGAAGCCCCCAGCCAATAGGGTACTGTCCCGCCACAGTTCACCTGCCTCGCTGGGTGCGTAAGGCTTAAGGTTCCTGAACCTGACAAGTGACTGAAATTTGGGCACCAGCAAACCAATAAGAAAATCAACAAGAAATGAGAAACATCAACAATTTAAGCTTGCTTGCTGGAATGTGCAGACCATGCTGACTGGCTTGACTGAAGATCTTCAGGCCATCAGTGACACCCGAAAGACTGCTGTCATCAACGAGGAACTGAAGAGGCTCAGAGTTGATATTGCTGCACTGCAAGAGACGCGACTCACAGATTTGGGATCTCTAAAGGAAAAGGACTACACCTTTTTCTGGCAGGGTAAAGCCCAAGAAGAACCCAGAGAGCATGGTGTTGGCTTTGCTGTCAGAAACACCCTTCTACAAATGGTGGATTTAGTCATGGGCAGATCAGAAAGACTTATTCGGATCATGCTTCAAACTTGCGCCGGTCCTGTCCACCTGATCAGCGCTTATGCTCCAACCCTGTATGCCACACCAGAAGTAAAAGACAAGTTCTATGACGTGCTTAGTGCTGCTGTAGCGCAAATACCTGCTCGTGAACAACTGTACATCTTGGCTACGTCTACACTTGAAGCCTACATCGAAATAGCTTATTTCGATGTAGCAACATCGAAATAGGCTATTTCGATGAATAACGTCTACACGTCCTCCAGGGCTGGCAACGTCGATGTTCAACTTCGACGTTGCGCAGCACCACATCGAAATAGGCGCTGCGAGGGAACGTCTACACGCCAAAGTAGCACACATCGAAATAAGGGTGCCAGGCACAGCTCCAGACAGGGTGACAGGGCCGACTCAACAGCAAGCCGCTCCCTTAAAGGGCCCCTCCCAGACACAGTTGCACTAAACAACACAAGATACACAGAGCCGACAACTGGTTGCAGACCCTGTGCCTGCAGCATGGATCCCCAGCTGCCGCAGCAGCAGCCAGAAGCCCTGGGCTAAGGGCTGCTGCCCACGGTGACCATAGAGCCCCGCAGGGGCTGGAGAGAGAGCATCTCTCAACCCCCCAGCTGATGGCCACCATGGAGGACCCGGCAATTTCGACGTTGCGGGACGCAGATCTTCTACACGGTCCCTACTTCGACGTTGAATGTCGAAGTAGGGTGCTATTCCGATCCCCTCATGAGGTTAGGGACTTCGACGTCTCGCCGCCTAACGTCGAAGTTAACTTCGAAATAGCACCTGACGCGTGTAGCCGCGACAGGCGCTATTTCGAAGTTAGTGCCGCTGCTTCGAAGTAGCGTGCACGTGTAGACACAGCTCTTGGGTGACTTCAGTGCAAGAGTTGGAGCTGATTGGGCCTCATGGCCTTCCTGCTTAGGAAGGACACTTTGGTGTGGGAAAAATGAATGACAATGGACAGCATCTCCTTGAACTGTGCACGTACCACAATCTGTGCATCACAAACACATTCTTCTGAACGAAGCCGCAGCACAGAGTGTCGTGGAGACACCCAGGCTCGAAGCACTGGCATCAACTAGATGTGGTCATCACTAGGCGTAATAGCCTCAAAAACGTCCTTCTGACACGCAGGTATCATAGTGCTGACTGTGATACAGATCACTCGCTAGTTTGCTCCAAGCTCAAGCTGAGACCCAAGAAGCTGTACCGCTCTAAACCTGCTGGAAGGCCCCGCATTGACGCCAGAAAGACGGCAAACTCAGAGAAAGCTGAAAAGTTCAGAGAGACCCTCCAGGAAAATCTGCACAGCGGCCCTTGGGGCACCGATGCGACATCCAAATGGCAACATCTGAGGGATACAGTTTACAACACGGCCTTGTCGGTGTTTGGAAGAAGAGCTAGAAACACGAACGACTGGTTCAAAGCTAACTCCGATGAGATGATTCCAGTCATTGAAAAGAAGTGCGCTGCACTCCTGGAGTACAAACGCTCACCGAGCCAGAGTACCCAGCAAGCACTTAGAGAGGCCAGAACAGTACAGCAGACAGCCAGGCGCTGTGCCAACAACCACTGGCTCCAGCTATGCAGCAGCATCCAGACCTGTGCCGACTTTGGTAATCTCAGAGGAATGTACGAGGGTATGAGGAAGGCATTAGGACCCACCCAGAACAAGATGGCACCTCTGAAATCCAAATCTCGTGAAGTCATTGCTGACAAAGCCAAACAGATGGAGCGCTGGGTTGAGCACTACTCCGAGCTGTACTCACGCGGGAACGTTGTGGTTGATGCAGCCCTCGATGCCGTCGAGCTCCTACCAGTAATGGACAAACTGGATCAAGAACCGACTGTGGATGAACTGAAGAGAGCCATCGACAGCATTGCAGCAGGAAAGGCCCCTGGTCAGGATGGTATACCACCAGATGTAATCAAATGTGCCGCGGACACACTCCTGGAACCCCAACATGAGCTACTGTGCCTGTGCTGGAAAGAGGGTGAGGTTCCACAGGATATGCGCGACGCTAACATTGTAACGTTGTGTAAGAACAAAGGAGACAGAAGCGACTGCAACAACTACCATGGAATCTCCCTCCTAAGCGTCACTGGTAAACTGTTTGCTCGCATCATCCTTGGCAGACTCCAGAAGATTGCTGAGAGGGTGTACCCCGAATTGCAGTGCGGATTCCGCGCAGAGAGGTCTACCGTTGACATGGTCTTCTCCCTAAGGCAGCTGCAGGAGAAGTGCAAGGAGCAGAGAAAGCCACTCTACATAGCCTTCATCAACCTGACCAAGGCCTTTGACTTGGTCAGCAGGGATGGTCTGTTCAAACTGCTCCACAAGATAGGTTGTCCTCCACGGTTACTCAAGATGATCCAGTCGTTCCATGAAGACATGAGAGGAACCATCCAATATGACGGCGCATTATCGTATGCTTTCAGAATCAGGAGCGGCGTCAAACAAGGATGAGTGCTTGCTCCGCAATTGTTCAGGATCTTCTTTGCACTCCTCCTGAAGCATGCCTTTGGATCTTCAACAGAGGGCATCTTGCTGCACACAAGATCTGATGGGAAACTGTTTAACCTTGCAAGGCTGAAAGCTAAGTCTAAGATGCGAGAAGTCCTCATCAGAGACATGCTGTTCGCAGACGATGCTGCTGTAGTGTCTCACACAGAAGACCAGCTTCAAAAACTGCTGGATCAGTTCTCCAAAGCGTGCAAGGACTTTGGGCTTACCATCAGCCTAAAGAAGACAAATGTACTCGTTCAGGATGTTGCTGAATCCCCATCAATCAGCATTGACAACTGTACGTTAGAGGTCGTCCACGAGTTCGTTTACCTTGGGTCCACCATCACTGACACCCTGTCGTTGGACACTGAGCTAAATAGGAGGATTGGAAAAATGGTCACAGCTCTGTCCAGACTCAGCAAGAGAGTGTGGAATAACAACAAGCTATACACTCACACCAAAATGCAAGTCTACAGAGCCTGCATCCTCAGCACCCTCCTTTATGGCAGCGAGACTTGGACCCTGTATGCCCGCCAGGAAAAGAGGCTGAACATCTTCCACTTGCGCAGCCTCAGGCGCATCCTTGGAATATCATGGAAGGACAGAGTGACCAACACCGCCATGCTTGAGCAAGGTGGAATCCCAACCATGCACACCCTCCTCAGGCAGCGTTGACAATGCTGGCTTGGCCACGTCCACAGGATGAATGATGGAAGGATTCCAGAAGACATCCTGTATGGTGAGCTAGCCTCTGGCAAAAGACCTCCCGGACGCCCCCAGTTGCAGTACAAAGATGTCTGCAAGAGAGACCTCAGAGAGGTAGACATCGAGCTGGACAACTGGGAGGAACTAGCAGACGACCGCAGCAGATGGAGGCAGGGGTTACACAAGGGCCTTCAGAAGGGCGAGATGAAGATCAGACAGCTAGCAGAGGAGAAGCGAGCGCACAGAAAGCACACTAAGGACTTGCCAGGCACCCACTACATCTGCAAGAGATGCAGCAAGGACTGTCACTCTCGTGTGGGTCTTTATAGTCACAGTAGACGCTGTAAATGAAGTCCTCAATTGAAACTTTAAAGGGCGCGATCCATAGTCTATGCAAACTGAGGGATGCCTACTGAGCCCCTTGGACCTCTGATTTTGAACCATTGAGTGTGGAGATGTTGGGGTTGCAGGACGAGGAATGAGAATGTGGTGAGATGGGAACTCTGGAAGTGGTGGAGCTTTTGTGCTTTATAGAGAAATTGAGGTTTGGTGATAGGAGATTGCAGGCTGCCTGATTAGATCAAACTGCAGGACTCTGGCAGAGGGATGGGGGAAGCAGTCACTCTACCTTTTGCCATGACTGGCAGGTGGGATAGCATTGCTAGTACTATTCTGGTAGTCCAAAGTGCCTCTGGAGAGGAGCTTAGCAGAGAGAGGAACCCTTCTGGTAAAAGAGGAAAGTTTCCTTTTGCCAGCCACTTCCTCTGTTACACTTTCTTTTTCTTTCTCTTCTAAGCCCTGCTCGCAGGCATACCTATAACACGCAGGGATTGCTAAAGGGCTTTGGAGCTTTTCAGCTGTAGGCTAAACATCTGGCCTAGTTTGGTAGTTACCACAGGTATCAAGTGGCAGTTGTGTGGTAGACTATGAGGCATGAGCTTGTTCTCAGGGTCATTCCCAGATCACTACCACGCGTGACACTGGCTGGCACAGTTAACCATCTCAAAAGAAAGAGCAAGGCTATGCTTTCAGCAGAATGTGTCTCTCTGCACTGGAGGTTGGGGCACATTGATTTTGATCAGTCTGAAGAAGTTTTTGCTGCTGGTGATGAAGTTGCACCTATTTTATGGCTAAAGAGAAAACTTGCCTCCAAAGGGCTGTGGGCCTGGCACTTTCAAAGTGCAAAATTATGTGAATGGTGTTAAAAGTTAATAGATGGAAATCTGAAGCACAGCTGGTGTGAAATCTTACTTTAAAATGTTAATTTGTCCTGGGTGGAGCAGGAGGAACAGATTCCTGAAATAGTTCTTACCAATTCAGGTAGCTGGAGTGTCCAAGAGCAGAGTGAAAGGAAACAGTCTACCTCTGATTTTCAATACTAAACATAGATCAACAGTCTAGGCCATCTACTCTCACATGCTTTCTCTGACACTACAGTGTCCTGTCATGGATGAAAGAGTGGAAGGTATAAAATCATGGCAGCAAGAGTCAGACTGTGAAAGATGGGGAAGCTGCTCTCAGTCAGAATTCTTCAGTCAGAGGCTTTGGGATTCCTCATTAAGAGTGGCCCCCTGTTTTATCCTAGAATGCAGGCTGTGGCTTAACTCCCTGCCCTGACTGAGTCTATTTTGGGGAAAAGTGTGTTGCATTCTGGATCTTGGATTGTGTGGCTGGCTTTCTTCAAGTATGTATTGTGAATGTCTGTATGGTGTTCCTGAGGTGTACAAGGAGAAATTAATCCTGCCTCAAATTAGAAGCCACTCCAGACAGCAGAAAAAAAAAAAGAAAAAGAAAAAGAAAAAGAAAAAGAAAAAGGTGCTGTGTATGCTCTCAGCAGTCAATGCATAAGGAAGCTTTAAATTTTACTTGTGAGCATGTGCCATTTTTCCTGCCTGTGACAGAGTGGAGCGTACCCAAGAGAAATCATATTCAGTATAACTTGATATTTTTGTGAACTATAGAATTACTGACAACTATGATAAATTGAAATTTAGGAATGGAAACACACAAAACCAATGCAACAAACATCCCCTAGGGGTGAACAGGCTGTTAACTCAGGATGAACTTATTCAGAACAAAGTATATGCGAAAAGACGTTGACATGTATGCAGGATCAAAGGAGCTTATGGAAGGCCAAGAAGCACATGAGACGAAACTGAAAATATTTAGATTGCTGATCTCGAGTGGCTTTTATTAGCAATCATGTATAATGGCTATTGTGTCAGAGATGGAAAAAATTAATTCATATCCTAACTACTGCACCTGAGGAAACATTCTCCCTGAGTGACATTCACCCCAGCACAGAGGGCCACAGTACAAGACCTATGTGCCACTTACATTCCATGTAAGCCCTCAAAATAAGGCTTAAGTGGGACTTAAGTGATGCATAACACAAGGATGAATCTGAACACTCATACTAATGTAACATATAGTTCCATGGCTGCTATGATAATGTAGGTTTAACACATCAGAAAGTATAACTGACAGGCTTCCTGACTTGTGGATTCATTTATACCACAGAGCTGGAGCTCCGGGAGTCTAAGAGAGGGTCGGTTTCTCAGGGTCTCTACCAGATGATTTTAAAATTGTTTTATTCTATGATTTATTTTCTGTGATTCACATTTTGGCCTATCTTAGCAAGGCTGGGTACTGTCTAACACTGAGGTATGTTTTCTACCATTTGTTTTTGATTGATTTTCTGATAAACTTTGTTTTCATTTAAGATAACTTTGTTCTTACACTATTTCTGGGTAATTCATTTGTGGTCCATTCTCAAAGGCAAGCAAAAAATCAAACAAACCAAAACCATAAACCTGTCTACTAGGCAAAAGGGGGAAAGTAGTATCTGATGGGAGAGAGGGCAGGAACTTGATCAAAAGTGCTAGACATAAGAATTCTTGTTCCCAAGAGGTTTTCGATAAGTGGCTTCTAAAGGTAATGGGAGTAAAGGTGACACTCTCCTTTTGTGGAAGTATTAATAGAAAAAATAGGCTTAAGACTAAAAGTGGTGAACATTCTCCAGTCAGAGAAAAAGTCCTTGATTGATGCATAAAATAAAAAGTGTGTTGGCTAGGCTGAATCCAGGCTCCTAGGTCTGTTTTTAACAGACAACACCCACCTTTCAATCGCATTGTGACATCTGTAGCAAGTTTGCACACCTCTTGCTAAATATTTTCCTGTTTGTGGAAGAATGGTGAAATGGTTTCACAAGAACTCAGGCCTTTTGTTTGACAGCTCTTCCCATATTTAATTGTCTGTCTTCACTGATAAGGAATACATACGTAATCTGGAGTTTAACCACCGGAGGGGAAAAACCGGAAGTTTGGTAGAATATCAGCTTGAACATAAGTTCTTTTGAGAAGAACTTGCCTTATGTTTTTTGGGGAACCCTGATCTTATCACTTTTCTGCCCTTCCTTTCACTGTCATATTCACATTTTGAGGGGTGAATCCCTACAGACATTCCCAAAGGTTCTCTCTCCCTTTATTTATTGATGTTGTTTTTAACAGGCCTCTCGTAAACGTTCTTGTACGATATCACAGTGGGCACTGCTCGGAGTGTGTTGTCTACAGCGCTTCATATCAGTGAAGAAGTTTGCTTTCTTGATGAGACATCCATAACATGGCTGGTGAGGAATAAGTGCCAGATCTTGCATCACTGATGGCTGTTGGAATTTTGCCATTAACCTCAATAGGATCAGAAGAATCATGCTCTGGGGATACAGTCTGTGTCTCCAAATATTAGCCTCACTGCAGCTAATATCATCTGTCTGTGTGCTGACAGCCCAAGCTCTCCCACATCATCTTTACGCTAGTATCTTCAAAAATTTAGTTTTTCCTTTGATCCTGGGTTTTAGTCTGAGGATAATTCACCACACCAGAGTAGCTGAATTTAGGCAGTTGGTATTACTTCCAGTTAATGGTTGTTTTTGAGGGAAGACTCTTAGGATATCTATCATAACACCTTATCTTTCCCATTGTTTCATTCCCTGTAGCTTTTTTGCTTTCAATCTCCTTAGATTTCATATGCATTCAAGCAGGAGAATACCACATATGTATTCTAAGGGTCTTCCGATACTTACAATAGGAAGCTACCTATAACTCACTCATTTTCCACAAAAGATTTTAACATTGCATGTTTGATTAAATCATTTTAATTGGTATAGTCAGACCTCATGGATATTGTTTATTTTTACAATATGCCTGTTCTTGTTGTATACTTAATTATTTGTTTGTGATAACATTCATTCTGTTGTAAATGCTTTCTAGGCATTCAAGAAGGGATCTAAAGGTAGACAGAAAAATAGGCAAAGACTGGGGCAAACACATCCCTTTCCCACCGAGAGCCATCTTTCACCCCATACTAATAAGGGCAGGTTGAAATGTTTCCAGTACAACTGTTCTTCTATGAGAAATTGGATTTTTGACCAAACAAAAATGTTGACAAAAATACATTTCTCTGGTTTTGCATTGGCATTAAGAAAACTGAAGACCAAAGGTTAAGTCAATTTTTTCTGAGTTAAAAACTCTTTTTCCAACCATTTAAAAACAAAAAAACCAAAGTAGAAAAACAGCACATTGCAAGTAGGAGTAAGCAAAGCTCTCCTTAGCAAAGGTTTCACTGGCCAGTGCCAACATAGCCATACTGCCTGCTAAATCCTACCTCCTGAGCTTGTGTAGGCTAATCTTGTATTAAAGAGGGTTAGAATAGCCCCAGCTGCAATATCCAAGGTGTAATATATTATTAGAAACTGCAAACATTACGTGAGTTTCAATAAGTTGCATAACCAACTGCAACCACCTTGGGGTTGTGGTGAGGGTGGGGAAGGAGGCGAAAGAAGCCACCACTACAAGAGACTGTACTTCCCACTCAACCAATAGCATCTTAGGGCAACCAAAGTCAGTATGAAAGCTGGGCCATAATTGGCTGGTGCAGTTTAACATTTTACAGATGTCCTAAAGCCCACTATTCTGGACTGAGGGTGAACCACTTGGGATGGATAACCAGGGTGCCCAATATAGTTTAAAAGGTAACCTGCCCACACTTGGTTGTTCACCTAGAACAAACACAAACCTTAGTTTCCAATCCATTCTTAGAAAGTCTGGACAGAAAGGTGGTACTTTTACATTTTCACAAATGAGTTAATAAACATGGTATGAAGAGAGAATCCAGCAACACACTGTTTTTGTTAGTTACTCTCTCCCATTTCCCAGAAGCACCAATGTGCTGGGACTATTTTTACCCTTATCATGCTCTACTCTGTGCTGATAAGTCCTCAAGTGGAGTATTGTATCAAGTTCTGGGCATCATGATTCTCCAACTTGTCTACATCTTTCCTGAAAGTCCAGAGTAGAGCAACAAAAATGATGAACGGTCTAGTCAACATGACCTTTGAGGAAAAATTGAAGTACTGGGTTTGTTTAGTATGATGCATCAGAGAAGACTGAGAGGAAACAAAACAACAGGTCTCACATACATAAAAGCTTCTTATAAGATAAATGGAGATAAATTGTTCTTGATAGAATAGGACAAGAAGCAATGGGATTAAATTTCTGCAGAGAGGTTAAGAGTGGGCATTAGGAAAAACTTCCTGTCAGGGTAGTTAAGAACTGGAATGAATTACTTAGGGAGGATTTGGAATCACTATCAGTGGAGGTGTTTAAATGCAAGTCAGACAAAGAGCTGTTGAGGATGGTCTAGAAAATACTTAATCATACCTGGAGTGCAAGAGATGACAAATTGACCTGTGGAGGTAGATTCCAGGTCTATAATTCAGTGATTCTGTGATTCTGATGAAGGCTGAGTTGTCAAAATGCATATAAATAAAGGCTCTAACTCTGTCACAGGATTCAGGTGATGGGAACAACTTTTTTCAGGTTCACACAGTAATTTAATTTGTCATGGGAGCCCATCCCCTTTGTTATCTAGAGTAGAGAATGTTTTCTGTTTTAGGATTTGTCATGGCACCATTGTAAACACCTCTTCACATGATGCTCTGACTGCATAACAATAATAAAGCATATGTCAGACCTTAAAATAATGCACAGTATACAGAGAAAGAGCTAAGTTTGTTAAAATTTATGTATAAACATTCATTCTAAATTATGATTAGAAATGCTTTCAATAATTAAAGTGAGTAACAATATGGCTTGGAGATTTCAACAGTAAACAAAGAGTAAAAAGGTGCTTTTATTTAGAACATACCATTCATATTTTACATTAGAAGATCAATGCAGAAAGAAGAGAAACAAATGGTTTTACACCTTGAGCCCACCATGCCCTGCCGTGTTGAAAAACCAAAGATGACAGTAGTGTCATATTAGGAGATGCCTATCTTGCCCATTCCTTATAGCAGTGTTTCAAGTACATGCATTGTGTGCCCTCCTAGCCTGGGTAAATAGCACTGTAGCTGGTGAGGCCCTGCAGAAGTCAGAAAAGATACTCTCATGTTCTGATGTAAGTACTCTACATGGCTGTCCACACACCTAAGCAGTACCTGACCCATCCATATTGCAGTGTCTGCACTGCAGGGAAAAACTCCAGCATCAGGGAAAGGCTGTGTTATTTCCCTACCACAGGGAAAGGCTCCAGAAGCAAGGAGCTGCTAGAATTTTCCCCTGCTGCAGTAAGAAAAGACTATGGCAGGGGGAGGCAGCGTGAAGGGTGACAGAAGCTTTCTAATTCTACATCATTTTCCCCATTGCCTCATCCCTGCTAGAGCCTTTCACTGCCACATGCAGCTACTGTGCCTCTCAGCGAGGACAAAGACAGCTTTTTATTGAGGCACATAGCTATACACACTGATACTTGCTGCAAACTGTGCAATGTAGACATATCATTAATAGATGAGATGCAGGAACTGAAGTAACTGAACCCACCAACCTTGTTTTCCAGGCTGAGAAAAATTCATTTGCAAACTAATGGAAAACAGTGAAAAGTACAATCCAATGTGCAAGAGCCTTTCTATTTTATAATTATTCTGAAATGTTATCAGTAACACAAGTGAGGTCATTTTAAAATAGATTTTTTTTTATCTTAAAGTGTCTCTTTAAGGCTTTGAGAGGCCACCATAACAGCTGTGTTTTTTTGGTCCTGATGGGTATTTTTGGTACTGTTCCCTAAATCCATATTTGGAGTTGAGGCAGCCTCAGCAGGGTGAAAAAGATTCCATTCGGGAGTGGGAAATTCCATGAGATAAAACATTCTTGCATTTTGTCCAGTAGAAATACAGTAGTGCCACTGAAAACCATACTTGTCAGCTTGCTTGTGATGTTTACATTAGAAATAACGCACCGCCCCCCCCGCACAGAATGCTTTCTGATTCTCTTTGGGAGGGGGTAAGCTGGCAACAACACAAACAAAAATATAACTAAAAGCAACCCCTCTCCTTAAGAGTGAAGCCTTCAGAGATAAGCAGTCCCTTCCTCTCCCCTGTGTATTCTGAATGTTGTGAAGGAAAATCATCCTTCCACCCAAAGCTTTGGACAGAATACTGGGAGGAGGGATCCCTTTGCACTTTCAGAAAGGAAACCTACGCAGCAAAATTGGGCTCTTGCTTTGGAAAACTTTAATCACACTCAGTCAAGGCCCACCCCCATCTGCTTCCAGGCTTCCCTTGCAGGTGCAGGTTTTAACATCTGTGGTCTGAATCTTTTGGGATTCCCTCCCTTCACCTCCCACCATGAGCTAGGTAAACATGGTACAGCAATTGTTTCAGTGCCTTTACTTGGGAAAACAAGAACAAACATAGAAAGTCATTGGGAACTGATGAGCAGGTGATTTTGAATAAGCCAGAAATCAGAATTGCCAACTCTTTCAGGCTATGTCCACACTACAGCACTCTATGTACAGAAGTTACTGTCAGAAGATATCTTCCGGCAAATCTTCTGTCAACAGATCATGTCCACATGCAAAAGCGGATCTAACGAGCAATCTGCTCTGTTGACAGAGAGCAGCCAGACTATCCGGCCGCTTTCTCAACAGAATGGCCAACCGGAAGCTTACCAAACAGGGCTTACGGGTGAACTGGAAGCCTATCTGTTGATAGAGGCCCTCCAGAATGTCTACACTGCTTTTTTGTTGACAGAAATTTGTAGACAAAGGTGTTATATCTGAACGAGGAGAGGCACAATACTGCTGGCTGATGTGCCTGGTTTTCTCGACAGTCGGTCGACAAATTCTATTTTGCTTGTAGATGCTCCGTAGGTTTTTCTGACAAAAGCCCCATTTTGTTGGAAAAACCCTGTCATGTAGACACACCGTCAGAGAAGTTATCTCCAACGATATAAGACAGAATCCCTTATTCTCAGTTACAGCCCTTCATACTGAGAGGCTGGGAAAAGGTGATAAAGATTTTGTGGATAAGGCATTAAACTGGGCCTTGCAATATCTGAGTTCTGTTCCTTATTGTACCATTGGCTTCCTGTGAGACGCTGGGCAAGTTACACAGATTTTTTCTGCCTTTGCTTCCAACAATGCAAAGTTTAGAAAACTTCACCTTTGAGGAAGGGTTAAAAAACTGGCCATGTTTAGTCAAGAGAAAAAAATTGAGAGCAGAGGGACCTTATAACAGTTTTTAGTTTTGTTAAGGGCTGTTACAAAGAGAACCATGATCAATTGTTATCCATGTCCATGAAGGTAGGAGAAAAAGTAATGAACTTAATCCATAGCCAGGGCTGCCAAGGGGGTAGGGTCAAAGGGGACAGTTGCCCCAGAACCCAACTATTTAAACAGGCACACTCCAGGCAACATAAAAGGCTCCAGGCCATTTAAATCACTACCAGACCCCTTCTGCCTAAGGCCCCACCTCTTTCTAGGGAACCAGAGCTGGGCCACCTCCCACATTGTTCAGGGCCCATCAGAAACTGTTGCCAGCCTTGTCTTTCAGGGATAGTCTTGCTTTACTTGCTTCTGTCTCAGCACAGGAAGCCGGATCCAGTCCCAAAGTTCTGGGATTATGTTACATCTATAAAATGGGGATAATAATACTTTCATCCTCACAGGGACATTGTGTGGACAAATGAATGTATTTGAAGTGATCAGATTAGGGTGACCATATCTCCCTGTTCCAAATATGGGACAGAGAGGTATTGGGGGAGGGGCGGCTCCTCCAAGCCCTGGGGAGCCGGGAAAGAAGTGGCAGCTGCAGGCACTCCCCAGGAGCCCTGGGCCTCCTTCGGAGCCCCATGGAAGCCACAGCCACCAGTGCTCCCCAGGAGCCCTGGGAAAGCAGCAGCCACCAGAGATCCCCCAGTGCCCTGGAGAAGAGGCAGTCACCAGCGATCCCCTAGAGCCCTGGGGAAGCAGCATCCGCTGGCGATCCCCCAGAGATCTGGGGAAGCAGCATTTGCCAGCGATCCCCCAGAACCCCAGGGAAGTGGCAGCTGCCCATGCTCTCCCTGCTTCCCCAAGGCTCGGGGTAGTTGTGGGGGGCAGGGATGGCCCAAATATGGGACAATAAGTCCCTTTTAAAAAATAAGTCAGGACGCCTTTTTGGCATCCCAAATATGGGACTGTCCTGTCCAATACGGGACAGATGGCCACTTTAACTCAGATACCAGAGCAATGCATGCAACTGCTAACGCTACACAAGGTAAATAGGAAGAGTTATGTTAAATTTAGGAAGGGAGGAGGTTAATGCAGCTTACAGGTGCTTTTACATTGTCGGAGCACCATAAAGGAGTCTTAGCATGAATAAGAAGCAGCCCTATTTATATGCACCTTTGAATTTACCCCTTTCTCCTGGGTTATTTTTATCAGCTGGCAAATGTGGCAAAATGTCAATGTGAGTCTTTGTTGGCAAATATATTTACATTGTGCTAAACCAACTGTCCCCTAAACGTCAGACTGGCCTGGATGCTGAGACCTGATGCTGCAGGAGATGTACAAGAATACGGAGGATCAAATTGGTGGATACAACCCCGATGTCTCTTTTCGTGTTAAAAGCCCATCAGTTCTTTCATACACATTTTTCTCCAGACTTGCTAACTTATACTCCATTTTCCAGGGGGAACAACATTTGCCTTTTGCTTCTCTCTTGTATTGTAAGGTACAGAATCTTCCATGGCACTTTTGCTGCAGAAAGGTTTCTGAAGTTCTGCCTAAGACATTGCCTTCCACTTTCTACCAGATAGTGATTTTCATTATTGTGGTTTAGTTCAACACAGAGATATCAAATCTAAATAAAAATATACAGTCATGTGGCTGGGAAAGGCAGATTATACACAGAGAAAGAAAAAAGGGAGAATGAATATAGTGTAAGTATAACTCCCTGAGGCATTCTGGACCAGACCTGTGTTCCAAAATATCCCATTAAGAAATGTGTAAAAGTATCTCTGAATAGTAACGTAACTCTAGTGTGATCAGTATGTCTACACAGCAGCCTTATGTGAACTAAGCTATTCCAGAATAGCTTTTTTGGAATAACACAGCTACACACAAAAATGTATTTAGAAATAGGACTTAGTTGTTTCAAAATACATAGTCTACACACACATAACACTTATTTCATAATACTTATAACTATGTAGTATAATACACTCACTATTTTGAATTTATTTTGAAATAGCGGTTGTGTGGTGTAAGCAACAGCAAAGGTATTTTGAAATAGCAGCTGTTATCTCAAAATAACTTGGCTGTGTGGCTGTAGCCTTATAGAGCAAAGGCTCTGCATTTGGTTCTAAGGTTGGGGGGATACCATTACTGACGAAGTGAAAACTGTAAATAGGGCGACATAAGCCACAAAAGTGTCAAAACACTGACTTTTTCAAAATGGTTTCAAATATTTTCTCACAATCTAAGAGTCCCTGAATGAGACTAGCATATTGATCCAGATCCTCAAAGAGAGTTAGGTGCCTAACTCTTATTGTAATCAAAGTTGTGTGAAATTAACAGAAGTTAGATGCCTACATTCCTTTCAAGATCTGGGCCATTGTACAGGAGCCATGAGCAAGCTCGGCAGATGCAGTTTTCAATCTGCCACAGCTACAGGTAGAGGCCAATTAGACCCTTAATTTTTACACTGGTAAGCTTGTTACCTGAAAAAATAAAACTTGAATAATTACATATCTATTTTTATAGTTGCCAGTGGATAATGGAAACTATTTTAAGCCTGTCCTAATGTTAGGCTCTCTGTCCTACAGTTGTTTTTCTCCTTTGGTTTATTGGTTTGCATCCAGCTTAGGTTGCTACTGAGTCACAGTTGTTGATGGCCTGGTTGAAATTATTTACTTGTCTCCATACAGTGCTAGTGGAGAGCTGCTGAAAACACAAAAACAAGCATGACCAGTGGCACTAATTAGTATCCTTCTTGGCCATCTAACCGAAGGGATTTGTTGGAGAATGGACCAACTGCTTTCACAGGTTTGATTTAAGGTAGGGCTGGTGGTGTGGAGGAGCTCGCAGGTGATCATGCTGTGCCTATTCCTTGTGGCGTTATCCCCTAGGGCTATCAATCTAAAATTACTTTGACTGGGGGAAAAGAAAACCCAATATGAAAATCACTAATGACATCAAACAAAAATCTTTTGGATTTGTCAACTAGCCAAGTAAATTGCTGAGCTGCCCTGAAGATTGCTGAGACATAATTGAAAGGACCAATAAATTGTCCTGTGGTTGAAAAAGTTTCTCACTTAGCTACCTAAGAACAGAAATACAGGACTACTGTACTTAAGAAGTCTGAACAGGAGCTTTGCTAAGGTGTAGAATCCAAAACAGCCTGTGGTAAATCTGGGCTATTTGCCCCTCTGTGCTAAGTTGTTCCAAATTCTTACAACCTATGGGGATAAAGGAATTCACCCAGGAAACTCTCCATTACACATTGATTCCAATACCTTTTGTTAAAGCATGGACTGAAGTCCATTGTCATTGAAGAGGAGAGTCAAAGGGAGTCTGAGAGAAATCCAATATTCCTAAAAGGAACTCCAGGTCTGTAGAGCACTTGAAGAGGCCAGTTTCTTCTGTACACAGCTCATCAGAGGTCCAGGGGGCCGTCCAGCCTCCGTAGCACTGCTGTTGTTTTGCTGAGTGGGCTCCATAGCCCACACTTAAAAACCATGAGTGTATTTCCCACTTGTAACATTTAAAACAATTCCTTTTCACCATTAAATCCCTTCTGTCGGTATCATCAGCACACCAGGACATGTCTTCAGAGCTTTTATAAGCTATTTTGAAACTGAATGTGCAGCTGCACATTTTAGCACTTGGCCACCAAGCTACATTCTCCCAGTAACAAATTACCAGTCACAAAACAAAAAATGCAGTCCTGTGGCACTATAAAGACTAACAAAATAATTTAATAGGTGATGAGCTTTTGTGGGAAAAGACCCACTTCTGATTCTCTCCCATGAAAGCTTATCACCTAATAAACTATTTTGTTAGTCTTTAAAGTGCTACAGGATATCTTTTTTGTTTTGTGAAGATACAGACTAACATGGCTACCCTCTCTGTGACAAATAACCAGTCAGTTATTTTAAGTAAGTCACTGTCTAATGTCTAGCTTCTGAGGCCCTCAAAGTAACTGTGCTGACATTGAGGTTGTAAGTGCATTCCCCACAGTAACTCGCAGCATGTAACTGTGTAGAGATGTGTGTGAGAAGAAACGCAGGTCTTTGCAAGTGTTTCACACAATTTAATGCAATTTACTTAGTGCTAGATTGTACAAATTGAGTAGGCTCTAATGTTGTGAGTAGACCCAGTGAAGTGTCAGAATCTGGTCCATCAGCTGCAGCTAGGCTTGCGCCATACTATATCCAGTGTTATTTCCTTTCTAGCCATTGAGACAGAACAATTTGCCATGTATCCTGATATCCTCGGTCTGTCTTTTGGAAGCTCTGTTCTCACAGCTTGATCCCATTTGTATTTTTGAAGAGGCCAGTTAGGTGGAAGATATATCTGTCAGACACGTGTGTTCTGGACAGCAGCCCTTTTTTGGGTCATGCCTTGAAACATTACTAATTTGATTTCAAAGTGGTCCATTACAAAATGCCTTTTGTGTTTTTCAGACCTCAAGAGAAGTGCCTCAGCTGGAAATTTTGAAATACTGCATCTGTTGTAGTGACAGACCTTTCCTTGGAACAGATCTGAGAATCAGTTGTGTCTTTGTCATGGAGTTCTGCACCTCTTCTGGAGGCGTCCCCTGATGAGAAAGGGGAATAGCTGTATGTGTTGAAAGTTCCAAGGGACAGAAACTTACTGATCCGCAGCATCCATATGATGTTCAAAGCCGTGGAGCAACCTTGGGGAAAGGGTAGAAATTTAACTGTTATTTGTCTAGCCTGAGTTCTGAAACTGAGATTTTAGATATTAAGAAACTTGATAAGCCCTAGGTCTGTGTGGTCTGAGGCAGAGCATGTTGCAATGTTCTGTTGTCACTGATACAATCCTGAAAACTGTTTATATTAGCTCAGAATTAGGAATCTATTTCTTAAGAGGACACTGTTAAGTATGAAAGTGATAGGCACATTTAGCTACCCCTCTTATGGATGTGATTTGAGAATCCAGATGGACAGCTAGATGTAATCTAGGCCCAATATTTAAGTGTTAGGTTGGGCAACCAGACATTGAGGTACCGCAGACTGAAGGTCACTTTTGAAAAATTTGGCCAGTGTTTTCACTTTTGTTTGGTCAGATTTACTACATTAAATGAACCTGTTGCCTCACACTGTTGGTTATTTAGTTTTGATTCCGTTATTTAAAATACAAATACATTTTTTCTCTCATACAGTAGATCCTGCAACTTAATGTAAGAAACTAAATAAAACCAGGTAGTTTCATACCTTTGTTACAGTTTTTCCTATCCCAGCTGCATCAGAGTTGCTCATAAACTGAACACTATCTATGCACATTAAATCGATGATACCAGCCAAAGCAGCATTCAGTACAAATAAGGTTTAGATTCAATGAAGTTTGAACTCACTACTGCTCTGTGCCAGAACAGAGGGCATTTAATTTCATGTTATGTTGCATAGTTTTGAAATGATGTGTTGAATTAGCTTTTCTTACTAAATTAACTATAACAAGTATTGCACTAATTGGCTCTGGTGAAAGGCTGGCAAAAGAGAGATGAAATATTTCCAAAATAATATTCTACTAGAGAAATAAGTACAACAAAGATTAGTGCTTCTGCCTTCAAACTTCTCTAATTATAAAAAATAGGGATTTTAGCCCTTCTAAATGTCAGCTTGCAGAAGGTATTGTTGTTTATGGAACAAGTGTCCAGCACTGTAGTCTATAAATGTCTGAAAAAATTGTGGTGAGTGTGATTCTCATGACTTATCTGCTAAACCTTAATCCATTTTTCCTGCTATTCTCAGCCAGGCCTTAGGCCTTGCCTGGCTTTCTCCCACCTTAGAGATCTTGTCACCTGTCCACATTCCAGACTTTGGAGCACATCTAGCCATGTTGGTTCTGAAACTGGCACAGGGATGAAGGAGAGGCAGTTTGCACGTCCTCAGTACTAGTGCTTTCATGGGCTGGTTAGGGACTGTAACTTGTTACTCTGGCTACCTATGGGCCCTGCATAGCCAGGTGATACATTGGTGATACAAGCCTTTTTGGTCATACATTGATACATCCTTCTCCTAAGTTACCCTGGAATTTCCCTTAGAAGGTTAGCACACAATAAGCTCACTGTGGTTGCCATACAAGTGTCCTGTGTCTTTTCAAAGCAGACTCTTAAACCGGGACAGGGGTTCTCAAACTTCATTGCCCTGCGGCCCCCTTCTGACCCTGAAAGTTACTAAACGACCCCAGAGGGGACCAAAGCCTGAGCATACCTGAGTCCTGCTGCCATGGTTGGGACTGGGGGAGGGCAAAGCCCAGACTCCATTGCTCCAATGAGGACTTCAGCCCCAATACCCAGGGCTGAAGCTCTTAGGCTTCACTTTGGCCCTGGGTAGTGGAGCTCAGGCTTTAGACCCGAACCAACCACAATTCTAAGCCAGCCCTGGCGACCACATTAACATGGGGTTGAGACCCACTTTGGGGTCCCAACCCACAGATTGAGAACTGCTCTACTAGGAGCAACTGTCTTCTTCTCATGTGCTAAGTGTGACAGACTACTGGCCAGAGAGCCTAAACCAGACGTCTGTCACCGCAGCCCTGTCCAAAGAGGGTTATAGGAGCCTGGGTTTGCTCATCTGGCCTGATGTCTGGTTGCTGTGAGCCTCTGAGCTGAGGGGATATATAAGGCATCTGGGAGTTCAGGAAGGGGGATGGATGAAGAGAGGAAAGGGGCAGAGCCAGTGCGTGGAAGACTCTGCTCCCCTGTCGCTGAGGCATTTCTGTGATTGACTGTATATAGAAGGTGGTGGCACTTTCACACACATATTAGAAGCACGAATGCCTGGAACTGGAGTGGTCTCCTCTGAGTTCGGTGGGACAGAACGGGCCTGTGGCCCAGGAGTGTGAGAAGCCCTGCTACACAAGCCATCAAAATCCTTGGTGAGGCATGACCTGTCTGCCTCTTTAATGTCCACTGTAAGTTTAGCAGGCAAAGAATTAATTATCATTTAGGCCATTTGGAGGCCAAATTCTGTTGTCTGTATTTAGGCAATACTCCCATTGCAATTAAATAGACAAAATCCTTTCAAAAGAAGTGACAAAATTCAGAAGAACATATGATCTGCAATACTGTTCTCATCTATTGCCTTGCCACTGATAGGTTTTTGAAAGACATAGAAAAAGGAGGTAAGAGTTGGTTTGCAGGTACCAAATAGCTTATCCTGCAGTCCCGCAGTAAAGATAACCACAAGTGAGACTAGGTCATTTCATTTGAAGTCTAGCTTTTCTAGATTGCATCACCTGGATTGCATACCACTCCCACTTAACTACACTCATTTCACAAAGGATATAACTGTGCATACAGGTAGTAAACCTTTTAGTGCTTAGCTAATTGATTGCCTTTTTGAGTTGTTGGTCATATAACATTACTTAGTCAAGGACACCTAAATCTAAGTAAACATGATATTTTTTAGAAGGGGAGTAGAGGGAGAAAGAGGCCAGATGCTTGTTAGCTTAAAGAACATAATGAAATAGATTGTCTAATGCAATCTACAGCTCAGTTCCTCTCACAATGCTGGGTGTCTGGCTGCCCACCCCCATTACATTCTGCAGCTCACTGAAGTTGCTCAAATATTTCATTCTGTGCACTCTGGCTATGCCCTCTTTGCTCCTGCTTGCCACCGGAGTGTCTGCCTTTGAGGCAGTGCTCTATTGGTGGGGGGAGGGGTCATGCTGCTCCCTACACCTTTTATTTTGTCCCCCTTTTCTTTCTTTTTCTTTCAGGCTGTGTGAATAATTTTGTTGTTGTTGTTGTTGTTGTTGCAGTCTTCTTTCCCCTGCTCTGCAGTGGTCTGATACAGTCTGGTGATTTTATCCACTCAGCAGCTTCCTGCTGGCACCTCTGCCCCTAAACTGATAGGGCTGTGCAGCCAAGGATGCACTGACTCCAATCTTAGCTGTGGTCCATTTGTATGGCAGACTTCCTGGTCTCAGCAGATAGCAATTTGTGCCCGTCTTTCACTCCTTCAGCCAAACCTAACTCTGTTAGGTTTCAGGGCCAGGGGTAAGAAAGGAATAGGGTCACCTTCTCACCAAAGCAGCTGTGATACCAATGGGGAAAAACAGACCAAGAAGCTCAGAGCAGAATAGGGACAACCCTGAAAGATAAGGAAGACTCTAGCCAGTCAACTCAGGGAGTAGGTGTTGCCAGGATAACCCTGGAGACAAAAATGGGGAGACTTATGGGTCCATAAATCCATCCTGAGTGCTCTGGGAAAAGCAGGGCTCTTAAACATCCCCTCTCCTTCCCAGTTTGGCCAGAAGGGTTACAAGAACAAGCCTGCCTTCTCCATGGGAAATGGGAACTAATGGGAGAGGACTGAGAGAGAGAATTTCCAGGCAGCTTCAGGACCTATGAAAGGCAAGCTTAATAAGGTCTCACCCAAGCTGCATCAGAGCTTCTGAGCCTCCAAAGAATGCAGAAAGAACAATCAACAGTAGAAAAAGAAGGAAAGAAAAAGAGCAAAAAATCCAGGGAGAACAAATCCTCTGATTTCTCTTCTCTTCCTCCTCCACTGAGGAAGGTAAATTATCAAACTGTGAATCTCAACTGAGGAAAAACACAATTAAGTTTTTTTTTCTCCTTGAGGTGTTTGAGGCCAAATGCCACAAGGTTGTCTCCTGAACAGATTCCTGAGAAAAAAGTCTCAGAGTAAATTTCTTCCCTCAGAATCCTCCTCTGAAGCTGTCAGTCCCTCACACTCCTCCTTTGATCAAAGACTAATGGAACAAGCCTGATAAGGGCAAACACATACATGACCTCAAGTCCTGTAAGAGAAGGTAGACAAAAGACTCTATCACTGGGCTCCTGCATGTTAACATTACTGTAGTATCTACAGCCAGGGATCTGGTCATTCCTCAGTTAGGAAATTGAACCCTAAGGACCCAGTGGGTAGAAAAGTGGAGGTCACTTTCCAAAAGGATGTTGTGGCCTCCTCTGCCTCCTGTGCCATCCTCAAATTGGCCCTATTTTCAGCTACCTGTTTTGCAAGGGCATAGCTTGCTGGGCTGGAGTCTCCCTGTGTATAATTCATGAGTGGCTTAAAGAGTGTTCATGCAACTGAGTTGGGTGTGTGTCTCCATGTGTTGATGTCTGAGTGATCATGGCACAGGGAGGGATTTGCTGCTTGTTGCTAGCGTAGCATGGTGAGAATCAGACAGGCTGAAGAGTTTAAGGGGACTCAGTGGTCCCACAATCTAGGTTGTATCCTGGGGGATGTGACATGTGGATTCTGTTCTGTCTGTTCTTCATTTGGTCTCCCATATCCAACAGGTGAGATCTGATACAGTCTGATATCTCATCTTTTGGCTATGGAAGTGTTAGAATTCCCTGAGAAGAAAGAGTCTCAGAATTCTATTTTTTCTTCTTTCATGTTAAGACATGGACAAGTGAATCAGAGTCATTCCTGACCTCAAAAGGTTTAACTGCTTTGAAAAAATGAGATTTTTGGATGGAGACTCTGGCTTTTGTGATGGCATCCTGACATGAAGGCATGTTCTGACTTCAGTGGATCTGGCAAATGCGTACTTCCATACTCTCTTCTTACTTCCATCACAGATTCCTGAGGTTTGCTTACAGCAGGAAGCACTATTAGTACCTGTAGAATAAATATAAAGTTTAAGAACTAAGTTTGGTTAAGAGCATGCTTATGTCTTGTAAAGAAATGCCTAGACTAATAAGTAGAAAGGTGGCATTGAAAATACAAAGTTCTAGGGGCAGGAGAAAGGGTGCAGAGGATGTCTGTTTGATAGAATAACTAAAGAGGTAAGGGAAGGTTTGTAAAAGAAGGCCTCTGACTGATAAAGGTGATTAATTTGAAATAAGACAAAAAGAGAATTTGTCTTAAAATGAGCCAACACGCCCTTCCCCAATTCACACACCTGGTTAAAGCCTGTGTTAATCCAGGTGCACTGGAAAATCTTGTGCATCAAGAAGTAGCAGAAGAAAAGACTTTGGAAGAAAGGAGGCTGTAAATCTCATCTGGATTAAGATTGGAAATAAGGGTGAACTGTTTTACATTGTTTTTCAGATGAAGTCAATTGTTGGCAATGACATCACTTGTTTGTTAAAGGGTGTATAAAAGTAAAATGTAAAAGAAGTCATTGTCAATAATTGCCCAACCAAATTGGAGCCACCCAATATGGATTTAAGCACCCTTGGGTTTAGTCCATTAGTAAATATATTGATCCAATGTTCATATATGTTTTTTAATGTAATGGGTGGAGTAAATAGCTTATTAGTTAGGTGTTTTAGGCATGTTTAGAGCAGTTGTATAAGTTCCATTTAGCCTTAGGTTTTAATAAGGGAATTTAGAGCTCAGTTAGTGTTTGGTGGTTTCCCATATCAGGGGTAATAGTTTCTTACATTATTAATAATTCCAACAGTACCTAGCTCTGTTGTTTGGCCTATCCTCTCATGTAGCAGTGGTCTCACCTGTACCCGGGCACATGGAGGGGTTACTTTTTCGTTGTCCTGCTCACGTCTGCCGTAAGTGTCTCCAGATCTATTCATTGCTTTCTACTTCCCAGACATATAGAATCGTGGGAATCACCAGTTTACAGAGCAGAAAATTTCTTACCAATAATTTCCTCTTGGCTAGCTGCATCTCCCATAATTCTACCCACCCTAGACTGCACATCAGCCAAAGGTCCACTAGTAGTGGGATCATTATCATGTGGGTGTTTTGTATGTTGTGTATAGTTGCTTCATTAACCGTGGACTATTTGCCAATAACATTGTCACAAGTTTATTTTTACAATTTTGCAGTAGCTCATCTCGTGGCAACTGGAAGAAAAGTGGCACAGCCAGGGTATGCGATGCCGAATCTTTGATCTCTGTGTATGAGCTGCAGAGTGGATGGAAGCAGCCAGCTGTCAAGGGTTGGGGGAGATGCTGCGAGCAGAATGGAAAATATGGGCAAGAAATTTTCCATTATGGTGCTTTAAATCTTTTTACAGACCAGTTTTTCGCTATTTTACTACCTCTTGGTATTCAATAAAAAAATAAACTTGGCATTAAGCTGAATAATTGTTGATATATGGAATTGGAGTTTATGTACATGCTTATGTAATTGTGACATTCAGCTTATCAACATTTCATCTAATATGAACCTACTTAAATTATAATTTTACCAAATTTAGACCTAAAAATTGTTTCTGGAATACTTCAAATGCAATTCTTAATTTCTCCTCTAAAAGAGTACAATTTTTCTCACAAAGATATTAAGCTTCTCAATATAAAACTCCAATTTTATAAACTTAATGCTTTCATGCCAATAAGAATCAGAAGTCACAGTTTTCTAGTTTGTAAAAACATATGTCATACCGCTGGGCATCTCATGTGGCAGTTCAACACCTTTTTTTTTGCATCTTTGCTATGTGTAGGCCTTGGTAGGATGCCCATTAAAGTCAATGGAAAGAGTTCCACTGACTTCAGTGGGCATTGGCGTAGGCCTCCAGTGGGCAGGCTATTACAAATCTCACTCCTTTTTGCTTGGTTAGAGACTTTTGTATAATTTCATGCACAGTATGTTACTTCTTTTGAGTGACCCTAGCACATATGGAAATGAGGATGATCAGATCACTGCAGAACTGGGCATGGAGTAGCTCCACAGTTGAGGAATGGCTGAAATTCTTGGGGATACTTGAAGGGAGCTTGAAGCTGATGTGAGATTCTGGTCTTGACCAAAATCCTGTCAGAGATGTCAAACTGTAGTTTGGCTCTGATTGTGTGGCCCTTTTTATTTTCTCTGTGACCGACTTTCAGAGCCATCCTTCCCTGTATTGTCCCCAAAATTGTTGGTGTGGCATAATAAAGTGATCATGACAGGGTTAATTGCATTAGCACTGTTATGAGATGGAGCCATGTTTAGCATACCCCCACCAACTTACTTCCTCTTTTAGTTAGTGGGAGGTTCCCTCCTCCCCCAACTCTGCTACCATGCAGTTCAGCGATACATCAGTTTCTCAGCCTGAAGCCCTGTGTAGACTTTTTTTGGTGTCAAACTGAGCAGTCCCTTCGCAAAATCTGGAAACACAGACTCCTTCCATAAATCAAAAAAGCAGTCCTGTAGCGCCTTCAAGACTAACAATATAATTTATTAGGTCATGAGCTTTTGTAGGACAGACCCACTTCTTCAGATCTGGAAAATCCTGATAAATGATAACTGAGACAAAGAGAATTTAACAGAAAGATGGGAAAAAATGAACTAAAAACTGACAAATCAGCTAGATAGGACAGAAGTGGGGAAGTGGGAAGAAAAATAAGTTCTGCAAGTGTCTATTAAGTTAAGTGGGCTGCCTGGGATCACTATGAATATCAAAGGTGGGGAAACTATCCTTATAATGCGTAAAGGAGTTCATGTCTTTGTTGAGTCTGAAGTGAAAAGTAAACTTACACTTAATAGACACTTGCAGAAATGATTTTTCTCCCCAATTTGCCGCCCTCCTTCTGTCTTATCTCGCGGATTTATCAGTTTTTATTTCATTTTTTCTATCTTTGTCTCAGTTCTCATTTAGGATTTTGAAGATCTGAAGAAGTGAGTCTGTCCCACAAAATTATGTAGTTAGTCTCTAAAGTGCTACAGGACTGCTTTTTTGTTATGTGACAATACAGACTAATGGGGCTACCTCTCTGAAACTAGACTCGTTCCATGTGTATATAACCTGACAGCCACAAAGACACTATAAATTTTGTTATGCACACCCAGGCAAGTGCAGATTTGTACCACCAGTAGAAATACATGCTGCCAGCTATGTGCACTGTGGGAGCTCTGCTAATCATTTGAGCAGCCTCTGGATCTCCTGTAGTAGGCTGCCCAAGTACTCAGCTTACAGGGAATGCTGCTGGAGTGGGTGACACTATACAACTGTCCGAGAGAGCAGAAACACCCTGTTTCTGTTTCCAGCAGCGTTCCCTGTAAGCTGAGTTTTTGCTTGTTTCTTATACCTCTTTCTTATCCAGAATATTTAAATATCTGGCAACCTCATAGTCCTGTGGCTGCTGGATATGAATCTACTGCATATACATTTTCTACTGAGATAGAACATGTCCAATTTCAGCCTTTGCATGCTAATTGTAGGAAGTGCAGGGCCTTCAGTTACACACATGAAATTTCAGATGAACATGTCACCTACTGGTACATTTATTCAAATAAGTGATCATGATCAAACAATGCATCTTAATTGTTCTCCTTTCTTTTGAATCGTTTCTCAAGCCAAGAAAATTTAATGTAACCATGACAAAACCAACTCCAAAACTTACATTGTGAATATAACATTCTGGCTGACCTGGCCTATGGTCAGAAAAAAAAAATCAAAGTTATCATTTCCACATTAACCATAACTTTCCCACCCAGAACTTCTTTGAAAGCATCAGCTATAAAACCAAACACTACATGTGTACAAATGGGCTGTAAAATCTCAACCATAAAACTGCACTGTCAGTTTTTTCATTTACTCTTAACTATATAATGATGATAATGTCAACAACTGACCCTCTTATTGGTTGAATGTTGATCTATTGGTGTTTATTTTGACAGCTGTCTCTTTTCCCACTAGCAGTTGATTCTTTAGGGCCTCAGTACTTTCCAGGTTGCCTAAAATGCCCTTTAATTTACTATTTCTAAGGGGATAAGCATTGTGAAGGTGGTTTTCTGTACCACATGGGGGCTACGTCTACACGTGCACCCAACTTCGAAATAGCTTATTTCGATGTTGCGACATCGAAATAGGCTATTTCGATGAATAACGTCTACACGTCCTCCAGGGCTGGCAACGTCGATGTTCAACTTCGACGTTGCTCAGCCCAACATCGAAATAGGCACAGCGAGGGAACGTCTACACGCCAAAGTAGCACACATCGAAATAAGGGAGCCAGGCACAGCTGCAGACAGGGTCACAGGGCGGACTCAACAGCAAGTCACTCCCTTAAAGGGCCCCTCCCAGACACACTTTCATTAAACAGTGCAAGATACACAGAGCCAACAACTAGTTGCAGACCCTGTATATGCAGCACGGACCCCCAGCTGCAGCAGCAGCAGCCAGAAGCCCTGGGCTAAGGGCTGCTGCCCACGGTGACCACAGAGCCCCGCAAGGGCTGGAGAGAGAGTATCTCTCAACCCCCCAGCTGATGGCCGCCATGGAGGACCCCGCTATTTCGATGTTGCGGGACGCGGATCGTCTACACGTCCCTACTTCGATGTTGAACGTCGAAGTAGGGCGCTATTCCCATCCGCTCATGGGGTTAGCGACTTCGACGTCTCGCCGCCTAACGTCGATTTCAACTTCGAAATAGCGCCCAACACGTGTAGACGTGACGGGCGCTATTTCGAAGTTACTGCCGCTACTTCGAAGTAGCGTGCACGTGTAGACGCAGCCAATGTGTTCAGGGTGAATTATCCCTTCATTACCGTTCTTTTCAAATTAGGTACCATGTAGTACTCTTGATATAAATGTATAGCTTTTATTAGAATCAAAGGGAGCTGGACTGCACCATTAGCTGGTACAGCTGACATTCCATACAAAGGGAGACAGGTGCTACAGCAATGCTGGGGGTGGTGTCAAAGCAATGTGTGTTTTAACTGAACCAGTCGAGCGATGATTAAAACAGGAAAAACCCCTCTACCTAATATTCAAGGCGGCATGTATGAGCAGATTAGAAGTTATGTTTGGGGTGGGCACTTGTCACTCCTGAAAATAGCTGTGGTGTCTCTAGAGAGTCTACTCAGCTATGTTACATCTATGTCAACTGTGCCGAAGAACAACGTGGATGAGTTTCACAAAGCCTCTTCAGCCTGGCTGTGTGTTTGCTCAGTTTTAAAGGTACAGAGCTCTTTTTTCCGGTCATAAGGAAGGCTTGTGCATCTGAGAGGTTAACATGATCATTCACACTGTACCCAGGACTCAAAGAAATAATGAATACGCTCATACAGGGGTGGAGAACCTACAGCCCACAGGCTGGATCCAGCCCATGACTTCTTTGATATGGCTCTTGAGGCTTGGGGCTTGGCCCCCACCCACAGGGATGTGAGCTGTTGCTCCAGCCACACAGGGCTGAGGGTTGAGGGGCACTGAGGTTAAAGCACTGCTCTGGCTTCTGTGCACAGGGGATGCGCTCTGAGTCTTGCAGAGCCGGGGCCAGGTCCAGCTCACAGGCTCTGCCTAGTCTAGGGAGGAAGGATCTCTGTGTGCTGCAGAGATGTACTCCTTGCAGGCACTGGCCCCCGTTGTTCTCATTAGCTGAATCATGGCCAATGGAAGCAGCAGGGTTGGTGCTAGCAGGGCTGTACAGAGCCACACGTGCACCCTCAGGGGGATCTGCACCAGGTAGGAGGCCGCATCTCTATCCCCTGTTCCCTCCTGCACAGACCTCCCACACCTGGCACGCTCCCACACGCTGCCTCACACCCCAAGGTGCCCCCTGCGCCTTCCCTCCCAGACTCCTGCACCCCCTTTTTAGACCTCCCACCCCCAGCCTGCTTCTGTACCCTCCTCCCTGCCAAGACCTCATACACCTGTCCTGCACCCTCCCTCCCACCCAGACCTTGCACCCTCACTCTCAGCCCCCTCCTGCATCATACCACCGCATCCCCTCTCCAGCCTGCTCCTCAACAGCCCCTTCACTGAACCCCTCATTTCTGGCCCCACACCAGAGATTTTTTATCTCCTCACTTGCATGTAGCCCTCAGCTGATTTCCTCCACCCTTGTTCTAATGGATCTGTCTCGGGATGTGGTGGAGGTGTGCAGTGGGGTAGGTACAGTGCAAATATTTGTCATTCCTGAATTCTAAATTTAGAAGTAAAGACGCGGTAGTGCTGGTAGATGTGTGTGGCATACTGGTGCCCAATTCTCTACTGCTTCACACATTGAATTGCTGTTCTCATCAGTGGAAGATGGCTGCAGCATGCTCCTAAAATGTAATGACAGTATCTTGCTCCAACTTTGCAAAGGTGGCAGTGGTAGTCCAGGGCACAAGGGAGTGACAAATTTGACCTGGTGTGTTATTTAGGCTTATTCAGTAGGTTGAGATCCAGGTGAAGAAGATTTCTCCATATGTTGTAAGTCGGCTACTCGACCTACTCAACAGCTGCTCCATCTAAGTGTTACTTTGTGGTTTTCTATTACCAAAATCTTTACTTTGTGGTGGTTTGAAAGAGCATTTTTACAACTAACAAGGCTCTTAATATGCTCAGTTGTTACTCATGAAAAATGCCAGTGTGAACAACATGTGACTTCAAAGAAGTGATGGTCATAGAATGGGAGCTGTGGTTCAAGCTCACATCCTGTCTTCTTCTGATACATCTCAACCCTGACATGAAAGAACCATCTCTAGTTGAATAAAGCTGTTAGGTCCCTCTGTGTGATGGTTCAGTCCATATCTTGTCAAGTGAGACTGTCATCGAGGCTTCTAAATTGACTTAAATCACTTGTCCCGATTCCCTTCTAGTGGTGCTAAAATTCCACTGACATTTATTATTACCAGTATTGCAGTAGGGTTTGCAGGCCTAGTTCCCATCTAAGTGCTGCATTCTGTGGGATGAACTCAGACCTAGTGGATAAATTCCACTAACGTCTCATGGAATGCCTTTCCTAGACTAACCTAAAAGTAACAAGCAGTTCTGTAGCATCTTGGAAACTAAAAAATTTATTTGGTCATGACCTTTCTTGGGTAGGTGTGCTTTTTCCCCTTTGGCTGGACCTCTGTGAGCCCTGGACATGCTCGGTGGGGGGGCCCTGGGGCTCCTGACCTGGCCGGGTGCTGCCATCGCCATCTGGCAGCTGCTCGGGGTGTCACTGAGGTGTGCAGGGGCAGCATGTGCGAAGGCTACTCCCTGCGTGCTCTCAGCTTCCTGCAATGGGGTTTCTGGGTCTGTGTGGCTTTAACAGCTGCTGCACACACAGACCATAGAGCCCTGCAGGTGCTGGGCAGCACATCTCCACCTAACAGCTGATCGCTGCCATGGCAGACCCCGCTCTTTCAAAAGACATGGAGTGTCTACATACATCCTTTTATGAAAAAAGGACGTGAAAGGGGGGCTTCTTTCTATTTCCTGTTTTGAAGAGTGATTTCAATTCCTGCAGCACCTACCATCAATTTAGTTTTTGAAAGAGCACACTGTCAGCCGAGGAATGGCCAATTGGGGTGCTGCTTAGTGCCGGAAGGAGTCCCTTTTCATTCGAGTCTTTAACTGCAGGGACAGACTGTCCCTTCTCAGTAGGCAGCCAGGGTGGCTGACGGATGCCCCAGGAGTTTGCCCCTTGGCAGGCAGCCAAACTCAATCCTCAGTTTCCAGCACACTTGTACCACTGACCCCAAGGGGTTAATTAGCCAAAGCTGGCTAAGGTCCTTTTGGTTGTGTTTGACTTAACGCAATTACTGGAGCAATCAGGCGTATGTGTAATGGTTACCATGATTTATTATAACGAAAGGTTTCGCATGTCAGAGATGTAAACTTACAGGTGATTTGGACTACTAAGCTTAACTTTAGTTACCACAATACAAACTTAACTTTGGTTACAATAACGACTTGATTATAACAACATTAATTCAATATACGTAGCATATTAAATGCGCACAAAAAAAAGAACACCTGGCAGGTACAATTCTGACCCCTGCATCGTCCGATTCTAGCGTTACCAGTGTCTGTCACTCAATCCTTCGGGACGAAGAGCAGGTTAGGAAATTGCAGCTCAACTTGTGTCTGCTGCCAGGTCTACTTTATACCCCACTGGTTACGTACACCCCTCCGTATCTGAAAACACCAATTGTGCTGGTACGTCTTAGTGACGCCAGTCTTAAAAGGCAGTTACTAGTTTAATTTGCATTGTTAGGTGAAGATAGCCGAATGTTAGCCGAATAATTAAGACAGAACATTCTTTTCATATGGGTGTAGGAGTCCTCTCCTGGAACGTTATGTGGGCGTATCACTTATCAGTACTGTTCAAGGATAGCTCGAGGTCCCTGGTTCCAGGGACAGCCTGCTTGTCCCCTTTTATCTATTCTCTTTTGCTTCTCATGGTTTCGATGACTTAGCACATCTGTGTCTTCAAGTAGGAAGGAAGGTGGGGTGGGGTTTGTCTGGCTACACACACGGTGTGTGTAGACACACCATAGCTGTGTCTACACGTGCACGCTACTTCGAAGTAGCGGCACTAACTTCGAAATAGCGCCCGTTGCGGCTACACGCGTCGGGCGCTATTTCGAAGTTAACTTCGACGTTAGGCGGCGAGACGTCGAAGTTGCTAACCCCATGAGGAGATAGGAATAGCGCCCTACTTCGACGTTCAACGTCGAAGTAGGGACAGTAGACGATCCGCGTCCGCAACATCGAAATTGCCGGGTCCTCCATGGCGGCCATCAGCTGGGGGGTTGAGAGACGCTCTCTCCAGCCCCTCAGCTCACTGGTGGCCGCGTGGAGCGGCCCCTTAAAGGTCCCCTCCCCCGCCCTGACTCTGCAGGAAGCTGAGGCTACGTGCAGGCTGCAGCCTGCACACACGGGCAGCCTGCAGAGCCCTCAGCCCACCACAGAGCGGCGATGGCGAGCCAGGAGCCCCCCCAGCGCCCCCAGGGGACCCCCCCCAAGGGGAGCCAGGGCAGCCAGCCCAGCCAGAGGGCCACCCAGTCTGGGAAGCGGCAGCGGGGCCCCTCCTGGACGGAGGCCGAGCTGTGGGACCTGCTGGGGCTCTGGAGCGAGGAGGAGGTGCTCCAGGTAATGGGGAGCAAGAGGCGGAACGCGGATGCGTTCGCTCGGCTGGCCGACGGCCTGGCTGCCCGGGGTCACCCTGCCCGCACTCCGGACCATGTCCGGAGTAAGGTGAAGGAGCTGCGGCAGGGTTATGCCCGGGCCCGGGATGCGGCCAGCCGATCTGGGGCCGCCCCCGTCACTTGCCCGTTTTACGGGGAGCTCAGGGACATCCTGGGCTCCCGGCACACCTCCTTCCCTCCGGCCACCCTTGACACCTCGGCTGACGAGCCCCAGCAGGCCCTGCAGCCGGACTCCGACCCGGAGGCAAGCCCCGCACCCCGGGGGCCCCCCCCTGGAGGCCATCCCCGGGACATCGCGGCAGGAGAAGGAGGAGGCGGGGGGCTCCTCCTCCGCAGAATCCAGCCTGCAGATCCTCCTCCTGCCATCCCGGAGCAGCAGCAGGGCCTCTGACCCCCGGGGATCTCCGGACCGTGGGAGCGGACCCACAGGTAGGTACCCCTCTCTGGTGGACACCCCTGGGCTTGAGGGGCGGGGGTAACAGAGATGTGTCCAGGGCCCCCCACACTCTCACATGGCCATGGCCCCAAGGACACCAGGGCCATGGCCCTCACAGCACTGCAGCCGTCAGCCCCTGCCCCCCCCCACCCTGCATGACAGTGCCATGCCCCATCCCCGGGCCAGGGGGGAGCGGAACCTCGAGGGGCCCCCGGGCGGAGGGGGTGGGACACCCCGCAGCAGCAGCATGTGATGGAGTGGGGGGAGTGCCAAAGGGAGACTCAGGCTACATATGAGCCACAAGAGCTGAGGAGCTCCCAGGGCCAAAGGAGGATCCTGGCGCTACAGCTGGCAGGTGACACCTCTGCCCTGAGCAAACAGGAGGGAGGAGCCAAGCTGGCTTGGAATTGTGGGGCGAGGGTGGAGGCCACAGGTAGAGGCTAGGGGAAGGGAGAGCTGGTAGGCAGCCAGCCAGAGGAGGGGGAAAGCTGCATCCCAGAGGGGCCCCCCTTGGGGTCTTCTCCCCACGACGGGTTGGAAGGACTGTCTCTTCCAACAGCTGGTGCTGTCACTCCTGCCAGAAACTGGCCATCTGTGGCCTAAGAAAGCTCTCCTGCTCTCAGACCCTGCGGGGTGAAGTGAGAGTCGCTCCCACCAGGGGACGGGGTGCAGGGCAGGGGGACCCCTGAACCCCATCCATCACAGCAGCATCTCCTGGGGATGGGGATGGGGAACCTGCAGCACAGGGCGGGGGGGACAAAGGCCACGGCTCGGGGTCCACACTAACGCCTGTCTCCATTCTTCTTTCCCCCCTCCTCTCCTGTGTCCTGCACCCGCACCTGCACCATCCAAAGGACCGGAAGAGAGCGCCGGCGAGGCCTCGGTTGTCCCGGAGAGCCCTCCGGGACCCTCGCTCCAGGGCAGCCCCTCGGCCGAGGAACGACCGGCCCCGCGGAGGGCAAGACGGCGGACCCCGCACCTACTACCGGCGGTGGCGATGGACCCCCAGCTGCTGGCCATCCTCTGCCAGCAGCTGGAGGTCTCGGAGCAGCACCTCCAGCTGCAGGAGCGGGCGCTGGCCTGGCGCCAGGAGGCATGGGGGGCTTATATGCAGACATTCAACCGGCTGGTTGATTACCTGGCCCCCCATGCCGCGCCGGCTGAGCCATCGCCCGCCCTGCCTGCTCCTGCAGCCCCACCACCAGCTGCTCCAGCCGTCGCCGGGCCGTCCGCCGTTGCCCCACCACCCACCCGCGAGGGCCACAGCGCCGAGGGACCCCTGGAGCCCCCTGAGACTCGCCGGCGCTGATACCTTCCTGTCCAGCCCGCTCCCACCCAGCCGCGGACCAGACTGCAGGCACGGCGGGGCTCCCAGCCGGGCACGCCCAGTGCTGGGCTCTAGAGGCGAGGGGCCCGGGACGTGGCCCCCCCCCCTTGTTGTATATAGTTTGAATGTTTGTTTTTGGTGCCCCCGTTTGCCCCGTCCCCCCCATGTAAATAGTTCTCCCCGTTCTCCTCCCTGCTTTTCTTTTTTGTTGATGGCGCACACTTTTTTGCTTTGTTGTTGTATATTGTTTTATTTGTGCACATCTTGCTTTTGTTGAACGTTTGTCCCTCCTTTTTGGTTTGTGTTTCACATATTTATTTATTTACAACAAAAAAAAAAAGTTTCATAAAGAGGAAAAAAAAGTTTACGTTCACCCACACGTTCATGCTGTCATTTGTCCAGGACAAGTGGGAGGGGGGGGGCGTGGGGTGCTCCATGGTGTGGGCGTTGGGGCAGGAGTGTGGGGGAGGAAGGGGCGGGCAGTAGGGGGCCTGGGCAGAGTTCACCCCGCGGCCTGTTGGTCGAAGTGGGCCCGCAGGGCCTCCCGGACCTGGGTCCCCTCTGGGTCCACCTGCCGACTGGGGGCAGCAGGTTGCTGCACGTGTGCCCTGCCGGCCTCCGTGGCCCAGCCCTGCAGAAAGGTCTCCCCCTTGCTATCCACGAGGTTGTGCAGGGCGCAGCAGGCACCCACAATCTGGGGGATGTTGTTGGGGCCCGCATCCAGGCGGGTCAGGAGACATCGCCAGCGTCCCTTGAGGCGGCCAAATGAGCGCTCCACCACCTGGCGCGCACGGTTCAGGCGCTCGTTGAAGCGCTCCTGTCTAGTGGAGAGATGGCCCGTGTAGGGGTGCATGAGCCACGGCCGGAGGGGGTATGCCGCATCTGCGATGACGCAGAAGGGCATGGTGGTGTCCCCCAGAGGGATCTCCCGCTGGGGGATGTAGGTCCCCGCCTCCAGCTGGCGGCACAGGCCCAAGTTCCGGAAAACCCGGTCATCGTGGGTGCTGCCAGGCCAGCCCACGTAAATGTCCTGGAAATGTCCCCGGCCGTCCACCAAGGCCTGCAGGACGACAGAATGGTAGCCCTTCCGATTGAGGTATCGTCCTCCACTGTGATGCGGGGTGCGGATGGGGATGTGAGTCCCATCCAGAGCCCCAAAGCAGTTGGGGAAGCCCAGGGTGGCAAAGGCGGCGACAGTGGCATGTGGGTCCCCCAGCCTCACGAGCCTGTGCAGGAGCATGGCGTTGATGGCACGCACGACCTGCAGAGAAAGCACATGGGACAGACCCAATGAGGGGTGAGCAGGGTGTGCGTGGCCCTGCCCTTCCCTGCCCTGCCCTGCCCTGGCCCCCCTGCCCTGGCCTGCCCTGGCCCCCCTGCCCTGCCCTGCCCTGCCCTGCCCTGGCCCCCCTGCCCTGCCCTGGCCTCCCCCTGTGGGTTCTCTTACCTCCATGAAGACAGCCCCGATGGTGGCCTTTCCGACACCAAACTGCTGCCCCACGGATCGGTAGCTGTCCGGAGTGGCCAGCTTCCAGACAGCGATGCCGACCCGTTTCTCCACAGGGAGGGCACGCCGCATGGCAGTGTCCCGGTGCCTGAGTGCGGGGGTGAGCCACTGGCACAGCTCCAGGAATGTCTGGCGGGTCATCCTGAAGTTCCTGAGCCAGTGGTCGTCGTCCCACTCCCCAAGCACCAGCCGCTCCCACCAGTCGGTGCTGGTGGGGTAGCTCCACAGCCGCCGGCGTGTGAGGCGGGGGGTGGAGCGGGGTGCTGCAGGGGTAGGGGTTGAGCCCTGCTGCCCTGGGGGCATCTCCTCCCCTGGGGCAAGAAGGTAGTCAGCTGCCTCCCACATGGCATGAGCCAGGGCAAGCCCTGCTCCTGCCGGGAGGGCTGGGTGGACCTGTAGCTGCTGCTGCTGCTGCTGCTGCTGCTGCTGCTGGGGGTCCATGACTGCAGCGCCCGGGGTCTGTTTGCCTATATGGCTCCTCAGACCGCATGCTGTGCAGGCTGAGTGTATGTGGGAGGGGCCCTTTAAGGGAGAGGCTAGCTGTTGCCCCGGAAGCGCTAGTCCGCCCGTTGACCCTGTCTGCAGCTGTGCCTGGCATCCCTATTTCGATGTGTGCTACTTTGACATGTAGATGTTCCCTCGCTGCGCCTATTTCGATGTTGGGCTGAGCAACGTCGAAGTTGAACATCGACGTTGCCGGCCCTGGAGGACGTGTAGACGTTATTCATCGAAATAGCCTATTTTGATGTCGCAACATCGAAATAAGCTATTTCGATGTAGGCTTCACGTGTAGACGTAGCTCATGTGTTCCTTCGAAAAAGGGCCTGCTTTTTCAAAGAAATTGCCTAGTGTAGATGCAGCGCTAACGAAATAACAAATGGTAGATGGTAGTCTGTAAACTCATACTTACACAAGTAGATGCTCCTTAAAGGAATTAATCTTGCTCCTACACATAAGTCTTACGTACAGGAGTAATTCCACTGAAGTCAGTGAGACTATTCACATGAATAAAGGTTGTTGATATGAATAAGCATTTTCAGGATCAGATTGCAGTCTAGGCTGGAATTTTCTTTGAGTTAATGATTCCTCCAGCTAGTCATTAACTGACAGGAATGACTGTCCTCAGTGTTCATTATTATTTAATAATGGCTCTCAGGTACTCCTTTCCCAAGTTTGGGTCATCATTTTTCTTTCCTAATTCCTCCCAGGAGTGGATGAACTGTTGGAGAAACTGCCCTCCCTTCCCTTATTAGCTTAGAAACAAACGTTTAAGGACTCATAACACATGAGAATACATTTTTGGGCAGGCATTTGGAGCATAATGACATGGCTGATAGCAAAAATGTCCATTGATGTTTTGATGTGAACTCACAAAACATCTGGCTGAACCAAGAAAAATAATAGCATTTAAGAAACCACAGAGGATCAGTTTTTCAGTACATGGTACAGATTTATGTCTTCATTTAGGTTCATGGAAAACCCAAGTTTGCATGTGCAATCAAATAATTTGGATTCTAGCTACCTAACTTGTACATGAAATACAGACTTTTTCTATGCAAAGAGGTGACTCTGCCATTTTACATGCACAGGTTCAGTGTTCCTTTTACAAAATTAGCCATAATAGCATATGAAGGGGCCTTTTATGTTACAGAATTGAGTTTAAACAGCTTTCCATATGCATAGATGATAATGTCTATACAGATCATATTGCAGGGACTAGGTTTTTCTATGTGTGTGTCATAACAATATGCACATATTTACTCACTCTTAACTCAAGCTCTAGGTTTGGTCTGAACTGAAATATCATTATCATAGAACTGGAAGGGACTTCAAGAGGTCACCAAGTTCAGTTTCCTGCCCTCACAGCAGGACCTGTCACCATCCCTGACAGATTTTTCTTTTAATCTAACCTGCCCCAAACACTTGAAAGACCTCCTCACAACCCTGGGTTTACAAGGCCAATGCTCTAGCCACTGAGCTATTCCTTCCTCCTTCACCGCCTCCTCTCCCCCCAGCCCCACATCCCTGGCCCCAAGTGCCTTAATGGCTTATTTTGATAGTGGACTGCACACACTAATAAATTTTTCCATGCCCTACAGGGGATTTCCTATCTTGCCCTATGAATTCCATGAAGCAATATTGGGAACCGGTATAAAAGCATTTCCTTCCTGAAGTAGAAGTGGAGTTTCAAGAGTGTAATTTGAAACCAGTATAAAAGACTGCATGAGGTGTTACAACTTTGCTGTGCCACATTTATTGTATGTGAAATGACTTCAGTACAAAGCTCACACTTCTAGACTCCTTGTCCTGACAGACTTCTTATGATAAAGTGCTTCATTAAACAAATCAGCTGACAAAAGACCATTAAATGACGTTCCATTGTAGAGCTACATGGGAGTGCTCAGTTTTTAGCTCTATGTATAGGTACAGGGGTATGCACAATTTATATTCAGTGAATGAAACCTAGTGGTAAACGGATTTGCAGGTAAAGCAGTAAAAACTGAAACAAGGAAAGGGATTTATGTAATTGTATTTTGCATGTCTTCTTAATCATTGGCAAGACAAATCACACAAATGTATAGGTTCTCAAACTGCAAGGAGGCTATGTCTTTCTGTATCATGGTGTCCTGTGCCTTTAATAGCTGGAGTCCTTGGGCCAGGAGCCCAATCCTATTACACCTGTACAGAGTTGATGTTAAGAGGAAAGAAGGCTAGCAGTAGGATGCTGCTTAGAATGGACGGCATGAGGCAGGCAGAAGCCTGTGGACAACTTCAGGTAGAAAGCCCTGGAAGTATCCTGTTAGAAGAGAGCAGTGTGTGGCACAAAGGAGCCCAAAATGAGTTAAAGTGAGAGACTGAGCAGAGCCTGGGAAGGATAGAAAAACTGTATCCAGAATGGAATTCTGATGACCAAGAACCTGTAGGTGGGGCAGTGCCCACTTGAGGCAGGTGTAGAAGATCCCTTTGTGTCTATTTTGAACTTTTTTCATAAACTAAACTGAAGCACTATACTGGAGTGGCCTAGAGTCGTCTTAAAGGGCGTTGTCCATCTTGTGATACTTAGTGGCCGTGTCTACACTAGCATGAATCTTTGAAATTTCCATGCCAATGGCCATTTCAAAGATTACTAATGAGGCACTGAAATGCATATTCAGCACCTCATTAGCATGCCACCATCCATGGCTCTTCGAAATTGCTGCTTTTCACTGCCAATATCTGATATCTGCTGATAGGAATAAGAGGATTTTGAAGTTGGTGGGGTCCTTTCGAAAAGGACACCCATCTGGACGAGCTGCGTGGCAGTGAAAAGAGGCAATTTTGAAGAGCCGAGGATGGCGGCTTGCTAATGAGGTGCTGAATATGCATTTCAGTGCCTCATTAGTAATCTTCGAAATGGCCATTGGCATGGCCATTTTGAAGGTTTGTTTCAGTGCAGACATAGTCAACATGTTAAAAATAGTCAGATGGAATGCAATAATGAGTGATTATCTCTGGCCCTTGCTCTAACAAAATCTGGTTATAAAACCCATCAGCCTGTAACTGATAGGACCACGTGTAGACATTTTAAATTCCATATTTGTCTCTAAATAATTAGAACCTGATTTGTAAATGTTTTGAGATCTGCAGTTCATGGAGGATAGGTCCATCAATGGGTATTAGCCAGGTGGGGGATGGATGCCTTTGTTTGCCAGGAACTGGGAATGGGCCACAAGGAATGTATCACTTGACCTGTTCTGTTCATTCCCTCTGAAATATATGGCATTGACCAATGTTGAAAGACAGGATACTGTACTAGATGGACCCATGGTCTGACCCAGTATGGCCACTATTATATTCTTATTGAAAGTCTGGTTTTGCAGTGTTGGTGCCTATAGAGAATTCAGTCACTTCCAAAGGGGAAGGATTAGCTCAGTGGATAGCTTGTTGCCCTTGCAAACCCAGGGCTGTGAAATCAATCTTTAGAATGGAGCTTTCAGTGGTTGGGTGTAGGTTAGATTAAAAAAAAAAAAATGGTCAGGAATTGTGCTTGGTCCTGCTGTGAGTGCAGGAGACTGGACCTGATGTCCTCTTGAGGTCCCTTCCAGCTCTACAAGTTATGTATATCTCCATGTTTCTAATGAAGGTGCACATCAGCTGTTCCCTTATTTTTACATTAGGCAGCAACACTGCATTCCAATTCCATCTCATTCCTGTATAAATTGTACATCAGGAAACTAGAAGTTCATAACTGATAACAAACCTTAAGCTGCTAATTGCAGTGCAGATTTGGTACTGCTGATATTTTAACACCACTTAAGAGCTTTCTTTTCACCAATGCTTATTTTAATTGAGTCTTAGACAACGGACAACCTTTGTTGTACACAGGTTCTTACAAAGACTGGGGGACTAATTTAGATCTCTGTTTACACTGGTTCCCTGCCAATTTACCTTCAATAACTTCAGCTGTGTTACTGATTTACAGAGGTGTAAATGAATATGTGATTAAGACCTCTAAATCTGAATTCAGGTCCAAATTTCACAACGGTCTCATCTCCATAAAGAGTCAAAGGGTATAGCCCTGTCAGTTTGCAAGATTGAACTCAGAAACTGAACCCGAACAGCAATGAACATTAACATTTGTGACTGATATCTAGTCTGGGTTGTAATTTGCTGTCTTGGACTCATAGTTGGTTGTAATAATGATGTTATTTCCTTGGCAGGTGCCAATTTGAGATTATAGCTACTGGTTGGCTAAGAATGGTGTACATAGCTAGTCTGTACCAAAACATCCTATATTTATTGTCTTACTTCATCCCTACTCACTCATTTATCTGATGCACCTGTGTGCCTTGTCTTTTAGGCCTATATGAGGGGCAACCCTGAAGCATATTGTTTACTTGGAGCCTTGGCTTATTCCAAATTGACCTTAGATGCTGCCATGAACTAGGGATGCTTTTCTGAATCAGGGCCTTAATCAATTCTTTGAGTCAAGGCTTGTCTCACTATGTTCACAACATACTTACAATAAAAGGGTCTAGGCCAGAGATGGGCAAGATCTGCCCCCCTCAAGCTTTTTGATCCAGCCCACCTCTGTACATGGATCAGTGCCACTCAAAAAGGCTAGCTGCTCCCTTGTGGCTCTCTATGCTCTAGATGAAGTGGTGGGGCTTTGGCCAATAGGAGCTGAGACATTTGCTGGGGGTGAGGAGGTACAGTAGAATTTCTCAGCTCCGATGGGCTGGTTTCTGCCCCACAGTGCTGAGAGCCACATGAAGAGGACTAGGGCTGCTAGCAAGCCTGGTAGCTTGCCTGAGAGTGTTGCTGGCCAGGAGCTACTTGGGTAAGGGCCTCCCAGCCAGAGCCTGCTGGTGGCATGCCCTCCCTCCTCCATCAACCTCCCTTCCAGACCCTGTATCACCTCCAATGCCTCTCTCCCAGGCCAGTATCCTCTCCTGCATTCATACCCCCTCCTGGACCCCACACCCCAATCTCCTGCCCTAGATCACCACCCAAACCCTCTGCATCCGCCTCCCACCAGCCCCAGGTCACAACTCTCTTTCAGATGCTGACACCCTCCCACATACCTCCTCCAGGTCAGAATCTTTTTGTGCTCCCACAGCCCCTCCTGAACCCTGCATCCCAATACCCTGCAGCAAGTCACCACTCCCTCCTTCACCTAAATTCCCTCTCATATCCCACACCCTCTCCTGTATGCCACTCCCCAGCCCTGAGCTCCCTTATGTACCCAGCCTCCATCCCAGACCCCATAACCCCTTCATAGAAAAGTGCATCCCTTGATGTCTTATCAAAAGCTTGGATTAGTCCCCATCAAAAATATTGCCCACCCCTGGTCTAGGCACTACTGCAATATAAATTTTAATAACTACAGCTTGAATCTCTCTAATAGGGCATCCTCAGAATCTGATAGGTGCCAGACAAGAGAATTTTCTGGACCATGGGAGGTCATATTGTCTAGCAGCATTATCAACACCTTCACTCTTTACTGGGCTCTTAGAAGACATTTAGGGGTACGTTACATCTAAATAACAATACAGAACACCAAGAGCCAGGCGTGGTGGCTGTAAGCAAACTTTATGGGTCCATGGGAAACATGGCCTCACTCATGATCAGTGGTCATCCAGCAAACTAAAATCATGCTGGATTATGGCGTTTGCTGGACGGTAGAGTTCTGGATTAGATAGTTTCAACCTATGATACATTTGGCTATATTAACCATTTTGGACGCTCCCAAAGTTTGTATTCCGAGGACTAAAGAGCAAAGCTCTAAAACCTAGTGGCTTTAGGTGTTGAATACTTACAACACAAAATGTACAATTAAAAGGTTGACGTTTCCAGCTTCTTTCAAAAGGAAAGGACATGTACCTTGACTGATGTGCATCTCTGGGTTACCTTGCAGGACAAGTACTCTAAAACTGTCCCATTTGAGTTCCAAATCATTACTATAGCAAACAGAACTAAAGCATGCATAGTCAATAGGGAGGAAAAATTCCACAGCATAATGTGTCTAGGGATAGAAAGAGGTACAGCACACAAGCAAATTTTTAATTCATCATTTTCTTACTTAAAACCTGCCTCCGAAACTGACAAGCTTGCAAAAACTAGGTCTGAATTCCCAGTGGGAATGATGAGGAACAGCGAGAGTGAATGCTGGGAGAGAAGAATGTGATTGTATTAGGCTCCATCACAATGGGAGGTAAACCCAAATCATTTATAAAAGGTAAATGCTGGCAGAACACAGGGATCCCAGAGCACCACACTGCAGGTGTGATTTATGAGGGTAGAGACTGGCTATAAATCAAATCCTTTTGTTTTAAATAGTGCTGCTTCAATGCAGTAGATCAATTTACATGCAGAGGGAATAATGAAAAAAATCCAATACATTGCACCCAAAGAATATTAGAGAATCAGATCAACTATCAGGGTAAATTCACACAATAGATATCTGATGCATGTTTTAATGAATGCTATCAGCTTCTGTATACAGTGCCATAATCTAGCAACTCAACTACATTTTAAAATATATTTTTTGGAATTTTTAGAAGGTAGTCATTAAATTGCTGTATTTGTGACTAGGATTTTTTTGGCTGTGTTGCTGAATAGGTGGAGGTGCACCTGTATGTCATCAAGGTCAGAATTCTTTATCATCACTAGTTTTTTTGAGTTACAAGTCTTATTATTTAGAAGCCTACTTCGTGTGTGTTGGGTGGCTAAAACAAGTAATTCCCTAGGAAACTACTGGGGCATCGGCATAGAGAAATCATTTGCACTTTAAGAGGAAAACATATCCCTATGTGGCAAGGGAAACTGTCACAGTCTGTGTCCATTTTCAGTATAATATGGAAAATGTTATATGATTACCTAATAGAGATTTTAAAGGTAAAATACTAGAGCAAAATTATCTCTTTTGATGAGCATTCCAGTTCTTTCACTGCTGATATTCATGATGTACTTGTGTACCCATTTTGCATGAATGGAGAAAGTGCAGAATACATGCTTGTGATCCATACTATGAGTCCTGTTGTATAAGAAGACTATTTGTCTTTGTAAGAACAAAGCACAAAAAAGGCCCTATAGTACATGAGGCATGACAACTTTTTTAAAAGCGGTGTCCACACTTGCATTCCTCTTTTGAAAGAGGAATGCAAATGAGGGAAATAGAAATGCAAATGAGGCACTGATATACATATCTTGCACTTCATTTGCATAATCTCTTTTTGGAAGAGATTCTTTTGAAAGAAAAAAGCAGTGTAGGTGGGGCTCTTTCAAAACCAAACCCCATTATTGAAAGAACCCTTCTTCCTATTTTGTTTCAGGAAGAAGGGGTCTTTCGAAGACAGGGTTTATTTTTGAAAGAGCCTGTCTACACGGCTTTTTTTCTTTTGAAAGCATCTCTTCCAAAAAAAGGTTATGCAAATGAAGCTCAAGGTATGTAAATCAGTGCCTCATTTGCATTTCTCTTTCAAAAGAGGAATGCAAGTGTAGAAACAGCGAAAGTGTTTAAGGAAATTAACACTCTCCAGAAATTAAAACATCATGTTTGATATTTAGAGTTATCCCACTAACTTGACTTAACAGCGTTACACCAGCTGAATGCAAAATGTTGCCTTTAGTGTCATCGACACTCTTGGAAAGGCTTGGAAGAATTTGACTTTTATGTTTTGCTGTTTAGACAGAACGGTTCTTATTTTGAAGCATTTTTAAAGTTTAATATCCTTTAAAAACACAAATTGTCAGCATCACAAGTCAGTATCTGTAACCCACATTTCTAATGGGTGTGGTTCACTGTCCCATGTAGTGGCTCTTAGACCACGTCCACAGAGAAAGAATGAGTCTCCTCTACAGCCTTAGCTGAGAGCCAGTTGGCTTTTAGCTGAAACTGTAGAGGCTCATGCGCTAAGCATCAGAGGTCCCAGATCTAAGTCCTCCTGTGGGCGATCACAGCATACAAAAAGTAAATAGTCTTAAATCAAATGCCAATATCCTATCCAGCAACATTTATTTTACTTTGCCAGCTCTACCTTTTGATTATTATTAATAGAAACATTTTTTCATTGATTTGTGTGTATAGGGTGAATTTGATATTTACCAGCATTTATGCTATGTCTACACTAGCCTCCGCCTTTCAAAAGGGGGATGCTAATGAGCCACTTTGGCAATGCTAATGAGGCTCTGATATGAATACGCAGCACCTCATTAGCATAACAGCAGCTGCGGCACTTCAAAAGTGCCACTTTCGATAGCGCACGGCTTGTCTACACAGGGTCCTTTTCGAAAGGACCCTGCACACTTCGAAATCCCCTTATTCCTATTACCAAATAGGAATAAGGGGATTTTGAAGTGTGCAGGGTCCTTTCGAAAAGGACCCTGTGTAGATGAGCCACAAGCAGTCGAAAGTGGTGCTTTCGAAGTGCCGCGACTGCCATTATGCTAATGAATATTCATTGCTGCACTTCATTAGCATATCCCAAAGTGTCTCATTAGCATCCCCCTTTTGAAGGGGGGGGCTATTGTAGACATAGCCTTACTGAGAAAAATCTAATCTTTCAAACCTACTTATGGCAAGAGTGAGTATCTGTTCTGTAACTCAGGGTCCAAGTGCCCCCATTTAAAGGACATTCACTGCATGCTATCGTTTCTGACACTTGAATGACTTCAGTTTCCAAAATGCAGCTACTACACAAAGACATGATCGTCAGGATCTTTTCAAGGCTCTGCTACGGAGATTACCAACAGAGTTCTCTGTAACTATATCAACTAAGTCTGGAGGCATTAATAGTAATTACTATTATGAAAACTGTATCAACAATGCAGTCAAAAGTGATTTGCTCTTATTATTCTAAAACATTTATAGTGCTACACATTGAATGTGAATTGTTTAAATGTGATGGCTACATCTACACTAGCCCCTTCCTTTCAGAAGGGACATGATAATGAGCAGGTTGGGAAGATGCTAAAGAGGTGGTGCCATGAATATGCAGTGCCTCATTAGCATGATGACAGCTGCATGCAATTTGAAAGTGCCACTTTTGAATCATGCTCTTCTGTGTAGATGGGGGCCTTTTGAAAGGACCCCCCCCGGACTTTGAAAGCCCATTCTTCCTAAAGGAAGGCCCCCACCTACACGAGGGCTCAGAAGTGCTTACAATATAAATAAGAGACATACCAGATAAAACCACAGAACATCAGTTCAGGTGAGAAGCCTTAGCAGCAGATGTTCTTCATTAACTGAAATGAATTGTATTTCTAGTTGATAGTGACCCTTTACTACAAGATGAACCTCTCTAATCCAGCACTCTTGGCACCTGACTGTTGCCAAAGAAAAGAATTTGCTGAACCATGGAAGGTCAATATTGTCTAATGACATTACCAACACTTCCACTGCTTACTGGCCTCTTAGAAGACATTTAAGGTTAAACTTAGAGCTAAATAACAGCACAGAACACTGAGAGACAGGACTGGTGGCTGTAAAAAAACTATAATGGACCATGGGGCCGCTTCCATGATACATGGAGATCTGGCTAACTAAAATCATGTCAGACCACAGATGTTATTGGATCAGAGAGTACTGGATTAGAGAGCTTCAACCTATAGTAAAGATCAGGGACACATGAAAATTAAGAATGGTAACCCAGAATTTACAGCTTGCAGAGGAAGGAGTTAATGCTGCTTTACCTCCCTCCCAATCCCAGGCTGTTTGGGGGCCCCAAGACTAATTATGGTAGCATTGCAAAGTCTATTTAAGATATGGCAGCCTCCCCAGGCTGTAGCTTGCCCCACTTCTCATGACCTCTCCCACCTGCAGCTCCACCCCACAGCATAACATCTATGCAAAGGCTTATGGGCATATCTTTGGAAAGCAGTCTAGTGGCTGTCTCTCAGAATCTGCAACAGAGGAATCTTCTCCCACTGCAGAATTAGGGCTTTGAGGGCCCTTTAATGGCAACCTGGAACAGAAATGACTATTTCACTTAAGAATTGTAAATTATGCAAGAATGTTACACCAGAAGGGGTGGGGAAAAATAAAAACCTAAGAAAAGAAAAAGCAATCAGAGCTTTTACATATCTCTAATGATCCATTGCTAAATTATATAGAAAAGGCACAAATATATAGAAAAGGCACAAACATGAAGGAAGTCCACTCAAAGTCTGCAAATATTCTATTTTGTGAGAAGAGATTATGAGCACAGCTGAGCATTTTGTTTATAAGATATTTTTATACTGCTGTAAATTTTGACCTTTTATGATGCACTTGGATGATTTTTTTTGGAATGTGTTTTAAAAAGCTGACTAGGAAAACTGAAGGTTGATAATTTTGACTGACATCGTACCTGGGGCAGAAGAAATCTGTGAGGTAATAATGGGTTTATCATCCAGACACAGATGATGGAAGAGAAGTAATTTTGCTCCTCAAATTGAGGATGTAAGAAAGCATATACTGTGCTTATGATAGGCAGTATACAGGCATTTTGGTGACCTGAGGCAGGCTAGTCTAGATTACAGTGGAAACCTGCAATTTTTTCTTCTTTCCAGAGCTCCTGTGTTGAATGCTGAACATAAATCTTGAAACAATTTTTACTCTAGTTTATTCTCTGTGTAATTGCACTGAAGCTGACTGGTACTGTGCTAGGTTAAAACTAAAGCAGAATTTTGGTCTCTTGTGTTCTGTGACTGATGAAGAAAATGTCCCATATTTATATTAATGACAATTTTAAATCTCAGCTGGACCATACATGCTGCAGTCTCTTTGAAAATGCTCACTACTCTAATTATTGCTATGTAATTATCAGTGGCAGCATGTTTACACAGGCACTATGCAGCTTATACAGCAAGTAGAACTCATGAGCTTTGGTTCAAAGCTGCAACTGCCATACAGCAAGCTACAGTAGAAGATTAATTAGATCAGCTACTGAGTGGAACCAATCAACCTGAGCACAGATCTGGTATTCTACATCAGTGGTGTCAAATAAGGATTCAAAGATCACCACACTTGTGGTTGTCATGTTTCCATATTTGCCACAGCCCTCCCACCCCCACTCTGAATGAATGCCCACGCTCTCCCCCCGAGCCAGACACCCCCAGCCCCGGCATTCTAAATCAATGCTGGTGACTCACCGGAGCCACAGCCACTGGAGCCGCTGAGGCTGCTGGAGCATCCGGAGCTGCTGGGGCTGCCGGGGCCACCAGTGCTGGGGCTGCCATAGCCTCTGGAGTGGCTGGGGCTGCCACTGCTGGGGCCTTTGGAGGTTCTGGGGCTGCTGGCTTGGCTGGAGTCACCGCCGGTGGGGATTCTAGGTTGGCTGGAGCCACTGGGGCTGCCAACGCCGCTGCCTTAACGTGCTTCTTCCACCAGGTGGTGGGGCGCATGTGCAGAGAGGGCGGACAGCACTCCTCATGTGCAGCTCTAGGAGGAACCACATTTAAAGACTCTTTAGAGCTGGAATCACCTCACTGTGGTGTCCTGTTTGCCACATGTGGCGAGTGGTGAATGTATTGGACACTGCGGTTCTGTACGGTAGCAGGGAATGGTTCACATAAGTGCAAGCCAGTTCACTGGGTACATTCATTTTTATTTTGGCTGCAGTGCTGTGCAATGTCTGTCATTGATTAATATGTTCTAAAAATAATGGTCTTCTAAGATTTTACTTCCTTTTCTGAGTTAAGAATTAGATTTCCCACTTAATCAGCACTTGGACCCTGATTCAACAAGGCACATTAGAATGTTCAGAGGCCAGCCCTATTGAGCAGAACACTTTGAACGGTGATTTCTCTTAAAGCACAACCTTCAGTGCTACAGAAATGGAAGTTAAAGTTAAGCATATGTTTATGTACTTTCTGGAATTGGGACCCAAATCAACAGGGTTCCCCAACATGAACTGTGCAGCAGTCTGCATGAACCACGGGGTGGTAATTTTTCATCTCTTTTAGGAAAGGTATGTCACGTAGTGCACATTATTGGAAATTACTACAATTACTAATTAGATAAAATAGACTGCAGGGGATTTTAGGGACATTTGTTAAACCACTATTACATTTATCAATAGATGTAAATTAAATGGTGAAAATTTCAGAATCCTGGTGTTATTAAAAGTAGCATATATTTGGAAACTTGAAAATTCAGAGCTACTGTTGAAATTAAAGTTTACAAACCAGAAACAGCAACATCTCAGAGCCACTGTATACTGAGAAACCTAGTCTACCTTATCTATTATCCAAAATGTACACAAGGGGAATGTCACATAACTGCAGTTTATTGATGGTACTCAGCTACTCCACCATCAGATAGGTGGATGGCCCCATCTGAATTTCAAACAATTGTTGGTTTAAAGTTGGTATCCAAGTTTCAAATAGTCTGTTCAGAAGTACCTCAATCCCACACTAAGTTTTCCCAGGATAATAGGAATAGGAGCAGATCACTGGTCCATTTGGTTTGGTGTCCTGTCTTCAGAAGTTGCCATTCTCAGAGGAAGAGCTATTACCAGGACAGCAGTTACCTGGCTTATTATAAGGACTCTTTTACACACTTTGTTTTATCTAACTCTTGACTTCCCCACCCACTGCCCCTTCTTGTCATCCCTCTGCTCTTCTGATTTGCCAAGCTTGATAACAATTTTTCTGATCTGTCAACCTTGATAACAAGTTTTAGACCTCTGTACTTTATGTAGTTAGTCTGTTCTGGTATGGCTATGATCTGAAGAAGTGGGTCTGTCCCACGAAAGCTCATCACCTAATAAATTATTTTGTTAGTCTTTAAAGTGCCACTTGACTGCTTTGTTGTTTTAATCCTGTTTGAGAATATAGCTATATCGGTGGCTAGCCCCTCCTGCTGCTCATGCTGGTGCAGCTACACTTCTATTGTTAGGATGCTAACTCTATGGCCGTAGCTACATTGCCCTTCCTTTTTGGTAGGGGCATGTAAATTACAGCAGTTCAAAAATGCAAATGAGGTGTTGCTATAAATATTCAATGCCTCATTTGCATAATGCCAGCCACCCGGCCTTTCAAAAGTGCTGATTTTGAACTAAAAATAGCCATGTGCCCAGGGATCCTTCGAAAGGATGTTCATCTTGGTGCCTCATTTGCATTTTCAAATGGCTGAATTTACATGCCTCTTCTGAAACGGAGAGAGAATGTAGCCACGGCCTATGGGTATGTCTACACAGCAGTGTTATTTTGAAATAAGATATTCTGGAAGAGATTTTTCCAGAATAGTTTATTGAGAAATAACACCGCTACACTCAAAATACATTTCAAAATAGCCCTCAGCTATTTCAAAATTGAGCTTCTGCACATTATAGAGCCCACTTGGAAACAGAGCCATTGGATGCACTATGGCTTCTTTTGAAATAGACTCTATCCCCTGTCACCACAGCCCCTATTTTGAAATAGCTATTTCAAAATAGGTGCTATTCCCTGTGGAATAAAATTTGCCTATTCTGAAATAAGCCAACTGCTATTTTGAAATTATTTTGAAATAGCGGTTGTGTTGTGTGGACGCTAGCAAAGTTATTTTAACATAAAGGCTGTGTTTGCTGTGTAGACCTACCCTAACAGAGATAGCAGAGGTCTACCTGTCTGAGTTGGAAATCATATCTTCCAGCTCCATTCTAGCTTACTCTGTGTGTGTGTGTGTGTGTGTGTGTGTGTGTGTTATTTTTTTTCTGGTCACCATATTGAGAGCAAAATCTGTGTTTTGTTTGTCCATTGCAAGGCAGCTTGCAAAATTATGACAGCATAAGGAAGCAGTTATGCAATATGGGCATCCTGGGCCGGAGTTTATACAATTTATATTGGTGTAAATCCAAAAGAGCTCCAATAACTTGAGGTGATCATTTACCTTTCGACTGATAAAACTGCATGGTTTTTGCATGGCTTTTCTGAGCCCTGATTAAAGCACTATCTTGCTATGCTTGCTGCCTTTTCCGAAGTATGCTTTATAAGGGACTTAAATTTTCATTATAGCCAAATCTGTATTATTGAATTATGATTCTTATTACTTCTGCTATCTCTCTCTTCTCAGTTGCCGGTTGTCCTCTTCCAACTGGGCAGACAAAAAATTTGCCCTACAAGACTGCTAATGCAGCACTATAAATAGACTGGGAAGCAATGCTGTTAGAGTGAAGCAATTGGCACATTCCTCTTCCCCCTCCCCAGTGGCAAAGTTGTTCATGACCACAATGCACCTGGTCTCCATTAGCCTGGAGAGCAGAACTCAGAGGTTATTTCTGCATCTGGGTCCCTCACATGGCTGCAGAGAGAGCACTACATTTTAAATAAGGACAACACCACTACTGCACTGAATGTCACACAAAGGCAATGACAGAAGATGAGGCTTCTCCTGCTACATTGTACTGTTCCAAAAATAAAACAGAATTCTCAGTGGATGCAGACTCTAAACTTTTTGCACAGTTAGTACAATTAGAAATTTGTTAGCCTGCAAGTATAAGCTGTGAACTGTATAGCTATTTGTCAGGCTGCTTGATGAAGTGATCTAGTAGTTGTTTTGCTTTTCCTCAATTTGTTCCATTGGCTCCCTGTTTTTCTGCATCAAAATTATGCTTTCTTGGCCTCATCTTCAGGCTTGATCCAAGCTCTTCTCATCTTGTTATTCGTATCTTTCTCCACATTCATGTTTGTGCCCTGTGCCATGTTACCTCTCTGTATGGAACAGCCTCCACCCAGAAGTCTTTTCTACACTTATACACAAATAATTCTTCACACCTTTGGTTTTCTGCGCTCTCTGTCTTGTTTTTGATATTTTGTGTGAGAACTAGAGCCAAATGAATATTTTTACACAAGTTTGTGGCCAGTGATGTAGACGTGGAGTATAACACAATTGTGTGAATTTATAGCAGTTTCACAAAATGGTTTTAGTTGAATAAAACAAACAAACAAACCAACCTCCACCAATGAACATTTCTGAAAAAATAATCAGTGTTTTGCTTTGACATTTTCAAAATGAATTTTGATCTAGGAATTTTCTTCACTTTTATTTTAAAATGACAGAAATCAAAACATAGAAAAGAATTTTTACTTTTTAATTTGCTGAAAATGTTGAAAGCAATGGGTTTTGGCTTACCCCAAACATATTTTCTTTCTTTTTCTTACTTTTTTTTTCTTTCAGAATTACCACCAAAATGAAAATCCATTATTTGCCCAGCTTTAATTACAACATTTTTAGGATTAGGGAGTATGTCATTTTGGGTTTTTAATTACTACAAATATACAGTGCTATATAAATAATAATAATAATAATAATAATAATAATAATGCCCATACTTTGCAAGCTGCTGGAGACCTCTGAAAACCAAACCAGAGTAATTTAAGTGTCTGATTTTGAATGTTCTGAGAATACTAGCTAGATCCGACACTTTAAAAGCAGACATTATTTTTTAAAAATCATTCCAGCAATTCCCTCTAGGTAGCAAAAGTGAACACTTATTGCAATAGTTTTATGAGCAGCTGTATGATTGTAGGGTGGTAGTTTTGGGTATCTGTTCCTTTTGATTCTCTAAGCAAAGACTTTTTATAAACCATGCAAATGATTAGTGGGTCTTTGGTGATAATCTCTGTGCCATGGAATACCCCTGCTGGTGGTCTCCAACCCCATGTGACTGCATCTGGGGATTATCTTTGCCCAGTGTAATGCCCACCTCCCACAGTTACTCATCACACAACCCCTCTTACTCTTTAGGGAGTGCAGTGCTTCTGCTTTTTGAGCTGGCTGTTTAGTCAGGTCACTGTACAGTTTTCATCTTCAGGAATCACAGCGTCTCAGTGGATCAGTAATCCAGGTGCCTTTTGAGGCAATCTTCCAGTTCAAGACCATGCCTAGTAGCCAGCAGGGGAACCTGGATCTGCATACTACTCTTGAGTTCCAGTGCACAATTACAATTAGTGCAGATTTTGGCTGCTGTCTCAACTCTTGCTACTATTTTTCCAGTTTTCTTTCTTCTTTCTACTCCGTACTCTGCAGGCTTCCCTCTTCACAGATTTTCTGGGTAAACCCCTTCTGTTAGGGTCAGGATTCCAAATCTTCCCCCCCACCCCCCAGGATTTTATTCTCACTGGGACCAGAGAATTACTGCAGCATCCCATTGATCGCTCTTCCTAACTTTATACAAACCCTGGCCTTCTCTAGTCCAGATGGGCTTCACCTTCTGTTAGTGCTTGTCAGTCAAGCCTAAATGTCCCCTCAGGTGCAGCCTACTGGGTCTGTTAGCCCTCCCCACCCGCCCGAGCTACCTTAACCCCTTTAGTAGTCATGTGGCAGTGAACATCCCATCGCAGTCGCACTTATGAACACTATACAAGTATGACCCAATAGTAAGTTATTTAAAATGAAGGCTGGGTTTTTTAAAAAGGGTTAGTTCAGGAGGGAGTACGAGACCCAAAACTTGAACAGTGACTCAGTGAGCTCTACCAAGTTGCCTCTGGTTACAACTCACTCACCTCTGGTTATAACTCCAGTCTGCTAAAAATGTGGTTTGGGGCAATTTTCGCTTTTGTGTTGAAATCAGGGGAAACACAACAGTTTAGCTGAGTTACTATTTGAGTTTTGGTCTTCTTTGACCTTGTAACTCAAACAGAAACTTGGGGTGAGTGTTTGAGAACAAGCTTGGGTTGAAACTGAATAAGAGCTTTCCATGAACCACTGTAAACTGAAACCACCATGTTAACCTAGCTGTGGCAGCCAATTTCCTCAGGTTAGGTAATTGCCTCTGCAGCTAGATGGTGGTGCTCAGTCACAATGGCAAGATGGAGCCTTGAGTCTCAGAGCTATGATGAATAATTGTTCTGCCTGAGAAGCAGCCCTTCAAGGGAAATGCTCCCTTCGTGCTTCAAATGAAGGAGGAAGAGGAACTTGCCAGCCCTTGACAAGAACTATCTACTTCCTCCCTCAAAAATTTAAGGAATAGGTACTTTGACCAGCAGGTAGGAGGAGAAATCAAAGACAGAGATTCTCTTACTTCCTGCCAGTTGCCATTTCTTCTCCATCCACTGTGTTGTGGGAGGTGGCGGTGGGGCAGTGGGGGTATCTACAGATCGCGGCTGGGCTTTGTACCAGTCCCGTTGTTATCAGTGGGCTCGGTTTAACTTGAGGGTAGGGATGGAGGACTTTACCATGTCTCCACTGTTTGCCCTATTAACACAAAGGCACAAATTAGCCCAATAATTTTGCACGCATCCATTCCACGCACTCATAGTAATTATATGCATGATGTGTTTTATTGCTAGTCATTAATGTTTATACCTATAGGTAATTATCTTTTGTACAATACGGCAATCCCTTGATTTCACCACTCTTGTGTTCTTGATGCATATGCCAAAATCTGTTCTCAGCATAGTGATGTAAAATTTTGCATGTGTGTATCTATCCCTGGCAAACTGAAGTTTTCACTTAATGCATCTGAAAAAAGGGGATCCAGCCCACAAAATAAATTTGTTAGTCTTTAAGGTGCCACAGATCTCCTCATTTTTTTTCTGAAACAGACCAATATGGCCACCCTTCTGATACAGTGATCATTAGTACCTGAGAATTAACTTGATGCTTATGCTGTATAGAGATATTCAGGTTGCTAATACATAAAGACATTTCCATATGTTCCTACTGACTACCATGGTATAGAGCATCTCCTTTTAAGTTTTTGCCACAGATGAGTCTAAAGTTTGGATCAGAATTGGACTGTCCATAGAGTTCAGGCACCTCAAAAGCCAACATTTTGAAGTTCAGAGCAGGCTCTCAATTGATCAGCATTTGGGCCTCAGATGCAGGGATTTGCATCAGAACAAACTGTCTTGTCTATTTATGCTGCTTATGGTTATTTTGGAGGCCATGCATTGTATAGGACCATGTAGCTTCACATCTTTACAAATGTACCCCGCAGGCCAGAGCTCAGACACGTCAACGTTATTGCCCTGCAGTTGCCTGTCTTGCATCTATTTTGTGCCTACAGTTTCAGTGCTGCCCATCTGGAACCTTTAAACAATGCTGAAAGTCACTTACATTGTTTTATTTTTATGGACACCCTTCAACCTGAAGAACCATAAAATACTTTCATCCCCTGGCTATATGCCGCCTGTTTGCTGTGATCCTTAATCAATCACAGAAATGCAGCCACTGCTGGGGTGAAATACAATAGCTTTTTAGCAGCACACAGAAGCCCTATGCTGTATTTTTCACCAATGCAAGGAAAATCTTAATCACTGTTATAGCACTTCAGGTTTATGACATGGCAGGCTCTTTTTTTTTTGTTAAGTCTACAGCAAGTTTTATTGTTTTAGGTCAGCTTCCAAGGCTGTAGAAATACAGACTCACTAGATATACATTTAGTAATTTACTGTGAACTAGTCATTTGTCTTTTTGCAACTCCAGAGTGCTGTTTCCTGGGAGAGACGGAACTTTTAGACATTAGAGGTGGCTGCATTCGTAGCATAAATCTAAGCCAAGTCCAGTATGTTAAAGTAGTTCCCACTCACTCCCCCGATCACTATGTACTCAAAGACTGCTATGTGGTTAAGGAAAAACGTGCAGTGAGTGCAGTTGGTGCAAAGATGTGCGTCTGTTCTACACAGGAAAAAAAGAAAAAAGAAAAAAGTATTCCATCTGTCTGTATTTGAAATCATCTCGCCAGCCTGGAGTTGGTTGAACCCCACCCAGATGGTACTGCACAAATGTATGTTAAAAGAGATCTTATATTAATGCTGTGGGTGTCCAATTTTTTTGAATGCCATTTAGCCAATGTGCCCAACCTGCTGCACAGAGAAATCGTGACAAAATAAAGATATGCTGAAGAGTTTCTATTTCATGGGCCAGATACTGCAAACAGTTCTGGAACTGAGTAACTTTAATTTTGTTTTGTCCTATTGACTTTTGTAGGTCTATGCATGTGAGTAATGCTACTCTGGTGCAGTGTTCACAAAATTGGGACCCAGTCCATAAAGCTGTACAGATAATGGGGAGTGACGTCATTCACAGAAAGTATTTTCATGCCACCAAGTTTGAGTAGTTACATAAAATATAAGACTCTAACATAGGCATTAAGCATAGACCTTGGATATAAAATATTTATATTTCAGTAATGTACATATTTATAAGATCACAGCTGTTTTTTTAAAATCCTTTGATATTTATTGTACTCAGTGTCCATAAATGTTAACACATACAATTTACCTTTAAGAGGAAAGGTTCTGCAGTGGGCATTTAGCTAGATTTATACACCTACACGCTGCAGATGGTTTAGTTTTATAAGAGATGAAACTGCATTTGGTGGAACTGATTAAATATAAAAACACCACCATCTGCCATTTATTCTAATATAAAATGGCTTGGGCAGATGCTGACATCTTTCGAGATGATTGATTCATCTCTGACAAGTGAAGATTCTCAGAGGGCTCCAGCTGCCCATTGCTCACACAATACCAGTTTGCAAGACTAAACGCCAAGCTCAGCCTTTTGATTTGGATGTAGCAGGTGAACAAAGGGCACTTTAATAACTAGCAGCCTTGAATTCCTAAATACGTTGGCTTCAGTTGTTTATTTTTTTCTCCTACACTTCTGGCCCATATTTAACTGTGAGAAAGTTATGCACGCAACATGCTGTGTTCAAGCATAGCCGTCCTAGCGCTATGAGAACTAGGAGGGCGTCAGTGTCTGGCACAAGCAGCTCTCCTTTTTTCAGAGGGGAAAACCAGCAGATACTCTCTATGTTATCCATTTTAAAATTATTTTTGCTAAGTGTCCATCAGCATTCCATTTGAACATCCTGGGGTTAGTGTTTGTTAAGTCTGAAATTGTAGTAATTTAAATAACAGATTAAGAATTGTTATATTTAATAATACAGATTCATGGATTCCAAGGCCAAAGGGGATCACTGTGTTCTTTGAGTCTGACCTTTTATACAACACAAGGCACAGAACTTCCCCAAAGTAATTCCAAGAAAAGGTCGTGTAGAAAACACCCAGTCTTGATTTAAAAATTGTCACTGATGAAGAATCCATCATGACTCACTTCATTATTAAATTTTACATCTACTTGATCTCACTTGCAGCTTGCTTTATGGTAGCTTGTTACAGAATCATCCTTTAAAAATCTTTCATTAAACCTTTTTAGGTCATGCCTTACAAGTTATGAATGAATACTGTACAACTAAAAACACTAAGGAACAGATTATGGTACTCAGATTCCTCTGATATATGCCATGAATAGTCCAAGTGAAGTCAGCAGGGCTTCCTATGGAATAACAGCATGATTTGCAGCTCACTAAAATCAGAGGAAAGAGCCTCATTGTCTTCAATGGACTTTGTATTGGATTACAAATTTCTCCTGGGTATCAGAATCTGGCAATAAAGGACAAGATCCAACCGTGAAGGCAGACATATTTTTGCTTTTAAATAATTTTGGCTTTATAGAAGGAGCAGAGGGACCCACAAATGGTGAGTGGGCTGCATGTGCGGCCTTTTTTCACCTCAGCGGGCTGCAGCAGCCCATGGTTCACCGGGGCTCCAACTGTGGCCCTGCATTCCCATTTCCTATGTGCCTCTCATGTACCAGGGCACTGGAGCCCCGCACTTACCTGCTCCTCCCACTTTCAGAACCCACACATTGCTGGATTTGCACACTGTCCTTACTCTCCCACTTCCACCCCAGAGTTAGCACGGCTGTGGCTAGCCGATTCTTGGCTTTTCAGCTCTGGGAATGATGTGAGGGAGCAGTGACAGAGCATGGATCAGGTGATGCACATGCTCTGAAAGTGCTGGGAGGCGGAAGAGTAGGACACGCAGGGCTCTGGTACTCCAGGACACCAGAGGTGAGTGGGGGAGGAGGGCAGCCAGGAGATCCATGGGCAACAGCTGGAGCTCCATTGGTTGCTTGCCACTGCTTTATAGGATCGGGGCAGGGAGTTAAAAAACAGCAGTCCCGGTTTGTGAACTGCATAAAGTATTTCTCTCTTTTTAGCAAAATCTCCTCTCTTTGAACACTTTCCCTTTAAAAATATATATTTTTAAAAATAGGGGGCTGTTTATATAAATTATATCTTAATGTATGAAAGCTGGAGAGAAAAGTGCATTGTATGCACATGACTCATACCATAGGGATAATGAATCAAATTCTGTTGTCATTTACAATGGAGTCAATGTGGAGTAATTCAAACAAAGTCTGGAATAATTCTGGTGTAAATGAGGCCAGAATTTGGTTAACCAGCTTTTGTAACTCTGCAATGAAAGTACCTGAGGGAAGAATTTTTAATCATGGAATAAAGCAGAAACCTATTGTAAAAGGGAAGGATCATGACAGGCATTTAAACCTAATCTGTCACTGAAGATAAAACCATACATGTTTACTTATCTTTTTAAAAGGTAAATGAAGTACAGTAAAACATGAGCCAGATCCTCAACTACATAAACTGATGTGTGAAGTCAATGGAGATATATTTACTTACACCACCCAAAGACCTAACCAGAATATTCAGAAATGGATTTAGCTTTCTTGTCTCTTTCCCCCACTTTTTGTGGATGAACCGTTTCCTGATGTAGTCATTTGAGCAATGGAAATATGTCTTTAAAGCAGAATTTCAGCATGCCCTAGATTCTTGACATTACCATATTTTCCATTCCTCTCACATAAAATACCACCCCAAGTTACCTTTTGACCAAGAAAAGGAAATCTGTGATTTCCTTTGTTGGCCCTGGATATAGGTCTTTTCTAGATCTGCTGATAAAAGCTGCTTGAGATCAGGCTGCTAAGAACAGTGCCATTGTAGAAAGGAATGGTGTTATTTTTACAGTCTGGCCTAGCCTCTGCAGTGACTGAGGGAGCCAAAGTTCTGAGATTGCTCATGGATCCAAGTTTTTCGTGTGAAACAATTTTGCTCAAGTTTATACCTTTTGGATAGCAATGCCGACAGCTTCCTGTTGACCCTGGGCCCAGGGAGAAGACAGGGAGGCAAGGGAGGAAGGGGCAAGGCCTACGACATTTGGCCCTCAGTGCTGCCTGGACCACAGTGCTGAGGCCCTCCTCCTGATGCTATGGCAATTCAAAGGGGCCCAGAGTTCTCACCGTCAACACTACTACTTTGGTAGTGGTAGCAGAAGGAGTTTGGGGTCCCTTTGCAAGGCCAGGCCTGGGAACTATTGCCTACTTTGCTCCCCCAACCTGTGCCTGGTGGGTCTGTAGAAAATGCTTCACATCCCCCATAAAAATTCTTCCCACAGATACACAGGGATGTGTTCCACTATTTCCATTGAACCTGCTCTGAGCAAAACTAAGGACAGATCTACTCTAGGGGAGAAAATTGATCTAAGATACGCAACTCCAGCTATGTGAATGGTGTAGCTGGAGATGATGTAAAATAATAAAGAAAGAAAAATAATAAGGAAATAGACATCTCATAAAGCTGGAGGGGACCTCAGGAGGTCTTCAAGTCCAGTCCCCTGCCCTCTTGGGAGGACCAACCATCATCCCTTTTTTCTTTTTAATCTCTTTGCCCCAGATCCCTAAATGGCCCCCTCAAGGGCTGAGCTCACAATGATGGATTTAATAGGACAATGCTCAAGCCACTGGGCTATCCCTCCCTCTGTGCTTTACATTGATTTTCTTTGCCATCCCTATAGTGGGAGGTCAATGGGAGACACTTCCCCCATCAACTTCTTTTGCTCCTCGTGACTGCAACTGGTCCTACTAGATGTGCTAATCGAACCTCAGGAGATGTACATCCAGCCCATCGACTTTCCAGTAAGTGTTGACAAGCCCTAAGCAGCCACTGCCATTTTACTGTACATCCTTGTAATAGATACTGCACCCAAAAGCCTTGTTTCATAGATTTTTTTCATAACATTTCCCACTGCTATGGATGTGTTCATGGGGTGGCATCCCCTGCTCAGTAATTGATGGGGGCACAGGACTTGTCCAGCCTTGGGCTGCAGCAGGGAGAATGACTTCCTCTATTGCACGGCCAAAGAATGGTCCCAGGGCTCCTCTGGTCATGGAGGTGCAGTGGGAGCACACAATTCCTCCAGCCCCAAAGTCAGAGGAGCTCTCTCCCTCTCTCTCCTCCTCCTCCTCCCATCACTGTGACCCTGTGGCCATGGCTACACCACCCCCCGCCTTTTGAAATGTTGATGCTAATGAACCACTTCAGCAATGCTGATGAGGCTCTGACATGAATATGCAGTGCATCCTTAGCATAATGGCAACTGCATACATTTCGAAAGTGCTGCTTTCAAAATGCATGCAGCCAGTGTAGACAGGGGCCTTTCAAAAGGACCCCTCAGATTTTGAAAGCCCCTTCTTCCCAAAACCAAATGGGAACAAGGGGTTTTTGAAATCCAGGGGGTCCTTTCGAAAGGCCCCTGTCAACACCAGCAGTGTGCATTTAGAAAGCGGCATTTTCGAAATGCGCATGGCCACCATTATGCTAATGAGGCACAGCATATTCATAGCAGTACCTCATTAGCATTTGTTGAAGTGTCTCATTAGCATCCCTTTTTCGAAAGGCGGGGGCTGGCGTAGACACGGGCTGTAACTGGAGGAGCTCTGTAATCCCACCACAGCCAAAAACTTACAGATATACTCATACAGATAGCTACAAGGCTTATGGATTTTCATTGAAATAGTGTGTGCTGCTGCATATTTCTCTGCCTAGGATATACATGTGTGTGTTGAGATATATTTTAATGTGTATAAGATGGGTATATTTAAAAACATGTCTCCTCCCTCAAAGTGGTCACATTTAAATTCCTGTGTTCTTCCCTGATGAATGGTACTCCCACCAGTCAATAAACTAGAGCACATAGCCTGCCAGCATTTTAACGAACATGTCATTTAAATGGGTCCTGAATAATATTTGCCAAACTGGTTAAAACTAGCTGCTCATAAATTTTTCACTGAAACGTTTTTTCCAAAGAGAAGCTGACAATTTTGTTGGACACGTCCTTTCTTCAGGAAATGTCAGGTCTTTGGCAATATTATTCATGTTTTCTTTAAAACCCCCCAAACTCAAAATTTGGTGTTAATGAAAGTATTTGCTTTACCAGCCAGAATTTTTAGATGCCAAAAAAAAGAAAAGAAATAATTTCAAAAAGTTTCAGTTTTTGTTGATGAAAACTGGAAATATAATCATTTCTAGGTTTCAGAAACCTGCAAATAATGTAATTTTCTTACTAAAATAAAAGGTTGTTCATTATCATTGACATTGAAGGAACTTCTTCCCCTCCCTCCCAACCAGTTCTAGTTTTTAGTGCAGGTAGCAACGGTATGACATTTTAAGAAAGAAGAGCTTGATAGTTGCACCTCACAGTGATCAGCTGAACTGGGATAGGCGATAGTAGCACAGGTGGCCCCTTTGAAACACCACAGAGTGCTGTTTCACCATGCTGCATGTCGTGGGGAAGGACCAGGGCTGACTGCCTTAAACCCCGCCCCTTACTTCCTTGGTCCCGCCTCTTCTAGGGGGTGGGGAACTGGGACCTCCTCCCACCTTGCTCCTTGGCCCACAGTGGCTGTCGGTGCTACTGATTTTATACACATATGAAATACATGTATTATAAGATTGTAACAGCATTTGCAACACCTAACTTCTGTAGGGTAAAATTTTTAAAAGTGTCTGAATGATATTCTGTCAGACTTAGAGTCATGTGTAGAATGTGTAAATGCTTCTCAGCTGTGCAAAAACTGCTACCATAGCATAAAGGGAACAGTACATTTCAATACAACGTATGGTTCTTGCTGGAACTTTAAAATCTCTGGACCTTTAAAATCTTCTATTAGTCTCCTTGCAAACTGGAATTGCTGTTTATTGTTTAACACTAACAAGGTTCACTATGTTTTCTTTGGCAATCATATATGTTAACTCTAACTTATCATTCATAAATCCTAGACAAAAAAAACTTCGTTAAGAAGCAATTAATTTTGGAAATAGATATCTCTCTAATTAAAATTACGCTTTTAGAATACGCTGTAAAAAAAAAACCCCAAACCACAAATATTTGAAAGGTGGGATAAAGGGCCTGATCCAAAGTCTGTGAAGTCAGTGGAAAGACTCTCATTGATGTCAATGGGATTTGGCCCTTACAGCTTAAAGCTTTCACAGAAGTGCTCCTATATGTGCACTCCCTGAAGAAGGAGGCAAACCTTGAAAGTAGGCCTCCTACATCATTCGTCATGCATATCAGACAAGTGCGTATCTGGAAAAACCCTACAGAAATGTACCGGGGACTAATGTAATCAATACTGTTCTATAGAAATGCGAGCAGCCTTGTACATAAAACAATGCAGAATGTGGAAAATGCCAAGGAGTAAGTTATCCGAAGATGATGATGTTTCATCTCCATATGAGGATCAAATCTCTCTAGAGAATAGCCACGCTCTCATCCTAGTGTTTCTTCAATCTCATTTTCCTTCCATTTGTACAACCCTGACTATTAGTTTAGTAATAGACTGTCATCTTGATTTTTCTTAATTTTGCTTGTGATATAACTTCTCTCCCCCTCCTTCCCCACCCACAATGTGAACAGATTTCTTCTGCCATATGCCCATTTAAACCTGATTGTAGTGCCTGAAAAACTTGTACACTTAGCTGCATTATCCCTTGGGGTCCAACGGTGGCACAGTGTGTGCAGGACCTTTAAAGCCATTTCAGCGTGAGACTCTCTCAGCACATGGGTCTTTAAAGATTGGCCATCTATGCTTTGCAGAAGCATATGTGCCCTTCCTGCCTCTTCACGAGGACATAATTTTTGGGCAGATTCCACATTCCATATTTGAAATCAATATGCAAAGTATTTTTAAAATCTCAGTTTCCCCAGGATCAAGTTCCTCAAGATTAAAAATGAACAAATCAAAGCTGTTACATTCTGATTTTTATTCCAGCTAATTTGTAGTGGTAGCTACTCAAACATGACTAATTGGCAATTTGTAAAATGGGCTGCTCTCAACAGCATGTTTCTTAGAAGCATGAGTTATATGGCTGTTGCTTTTCTATGGTAAATCTTAGAAAATGGGGTAGAGGGAAGTGAAGTCAGAGAAGTGTCATAAAAAATTGGTATCACAGGCTTTATTTGTTAACAATAATCTCTATCTCCCCATTTTAAGGCAAGTAACTAGAGGGGTTAATCTGTTTTAACAGTGGACATACAATAGTAGTTACCATATCAGAGCCAAATTTTGCCCCAGTTACCCCATGCACTCATAGATGAATAGTCACAGAGAGGTAGGAGTAGTGGGTCTGTCCATGAAAGCTCATCACCTAATAAATCATTTTGTTAGTCTTTAAATTGCTGCAAGAATGCTTTTTTGTTTTGTGACTCATAGGTCAGTGCACATATTACAAGAAAAGCACTGCATTCAGATGGCATTAAAGTAGGGAGTACACAGTGAAATTTGAGGATTTTTGTTTGTTGATGGGACTCACAATTCTTGAGGACTGCCAGATTAAATGTTTGGCTGCCTGGGGAGTGGAGGAGTAGCTCAGCAGCAGTAGATGCATTAAAAACTATTTTAAAATAGGGTGGATTGACTGTGTATGTTGGTAACCTAAGTGTAAAATATATTTAATGAATGTTACATTTATCCCCAAGACCTGGAAGCTCAGAGCCCAGGTCACACTTAAAAGAAATAAAAACATATTAAATACATGTAAACTCACAGTGAAGACATCCAAACAACCTTAACTCTGCCTTCTATTCCTCCCACAGTAACAAAATGACTATGACTAAGGTGCATAGTGATTCAAGAGTAGATTAAAGTTATTTTTAAAGAAACATTTTGTGTTTTAAAATTTTTCCTCCTTCTGATGTCATTATAGTGCAGGTCCTACATTCAAACATATCTGAACTTTGGGGTAGTCAAAATCTAGATTTGGATCCAGATGCAGATCAAGATCCAAATCCAAATTTGCAGTTTCAACTATTTAACTATTTCCCTACCTAATATATCATAAACCAGAACTGGTTAGTACTTAAGAAACAACACAAAACCAGCATTGGGGTGGGCACATGCAGAAAGGATGGGGTTTATTCTTTTACTATTTTCAACGCCATGATCAGAAGTTGGGAACAGCAGTGTATTTTGCAGGGCAAGCGATGAGCAAAGCCAACCACTAGAGAGCTTATTACTTGTGCCCTTCTTTCACACTAATGTGAAAGCATGGAAGAAAGGGTCACAACACTAGACAAAACTACCTCAGTGCCTGGACTGAACATTAACAAGGGAAAGACTAAGACAATGAGTATCAACCACTCCAATAATAACACCATCACACCGGGAGGAGATAATTTGGAAGATGTGGAGCAGTTCACCTACTCGGGGAGTATTATGGGCAGAGACAGAGGAACAGATAAGGATATCAGTGCCAGGACAGGGAAAGCAACAGATGCATTCAAGACTCTTTGTCCCATATAGAGTTCACAAATAATAACTGTGAAGACAAAACTGCGGATCTTCAACACAAAAGTGAAGAGTGTGCTCTTGTATAGATGCAAGACCTGGTGTACTAAAAAGTCTTCAAATCACAAGCTATAGAAATTCATAAACAGATTCCTGACATATATCCTTCACATCAAATGGCAAGACTTTATCACAAATGAGGAGCTTTGGAACGGAGCAGGACTAGAACCAATTGACATTGAAATCAAGAGAAGAAAGTGGGGATGGCTAGGGCACACTTTCAGAAAACCATCATCCAGCATAGTCTGCCAGGCTCTCATATGGAACCCTCAAGGAAAATGCAGAAGAGAAAGACCTTGGACAACATGGAGAAGATCTACTGAGACTGAAGGAGAACAACTGGGGTACTCCTGAAGCCAGCTAGAAGTTTTATCTCTAGACAGAGTGATCGGGAAGAGACTTGTAGCTGACCGATGCTCCACTTGGCGTACAAGGTTTTAAGTCAAGTAAGTCAAGTTGGTCTACTTAAGCTAATGACTGTCATGTTGGTGTATCTAGTTTCTTTCACTATTAATCTTTGTACTATTTCACTTGGAGGCCACGTTCTTTTCTTCTAGGTAGAGTACATTGTCATGCCCCCCATGCTGTATAAAACTGGCTTAACAATATCAATAGGTATAACTCAAAGATGTTTTAGGTGAAGTGCCTCAAGTGACATAGCATTTTAAAAGTTTTGACTCCTGTCTTAATCTGGTGAAGATTTTTTAAAAGTATTCAAAACATAATTGTTGGAATGGTGACAGATAATACAGTAGTTGGGGGTGAAGAATGGAATTTTAGTAAGCAATTTCTTGTCAGGATGTTGTTAAACAATACTCCACAAAAAGCATCTTCTAGTCTTGCTGTGTTTTCCAACGTACAAATGTTCAATCTATATGTCTCCCCAAAATGCATCTCTTCCGTGATCCCAATATTAAGGCCCAGTTCAGCCACATGCTTTAGCAAAGGTGCAAGACCCATTGACTTAAGACTTCTGATAAATAACTGTCTACAGCAGTTCAAATCACATTGCTTTTTTTTTTTTTTTTTTGTAAATGTCACCTTACTGATTGTTCTCACCAATATGGGCTTTACTTCAAAAGGAAAGTAAGGTAACACAGGCCTTGTTGTTGAGTAAAAACCATACATTTAGGCAGTGGGAAAAGTGAATTACACAGGTTTAACTCACACAACCATTTGCATCTCATAGCATCAAAAGCCCTGCAGAATCTTGGCAATATCACTATATATAAATTACTTTAAAAATGCTTTTTGGTATGTACAATTGGTGTTATTTCTTCACATTTTCTCATCTGAAGGTAATCCTCATCTAAGAGACAATTAACATGACTGTGTTACTGTTAATTGGGCTTTATGGTTTCGCAATAGTATCAGCTATACTCTTGCTATGGAACTGACTGTAATAAATGATAGAAGTGTAACATACAAAGCCAATTAATGTACTATTTGGTTGTTAAAAGAAATATAATAATTGTAAATTGACTTTCATATGATTTATATTAATCAGTGATTTAGTCTATGTGAAAGAATTCTCTACAGAATTCTTAACATTACCATTCTGGAATAAACAAGACATTTTGCTGGTAGACTGGACAGTCCTATTTCTTGCAATATAATCTTTACTTCGATTGAAGAAGTTGCTATGCCCATTTTCTACCCTTGATCCACATATTCAAATCCCACTGACAAGTGGAAATATACTTAAAAGGTAGAATTTAGGTGTGATACAAAATCAGGAAAGAACCAAACCATTCTGAAGGAATAATAATAGTTATATGTTCTGTTTGCTGAAGATTTGTACTAAATTGATATATTAATGTTTAGATGAGGTTAATGATCTCTTCTTTTTTTCTTTCACTCTGTGTATAAGGTCAAAAATATCTAATTTATAAATCAGAAGAGAGGAACAAAAGAATGAACTGAAGTAACTACCTTTTCCACAGTTGAGGACATGAAGTAATAATTGTCACTCAGCTAAATTATCACACAGAAGCAAGTCATTCATTTCCACATGGAAAAGCATAAAAATAGAATTTCTGAAAGATAGATCAGAAGATTAGATATCAAAAGGTGAGTATTAAAGTTTGTGCCTGATGGTATGTGAGCTTTTGGGGCCTGATTCTTACACCAGTTTTCTATCAATGTAACTACACTGAAACAATAACATTAATGTAAAGGGATAATTTGGTCCACTAATTTAACAGATAAAGTCAGAAACATTTTGGGACATATTCTCAGCAGGGGTAAACAGGAAGTGCTTCATTGACTTCAACGGTGCTGTATCAGTTTACATAATGTAGCAAACTGCTGCATCTACATGGGTGGGTGGGTATGTTTTTGGTAAGTTAGGACAGCCAAAAGTCTTGGTACCAATATAAAGATAGGGTTCAACCAAGCATTTACATTGCATTCGCTTGCACACTGCTTGCACAGTCTGGGAAGTTTCAGTCTGCAGGTTCAGTGAAGAGCAGACATCAGTGAGAGTAGGGAGGCTTTTTTTTCCCTAAGGCAAACTGACACAGGAGCCTTCCCAGCTCCCCTGGAAAAGCCTTTCAGAAGTGGAGTATTGGATAAATGGGCTGTGCATCGTAGAATAATAGAAATGTAGGGCTGGAAGGGACCTTGAGAGGTCATCTAGTCCATCCATTGTCATGAGGCAGAACTAAGTAGACCTAGACGGTCCCTAACAAATGTTTGTTGAACCCATTATAACCTTACTTTGGAAAAGTTGTACTTAGCTACACTTACAGAAAGTGAAATTTAATGTGGGTAAGTGTAAGGTAATGCACATTGGAAAAAATAACCCAAATTACACGTACAACATGATGGGGACAAATTTAGCTATGACAAATCAGGAAAGGGATCTTGAAGTTATAGTGGATAGTTCTCTGAAGACATCCACGCAGTGTGCAGCGGCAGTTAGTAAAGCAAGTAGGATGTTAGGAATTATTAAAAAAGGGATAGATAATAAGACAAAAGATATCATACTTCCCCTATATAAAACTATGGTACGCCCACATCTTGAGTACTGTGTGCAGATGTGGTCTCCTCACCTCAAAAAAGATATATTGGCATCAGAAAAGGTTCAGAAAAGGGCGACTAAGATGATTAGGGGTTTGGAATGGGTCCCATATGGGGAGAGGCTAGAGACACTGGGACTTTTCAGTCTGGAAAACAGGCGATTGAGGGCCGATATGATAGAGGTATATAAAATCATGAATGGTGTGGAGAAAGTGAATATAGAAAAATTATTTACCTTTTCCCATAATACAAGAACTAGGGGACATCAAACGAAATTGATGGGTAGTAGGTTCAAAACTAATAAAAGGAAATTTTTCTTCACACAGCGCACAGTCAACCTGTGGAACTCCTTGCCAGAGGAGGCTGTGAAGGCCAGGACTCTATTAGGGTGTAAAAAAGAGCTCGATAAATTTTTGCAGGTTAGGTCCATAAATGGCTATTAGCCAGGGGTAAAGTATAGTGCCCTAGCCTTCAGTACAAGGGCAGGAGATGGATGGCAGGAGATAAATCACTTGATCATTGTCTTCTGTTCTCCTTCTCTGGGGCACCTGGCATTGGCCACTGTCGGCAGACGGGATACTGGGCTGGATGGACCTTTGGTCTGACCCAGTATGGCCATTCTTATGTTCTTATGTTCTTAAAGAGTTTTTCCTTCATATCTAACTTAAATCTCTCCTATAGCAGGTTCGGCTGGTGACTTCTTGTCATATCTTTAGTGGACATGGAGAACAACTAATCACTGTCCCTACTATAACACCCTGAACATATTTAAAATCTGTTACCAGGTCACCTTTAGTCTTCTTTTCTCAAGACTAGATGTACACAGTTTTTAAACATTTTCTCAAAAGCCAGATTTTCCAACACTTCTATCCTTTTTATTGCTTTATTCTAGACTCCTCACTTTGGCCACATCTTACAATGTGATGGCCAAAATTGGACAGAGCAGCCTAGCTGAAACTTCTTAAGTGCCAAGCAGAGTGGGTCAATCATCTCCATGTTTTATATACAATATTCCTGTTTAGACACCTCAGAATATTAACTTTTTGACAACTGCATCATATTGTGCACTCAACTCAAATTTGTGTTTCACTATAATCCTTACATCCTTGTCAGCCACTTGTTTCTCATTTTGTAGTTGTTCATTTGATTTTTTTTACGTATACTATTTTGCACTGTCTCAAATGATCTTCATCTTATTTCAGATTAATTCTTCAGTTCATCAAGACACTTGTGAAAGCTAATCCTGAATTCCAAAGTCTTTGTAAATCCCTCCTCTCCCTGCCAGCCCTGTTTGGTGTCATCCGTACATTTAATAAGCCTACTTCTCACTCCATTATCCAAGTAATGAATTAAAATATGGAGCAGCATGAGATCCAGAATAGATCTGTGCGTGACCCCACCAGATACAATATCCCACTTTGACAGCAAAGTGTTCATAACTGTTCTTTAAGAAGTGTCTTTCAACCAACCATCCAGCCACCTGATCGCTATTTCATGGAGTCTGCATTCTCCCAGTTTGCTAATGAGAATGTTATGTTGGATTGGGTCAAAAACCTTACTAAAATCAAGATATATTACTTCTACTACTTCTGCCACCCACTTGGCCAAGAATTCTATCAGAAAAGGAAATGAGGTTATTTTGGCATAATTTCTTCTTGACAAATCCTTGCAGGTTATTACTTATTGCCTTATTATCTTCTGGGTGCTCATAAATTGATTGCTTAATAATTTGTTCCAGTATATTTCCAGGTATGAAAGTTAGGCTGACTGGTCTATAACTCCCCAGGTCCAGTTTGTTCTCCTTTTTTAAAAGATAGGTACTATGTTTGCCTTCGCCTGCCCTCCATAAGTTCTCAGAGATAACTGCTAACAGTTCTGAGACTGCTTCAGCTAGCTCCTTAGCTGACTTGAACACATCTAACAGTGAATATTTTAACCTGATCTTTCTTATTCTGACTTGTGTTCACCCCCCCGTCCCAATTTTAATACTAATTATGCTGAACATTTGGACACAATTAACATTTTTAAGTGAAGAGTGAAGCAAGTAGGTATTAACACTTCTCGATGTTGTTTGCTGTTACCGCTTCTTCCCTTCTCTGAACGTTCCTTCCTCTATCATGTACCCTAACGCATTTATAAAACCTCTTTTTGTTGGCTTTTTTATGGACCTTGAAAGGTGTAACTCATTTTGTGTCATAAGCTTTTGGACTTTGTCCCTATGCACTTCTGCTAATTTTTATTTATCCTTAGCAATTAGTCCATGTTTCTACTTTTTGGTAGGGTTCTTTTTTGATTTTTCAAGCTCCCAGTGGAGCCAGACCGGCCTCTTACTATTCTTCCTATCTTTCCTTCACATCAGGATAGTCTGCAGTGCTGCTCTTACAGATTCTCTTTGAGAAACTGCCAGCTCTCCTGAACTCCTTCAACCCCTACATTTTCTTCCCTTAGGATCTTATGTAGCAGTTCTCTAAGGTTGTTAAAAATCTGTTCGTTGAAATATATTGGCCTTATTCTGTTGCTGTCACTCCTTCATTTCCTTAGAACCCTGAGAGCTATCATTTCAGAATTATTTTTGCCACAACTGCCATGCTACTAGGTGGACCTCCCACACTGAAGAATGCAAGATATTAGACAGTGCTGCCTGGCTATAATTCATGTGGTAAAGGGCTGCTGCAAGGCAGAAGGAGAGGTACTCTTTTGCAAAGCTACTTAAAGAATTAGATAATGGTGTCTGTTGGAAAGAAGGCAGATTTTCTGCGTAGAGGAAGTTCTTCTAAGGAAAATATTGAGTTTTATTAGAATTTGGGTCAGGATTCTCAGAGTTTTGAGCCAGTTGCACAACACCTATTATCAATTAAGTTGTGACAAGGATGATATTCTTAATCATAAACTGTTAGCTATTTTATTTCCTGATTTTGCTTGAGTCCACTTGGACCTGCTAATGATTAAATTAAAATCTATTTCATAAAACAAGAGAGTGCCATTAAACAATGATGGCTGTACCAGGCCAATTTGAGCATGGCAGCTAAGTAAAAATTAAATTAACTCTTTTCTTAATTGAGAGCTGTATTTGTTGAGAATTACTTCATGTGACAACTCTTTGTTGGACTAAGTGCAAGGAGTTGGAAACCTCAATACAAATCATAACACATCGCCATAGCTGGCACTGCTTGGGAAGTAATTATTGGGAATCCCTTGAGAGAGGCCAAGGAGTGAAGGACACAATGACTGATCTGTTTGTTCACCTCCAGTGATGTTTCTTTCAGAGCAGGATCAGGGTAAATGTGTGGAAGCTTCCACAGCTACACTATTATATTTGTTCTGTGGATTTACAAGCCGTGTCTACACGTGCACGCTACTTCGAAGTAGCGGCACTAATTTCAAAATAGCGCCCGTCACGGCTACACATGCCGGGTGCTATTTCGAAGTTAACTTCGACGTTAGGCGGCGAGACGTCGAAGCCGCTATCCTCATCAGGAGATAGGAATAGCGCCCTACTTCGTCGTTCAACGTCGAAGTAGGGACCGTGTAGTTGTTGCGCGTCCCGCAACGTCGAAATTGCGGGGTCCTCCATGGCGGCCATCAGCTGAGGGGTTGAGAGACGCTCTCTCCAGTCCCTCAGCTCAATGGTGGCCGCGTGGAGCGGCCCCTTAAAGGTCCCCTCCCCCAGCCTTCCTGTGCAGGAAGCTGAGGGAACGTGCAGGCGGCAGCCTAGACACGCGGCCAGCCTGCACGTCCCTCAGCCACCCAGAACAGGGCCAGCACCTGCGATGGCTGCCCGGCAGCCCCCCCCAGGGGACCCCCCCCCAGGGGAGCCAGAGCAGCCAGGCCAGCCAGCCCGGCAGCCAGGCTGGGAAGCGGCAGCGGGGCCCCTCCTGGGCGGAGGCCGAGCTGCGGGACCTGCTGGGGCTCTGGAGCGAGGAGGAGGTGCTCCAGGTAATGGGGAGCAAGAGGCGGAACGCAGATGCGTTCGCTCGGCTGGCCGAGGGCCTGGCCACCCGGGGTCACCCTGCCCGCACTCTTGACCATGTCAGGAGTAAGGTTAAGGAGCTGTGGCAGGATTACGCCCAGGCCTGGGATGTGGCCAGCCGATCTGGGGCCGACCCCGTCACTTGCCCCTTTTACAGGGAGCTCAGGGACATCCTGGGCCCCCGGCACACCTCCTCCCCTCTGGCCACCCTTGATACCTCGGCCGAGGAGCCCCAGCAGGCCCTGCAGCTGGAGTCCGTCCCGGAGGTAAGCCCCGCAACCCAGGGGCCCCCCCTGGAGCCCACCCCCGGGCCATCGCGGCAGAAGGAGGAGGAGGAGGAGGAGGAGGAGGGGGGCTCCTCCTCTGCAGAGTCCGGGCTGCAGATCCTCCTCCCGCCCTCCCGGAGCAGCAGCCAGGCGTGCGCCCCCCGGGGATCTCCGGACTGTGGGAGTGGACCGACAGGTATGTACCCCCCTGTGGTGTACACCCCTGGGGTTGAGGGGCGGGGGTAATAGATATGTGCCTAGGGCCCCCCACATGCCCACATGGCCATGGCCCCAAGGACAGCAGGGCCATGTCCCTCACAGCAGTGCATCAGCCCCTGCCCCCCCTCCCCGCATGACAGTGCCATGGCCCATCCCCGGGGCAGGGGGGAGCGAAACCTCGAGGGGCCCCCGGGAGGAGGGGATGGAACACCTCGCAGCAGCAGCATGTGATGGAGTGGGGGGAGTGCAAAAGGGAGACTCAGGCTAGATATGAGCAACAAGCTGAATAGCTCCCAGGGGCAAATGGTGATCCTCGGGCTACAGCTGGCAGGTGACATCTCTGCCCTGAACAAAGAGGAGGGAGGAGCCAAGCTGGCTTTGAATCGGGGTGGGGGCTGCAGGTAGAGGCTAGGGGAAGGGAGAGCTGGAAGGCAGCCAGCCTGAGGAGGGGGAAAGCCACACCCCAGAGGGGCACCCCTTGGGGTCTTCTCCCCAGGATGGGTTGGAAGGACTGTCTCTGACTGCTGTGTGGTCACTCCCGAGAGAAACCGGGCATCTGTGGCCTAAGAAACCTCTCCTGTCAGACCATGCTGAGTGAAGTGAGAGTCACTCCCGCCAGGGGACGGGGTGCAGTGCAGGGGGACCCCTGAACCCCATCCATCACAGTAGCATCTCCCGGGGACAGGGATGGGGAACCTGCAGCACAGGGGTGGGGGGACAAGGGTCACGGCTCGGGGCGCACACTAACGCCTGTCTCCATTCTTCTTCCCCCGCTCCTCCTGTGTTCTGCAGCTGCACCATCGGAAGGACCGGTAGAGAGCACCGGCGAGGCATCAGTGGTCCCGGAATCCCCTCCGGGCCCATCGCTCCAGGCAAGCCCCTCGGCGGAGGACCGACCGGCCCCACGGCAGGCTAGACGGTGGACCCCGCAACAGCACCCGACGGCGACGGACCGCCAGCTGCGGGCCATCCATCATCGGCAGCTGGAGGTTGCGGAGCAGCGCCTGCGGGTGGACCAATGCCGCCTGGACCTGCAGGAGTGGGCGCTGGCCTGGCGCCAAGAGGCATGGGGGGCCTACATGGAGACATTCAACCGTCTTGTGGACTACCTGGCCCCCCATGCCGCGCCGGCTGCCGCAGCGCCCGCCCTGCCTGCTCCACCCGCCGCACCATCTGCTGCTCCGCACATCGCTGTCCCGTCCGCCGTCGCCCCACCACCCACCACCGAGGGCCAGACCGCCGAGGGACACCTGGGGCCAGCTGAGACTCGCCGGTCATATCTTCCGGTCCGCCCAGCCCCCAGCCAGCCCCGGACAGGGCTGCGGCCGAGGCTGGGCTCCTGGCCGCCCACCCCCAGTGCCGGACTTTAGGGGCGTGGGGCCCAGTGTGTGGCGCCCCCCCTTGATTATAGTTATATGTCCGAAAAGAGGATTGTTATTGACCCATTTCATTTATATTTGTGCTCCCCCTTTGCCCCGTCCCCCCCATGTAGATAGTTCTCCCCTTCCTTATCATCCCTGGTTTTCTTTTTATTGACCAACATATCCGTTATGTGAAATCTTTTTTATTATTGTTTTATTTGTACAGAATACTTTTGTTAGAAGAGATCTTGTATATAGTTTGTTCTTGTTTTAATTATAGTTAAAAAAAAAGTTCTAAAAGAAAAACCAGTTTAAGTTCAGCCACAAGTGCGTGCTGTCATTTGTCCAGGAAAAGTGTGGGGGGGGTGCGGTTGGGTGCTCCGTCGTGTGGGCGTAGGGGCAGGGAGTGTTGTGGAGGAAGGGGTGGGCAGTGGGGGGCCTGGCAGAGTTCACCCCGCGGCCTCATCATCGAAGTGGGCCCGCAAGGCCTCCCGGACTCGGGTCCCTTCGGGGTCCACCTGGCGACTGGGGGCAGCGGGTGGCTGCAGGTCGGCCCTGCCGGCCTCCACAGCCCAGCCCTGAAAAAAGGTCTCCCCCTTGCTCTCCACCAAATTGTGCAGGGCGCAGCAGGCACCCACAATCTGGGGGATGTTGTTGGGGCCCGCATCCAGGCGGGTGAGGAGACATCTCCAGCGTCCTTTCAGGCAGCCAAATGAGCGCTCCACCACCTGGCGCGCGTGGTTCAGGCGCTGGTTGAAGTGCTCCTGGCTGGCGGAGAGATGGCCCGTGTACGGGTGCATGAGCCAGGGCCGGAGTGGGTACGCCGCATCTGCGACGACACAGAGGGGCATGGTGGTGTCCCCCACAGGGATCTCCTGCTGGGGGGTGTAGGTCCCCGCCTCCAGCCGGCGGCACAGGCCCGAGTTCCGGAAAACCCAGGCGTCGTGGGTGCTGCCAGGCCAGCCCACATAAATGTCCTGGAAACGGCCCCGGCTGTCCACCAAGGCCTGGAGGACCACAGAATGGTAGCCCTTGCGATTGATGTAGCGTCCTCCACTGTGATGCGGGGTGCAGATGGGGATGTGAGTCCCATCCAGAGCCCTGAAGCAACTGGGGAAGCCCAGCGTGGCAAAGGCCACGATGGTGGCATCTGGGTCCCCCAGCCTCACGAGCCTGTGCAGGAGCATGGTGTTGATGGCACGCACAACCTGCAGGGAAAGCACATGGGAGAGCACCAATGAGGGGTGAGCAGGGTGTGCGTGGCCCTGCCCTGCCCTGCCCTCCCTCCGTGGGTCCTCTTACCTCCATGAGGACAGCCCCGACGGTGGCCTTGCCGACACCAAACTGCTGTCCCACGGATCGGTAGCTGTCTGGAGTGGCCAGCTTCCAGACAGCGATGCCGACCCGTTTCTCCACAGGGAGGGCACGCCGCATGGCAGTGTCCTGGTCCCTGAGTGCGGGGGGTGAGCCACTGGCACAGCTCCATAAATGTCTGCCGGCTCATCCTGAAGTTCCCGAGCCAGCGGTCGTTGTCCCACTCCTCAAGCACCAGCCGCTCCCACCAGTCGGTGCTGGTGGGGTAGCTCCACAGGCGGCAGCGTGTGAGGTGGGGGGGGGCAGGGTGCTGCAGGGTTGGGGGTTGAGCCCTGCTGCCCTGGGGGCAGCTCCTCCTCCAGTGTGGCAAGGAGGTGCTCAGCTGCCTCCCGCATGGCATGGATCAGGGCGAGCCCTGCTGCTGCCGGGAGGGCTGGGTGGACCTCTGGCTGCTGCTGCTGCTGCTGCTGGGGGTCCATGCCTGTGTCGCTTGGGGTCTGTGTGCCTATGGCTCCTCAGACCGCGTGCTGTGCAGGCTGCGTGTGTCTGGGAGGGGCCCTTTAAGGGAGCGGCTAGCTGTTGCCCCGGAAGCGCTAGTCCGCCCTGTGACCCTGTCTGCAGCTGTGTCTAGCATCCCTATTTCGATGTGTGCTACTTTGGCGTGTAGACATTCCCTCGCAGCGCCTATTTCGATGTGGTGCTGCGCAACGTCGAAGTTGAACGTCGACATTGCCAGCCCTGGAGGACATGTAGACGTTATTCATCGAAATAGCCTATTTCGATGTCTCCAAATCGAAATAAGCTACTTCGATGTAGGCTTCACATGTAGACGTAGCTCCAGAGAACTGTTTGTTACCTTCAGCTGCATTGAACAAAGATTGGATTTGCCTTGAATTAGTTCCATCAAAAACACAAAAGTAAATTGTTGCTCTTGGAGCTACATTGTGTTGTGACAGCTGAGGCTGGCTTGGTGAAGAGTGATGGTTACAACGATAAAAATATCTAATCTATTTCTGTAGAGTGGGGAGATGAGGATGTTCAGTTTGACCCAGATAGTAGCCATAGTGCAAAAACAGCATGATATTTTCTTAAGTGTGGTTCTGTGATGCTGACCACTAGCTGCTTGCTAACAGGAGTGGAACAGCCACACTCAGAACGTTGGAGAGATACACATCTAGGTCTCCACTGCTGGGAGAAAAGAATGTATGCAGTAAGTCATCTACGTATCTTTATCGCTCCTTTTTCACATTAGTAACTGTTTTACTGGGGCCCTACATCTGCCGAAAACAAAGTTCTGAAGCTTTGCGGTTCGTTATATAAATACCCTTGAAACTGAGTGTTCAGAAAAAGAGGATTTTCAACTTTTCTTTAGCATTATCTGGAAAAAAGTAGTTTTATCATTAGTTTATTTCATAATACAACAGCTTAATGTCAAATTTTACCTTCACTACTTTCATTTATGACAGTTTTGTACTTTGGTTTAAAAGCAAAAGTGGATACAAGGGATATCAAAATTCTAGGGAATCATGGCTTTAGTGCGCCAAAGCTAGTCATGTGAGATTTCACATTGTAGCAATTTGTGTGACTTGAAATGTTCAGCTATTGGTCAGTATCATGATTACCATATGTTGAATTTTCATTACTATTTTCTCTTTTATAAAAGCTTACGTTTATTCTTATGAATATTAAATAATTTAAATGAGTATTTCTGATGTGTTATCAGTCTGAATCCTCTGGGTATTAAAGATAGTATGTAAGGGCACTTTTTGAATGAGTTATTGTCTTCTTTAATGGAAACTGTAGATGGAAAAGCTCTGTTAGATCATGTAGTCCTTTCCCAATGAAAGAGTGTTCTTTCTTGCAGTCTGTGTATCAATATTTGCCTAGCGAGTTCAGTTTTAAATGTCTCAAACAGGATTTCCCATAGTCTCAGCTGGAACTCAGGCCTCTTTGTCTTCTAATCTTTTCTCAGATTGCTTCATTAAATCAACATTTTTACACTTTTGCTAAACCAATGTTTGCTTGAAAAAAGAGGAACTTAAAATATAGAGTATATAAAGGTAGCCAATTTAGTTTTTAATACTAATTTATTGAAATAAGTCTCATTTACTATCTGGGAAGTTTACCATGAGGAGCAAGACTTGGATTATCTTTCTGCATATCTTGCATAACAGTGCCCTCAGCGACTCAACATTTTTATTTTCAATTGCAGGGCAGAATGTCAGGACACATCCCCCAACGTGATGGTGAATTCAGTACTTAGATTTCACCAGAAATATATAATATCTGTAATATGGGGTCACAGATAATCCAGCTGGATACTCTGATCTGCCTTGTGATTCAGGTAAGTGTATCTTTGTAATACAGCAAGTCAGGTGAGTCTCAGTTTTAAGGACCAATCGTGTACCACAGGTCAGTTTCACATTAGATCTCACACCAAAGACAATGTTCATAGCCAATCTTATAAGAAACTATATAAAAATGTATTAAATAGTAAAATGAAACGCAAACGTATTATAGGGTTATAACAGATACACATATACACAAAATGAGTTACAATTGTAAGCAATAGAGGCCTCTTAAGATCTATCCATCCTTTAGGAGTAACCTAGGCAATGCAACTGAGGATCTCTTGCTTATGCCTAGAAAGTCTTTGCCTCCATAGTGTATGCAGCATTTAGCTAATCAGTCCCTCCTTGTTACTGGGTTTTAACCCCCTTTTGCCATGTGAGCTGAAAACTCAGCAGATTTGAGGAATTCTTTTGTATGACTCATCTTCAATGGGGTGGTGCAAATGCAGAATAATAAATGTCCTCTTAATGACCACCAGTTGTCCATATGGGGTTCTGGTGGGGAGGACACAACAGTACCTGTTGCTTGCTATTCAGCCTTTTGTGCTAATTAATGTCTTCTCAGCTGTGTCTACACGTGCACGCTACTTCGAAGTAGCGGCACTAACTTCGAAATAGCGCCCGTTGTGGCTACACGCGTCGGGCGCTATTTTGAAGTTAACTTCGACGTTAGGCTGCGAGACGTCGAAGTCGCTAACCTCATGAGGGGATCGGAATAGCGCCCTACTTCAACGTTCAACGTCGAAGTAGGGACCGTGTAGACGATCCGCGTCCCGCAACGTCGAAATTGCTGGGTCCTCCATGGCAGCCATCAGCTGGGGGGTTGAGAGATGCTCTCTCTCCAGCCCCTGCGGGGCTCTATGGTCACCGTGTGCAGCAGCCCTTAGCCCAGGGCTTCTGGCTGCTTCTGCGGCAGCTGGGGATCCATGCTGCAGGCACAGGGTCTGCAACCAGTTGTCAGCTCTGTGTATCTTGTGTTGTTTAGTGCAACTGTGTCTGGGAGGGGCCCTTTAAGGGAGCGGCTGGCTGTTGAGTCCTCCCTGTGACCCTGTCTGCAGCTGTGCCTGGCACCCTTATTTCGATGTGTGCTACTTTGGCGTGTAGACGTACCCTCGCAGCACCTATTTCGATGTGGTGCCGCGCAACGTCGAAGTTGAACATCGACGTTGCCAGCCCTAGAGGACGTGTAGACGTTACTCATCGAAATAGCCTATTTCGATGTTGGCTTCACGTGTAGACGTAGCCCTCCTGTGTGGTGATTCACACTGACACCAATGCTCCCAATTCAACTGCTCAGATACTGCTTATATCAAATACGGGTGTTAAGTGACATTAATCCATGCAGTAGCTCACAAACATTCAATAAAGTCCAAACTCAGAACACATTCGTATAGTTTTAATACCTATTTTAACAATAGTAACACAGAGAGAGATGAGCCAGGTTGTTTCCAGCTATATATTTGTTAGTATTCAATTGAGACTTTGGGACTTTGACATGAAGTGTTACCTGCTCTACAAGTGTCACAACTGATTCAGACATTTGTTTTTTAATTTCCTTCCATTACAATTGTCATGGGTGGAAAATGGCAACGAAAGAGTAATTAGAAACTAGACATAAACACAAAATATTTGAGCTGTGTCATCTTCCACTATATGTTATCTGCATAATTTTCCACACAAGGATTATTTTTTCTTAACTCTTCAAGCCAAAGGACATTGTAAATACAATATTCTGCACTTGGAGCATTAGACTTGTTTTTTGTTTCTTTTTTCTCTTTGTTTCATTGACTTTCATTTCTTTTCAATTTCAGCAGCGAGGAAAATGTGCTGAAAATGTGTGTCTGTGTGGTATCTGGTGTTTACACTTCTAGTGGACATTTCACAAGCCGCCCTTTCCATCTCTGATGCTTTATGTGGTCAGCTGTGGCTCTTCAAACCTGGCCAACACAGTGTGGGAAGGCATGAATAGCTCTCCTTGCATTAGCACACCTGTGTTTTGCTCACAGCTGTTTGGTTCACAACAAGGTTGCAGTTAGCCGTTTTGAAACCTTTTCACACCACCCACCCACTATCAACTGCTTTATAACATTCACTGGCACTTGCTGTGGAGATTGAATAGCTATTTTTTTCCAAAGGACACCAAGATTCTTTATGCAAGAGAATAAGCCAAATTGGCACAACACTGTATTCAAAAATATTCCATACTTCGTCTGTCAAAGACTATTAGTTCTCTTTTGGTGACATGCAAGTGAGCAGCAGCCATAACAAATAAATTGTGTAGTTTTTATTTTACAGACGATTTCTTTTTTTCTGGTTATTAAATAGTTCTACAGTGGCCAGAGTTGAACAGTTTGTAACATTACATTAGTTTCCACCACATATCGTTTGAGACACAGTCATTCATCTTTCAATATATCAGTGTTATGATAGTAAGGCTGACAGCTTTATTTGCAGTCTTTGATTGCTATTTATATTTTATATCTTACCTCCCCATCAGATTTTTTTCCAAAGAACTTTGATAGCTCAGTGGATAGTAAATGGAGATCACTAAAATATCAATATTCTTATATTCCAGGTTATATTAAATATATAAATTGGAAAGAAATAATCACTGGAAGAATCTAAAATGAAAAACAGCTGCCCAAAGTGAGGCAGAGACTACATGAAAAGGGGGAAAAAGACAAATTAACTTTAATATAAGAAAGTCTTCATTTCAAACTATGGACAAAAATTAGTCCAGCTTTGATATCACATATTTATGCAGAACATTGGGCATTGGGTAACTTGGCTTTCACTTTATCAAAAATAATTTTTAAACTTCCTAGATGAGGAAGACAGCTGAACTCTTCCATGTAGTTTTATCAGCTGCATTTCATTTCCATGGAACGGTATGTGGCTGTGCTCCGAAAACAGGACAATGTGTTTTGACAGCTCTTGGCATTGAAAGGAACAGTGAGAAAAGCAAACTAAAGTGACTCAACTTAACACAAGCTGACTGTGTAGCTGGACCATCCAAAGCATGTGCCCTGAGTGGAAAGTCTACAATTCCATAAGGTACTTCATGTCCAACTGTTAAAAAAAAACAAACAAACAAAAAAACAACAACAAACAACCAACAGAAGAGAAGCTGCTACCAGAGCTAGCAGTTATATTACGACCATTATTTTTATCTGCTAAGCAAACTATGGAGGGCTGTTACAGTAACAATTGTCAGCAGTAATAGTTGATCTTCACTAGAAAAGTGGAGGAGACACACATCCAACCTCAAGATTTGAGGGTGGCACGATAAAGTTCCAGAAATTGTATTCTGTTCAGGTTTTTATACATTACTTGTCATTCTAGCATGCAAGTATCTGCCAGTAGTGCCTTAAGCTATGTCTCCACACATCCATCATATGTTGTTTGTTATCTCATCCTATTCCTTATGCAAGAAGCATATCCTGGCTGAGTAATTTGTATGATTTTTTTAATAAAAAATAAATATACGTGTTGCCATGCATTTGTTGGAGAAGGCAAGGTTGAAGAAACGTGCTTTACGCTTGGAGTGGAAGGTGGTAAGGTTTGTGGTGGTCCTGAGGTCTTGGGTATCAGATTGTCCCTCAAAGAAGGATCAGTCTCCTGCACAGATGAACTTTTATCCCATATTTATGTTGGGAGTTCCAGTAAGCAAAGGGAACACATTTGTCAATGACAGTCTTTATCCAGGGGCTTTAGATGGCCTTTTAGATACCTGGGATAAGGCTATAGAGTGCTTTGAAGATAAGGAATGAGATCTTGAACTTGATTCAAGGTCCTGTGAGAGCCAGTTTAGTGAACAAAGATAGCCAGGACATAATGTTTGCATCCCAAGAGTCAGGCAGTAGTTGGTGAGAAATAGAGAGAAGAATGTAAGTTTGGGGAACCTTTCACAGACATGGGCACCAGATCACTATGGTATCTGAATATCTCACAATTGTTATGTATTTTATCCTCCCAATGTTCCTGTGAAGTAATGAAGACCTGGGGACTTGAAAAAATTAAGTTACTTACCAAAGACCATAAGAGGAGTGTGTGGCCAAGACAATAACCTACCTCAGGTGTCCTGAGTCTAAATCCAGCATTCTAGCTGCTAGGTCACTTATTCAATCTTGAAGATACTCCTAGGGAGAATATTATAATCAGCTCTGGCGTTCAATACAAATTATTCACACTACTTCTATATAGCCAGTTAATAAATAAAAGCAGAATAGTAGCCTGTTCCTGTTCGGATGTTGGGGGTGCTGGGATGAATGCAAGGGCCCATAATTCATGCTCTTCAGATTCAGCTATTTGGTATTTGTCTGTTCGTAATGGGATATTTGCAAAGTATAATGTTTTCTAACAGCTGTAAGGACAAGAGAATCTAAAATTTCTCCCTATACATAATATCTGTGAAATTGCATTGAATATTGTAATGATGTGTTATGCTGCCATTAGCACACTATGAATACCTAATTTGGAAGGTTAATGAAATTGACAAATGTGTGTACTATATGCATATTGTCAATAGTAGCTAATGGCAAATCTCTCATTTTTATTTGTAAAATTATATAAAACGGGAAGTGACAATTATTGTAACTTCATCTTTTTTGTCAAAAGTTATGGAATACATCACAGCTATTTAAATAGGGCTCTATTTGTGTGTTTAATTGCAGTGTGTATGTAATCTTTGGAATTTTTTGCACATTATGTGATTATATACTTAATTTTTATATAAAAGGGGTGCACACATTATAACATTCACATTTTATATCTTATTGGGCTAACTTCACCCCTGGTGTGGGTGCAACTAACAGATGGAAAATACAGGTGTGTCATTCCTTGTTGAATAAACCAGGAGTTGGTTGCAAAAGTGATACCCAGTATGGGGGCTGAACTCAGAAAAAACATTGAATGAGGTTTCACAGGCAAGACTATAACCCATACTAGGAGAGTATGAGCCTTTTGCTATGCTAATGACTGGTCTACATAAAAGAACAGGTACTACTTAAGGGAGCTAGTTCTCTAATTCAAGTAGAACAGGTGTGATTTTACAACAGAAGTTCTTGGATTCAGAGCCTCCAGTTGGTCCAAGTCCATTAGGGATCAGCAAGGGTATTTTTCCACAGACAATGGGGCTACATCTATGCTAGAGGGTTTTGTCAACAAAATTTATTTTTTGACAAAACTTATGGAGCGTCTATACACAAAATGTGTTTTGTCAATAGAAATGTCAACAAAACAACTGTGTAGACAATCCTGGGGGCCCTTTGTTGACGGAGCGGATCAAAAGATCGATCCGCTTTTATGTGTAGAAACGATCTGTTGACAGAAGTTTTGTGCAGACACCTTTTCTGACAGTAACTTCTGTAGACAGATGCTTCAAGTGTAGGCATAGCCTGGATGTCTGAGATTCTAACTCTTATGATCACCTAGTCTGACTTCCTGTAACACGAATTAATATCACCTAGGAATTTCTGCACAAGGGAGTTTTGTGAGGGAGTTTAGAGCGGGAGTATGAAGGGGTCTAGGTACACTTGGCAATCTTTAAAATATCTTTTAAACTAAACTAAACCCAAAGTCAACTCTGTCAAGACTCTAACTGTCAATAATGAGTCAGTGTTGTCCTTTGTTTTATAGCAGAGGGCTGGGAGTTGGATTCTATCCATCAATACTTATTAACCAGGCTGCGTGGGAATGGTGTCCCTAGCCTTTGTCAGCAGCTGGAAATCGGTGACAGGGAATGGATCACTTTATGATTACCCATTCTGTTCACTCTCTAGGGGCACCTGGCATTGGCCACTGTTGGAAGACAGGATACTGGGCTAAATGGATCTTTGGTCTGACCCAGTATGGCCATCGTTATGTTCTTACGAAAGTTGAGGATGTCTGTCTTCTTAACCCCTGGTTGACTGCTACTGGAAACTCCTCTTTGTGCACTGGAGCATTTCACAGATTTCTTGTTGAAGTATGTTGCTGTCTCTGGGAGGCAGGGGCAGGGGAAGGTTGGAGGGCAAAGGATGGTGTTCATAGATCAGCTTCCCGGGTTGACATGAGTGTCTGGGGGAGAGATGGACGAAGGTCAGGATAGTCTAGGGAGGCTGTGGGATCTCCATCACTGGAGATTTTTCAGAACAGGTCAGACAAACACCAATCAGGGATGGTCTAGACAAAATTTAGTCCTGGCATGAGTTCCAGGGGAGTGAACTAGATGACCTCATGAGGTCCCTTCCAGTCTACTCCTCTGACATTTACTGGAGCCCATTCTGAAAAATTAGAAGCCAAAGACCACTGCAGCTGCTGTTGCTGAGAACCCGTGTCAATTCCAAGAACAAAGCAAACAGGATTTAAGATTTGAGCTATATTTAGCCTGTGACTCATGAATCTTTAGATCAATAACCAAAGTGTTTTTATACGGGGGGGCAGCCCCAAACACAGTGAGTCAGCATCTGCAGTTCCACTTCTAACATGCTTCAGGGAGGTATCTGGTTTCAGATGACTGATCATGAGAGGGGAATGAGATGAGCCAAGCGGGTGAAAACGCTCAAGCTGTTTGCTGGTAGAACAGAGTGAAGTTTCTTTCTGATGTGAACACATTTGCCAAATATTCATCATTTGACTTCATGTAGAAGTTGCATTCTCAGGATGTATATGATGTCTTGTTTAGCTAGCGGGATATCTAACAGTCAAGTGACATATTTTAAAAAGAAATGCCTGAGATCTAGCCAGTCTTAATGGTGATTCTTCGTCTTAGATTTTCTTGTAAATACTCTCCAAAGTCCTCAAAAAAAGAATATGTTTTTGTTTTCTGAAAAGTTAGTCATAGATTACACTTGCATAAAGAATCTCAGAGAAATGAACCCTCTGCCCTCCCACATCTTATTACTGGAACCCTCCTCACTCTTTCTTGATTTCCAGGTGTTGTTTCAGGTGGACATGGTACATCTTGTGAATGTGCCATAGTTTGAAGTTCTCTTCTTTTTATTTCCATGGTTCTCCTGATTTTAGACTGTTCTGTACAGTAAGAAGGAAATGAGTAGCTAAGTAAAGATCGTATCAGATAACGTCCAAAATGCACAAATAGATGTTTTTAGTGCTTCCCAGGTGAAGCTGTTTCTGTTGTTCACTTTGAAATGTGCTCAGACATATCACACCAGAGCTACCACCTTTAGAATTTCCAAATGGAGAGACTGTGACTTTGAGCTTATGATTTGAAGATGGGTAATAGGGATTTTCTTAATGTCAGGGAAAAATCTCACATGGTTCAGTCTATTTCCATCTTGCACCAGCTAAGTAATGGAACAGGAAAGCCTTGAAAAAATATAGTAATCAAGAAAGACTATCTTTAACAGTAAATTCTGTCTCCTCGTTCAAGCTTGTGTGCACGTATGTGTAAGACAGGTTTTTAAGAGATGAAGCAGAGTATCAATGCTTCAGCGAGTGTTTTCCTTCTTCACTAATGCTGGCCATAAAGAGTTGAATGGTTAAATTTGATCTTGCTGTGAGACCTGTGCAACCCATCTGCTTTTAAATCATGTGCCCATCATCTTCACATTTGGGCTACGTCTACACGTGAAGCCAACATCGAAATAGCTTATTTCGATGTAGCAACATCGAAATAGGCTATTTCAATGAATAACGTCTACACGTCCTCCAGGGCTGGCAACGTCGATGTTCAACTTCGACGTTGCGCGGCACCACATCGAAATAGGCGCTGCGAGGGTATGTCTACACGCCAAAGTAGCACACATCGAAATAAGGGTGCCAGGCACAGCTGCAGACAGGGTCACAGGGCGGACTCAACAGCAAGCCGCTCCCTTAAAGGGCCCCTCCCAGACACAGTTGCACTAAACAACACAAGATACACAGAGCTGACAACTGGTTGCAGACCCTGTGCCTGCAGCATGGATCCCCAGCTGCCGCAGCAGCAGCCAGAAGCCCTGGGCTAAGGGCTGCTGCCCACGGTGACCATAGAGCCCCGCAGGGGCTGGAGAGACAGCGTCTCTCAACCCCCCAGCTGATGGCCGCCATGGAGGACCCGGCAATTTCGACGTTGCGGCACGCGGATCGTCTACATGGTCCCTACTTCGACGTTGAACGTCGAAGTAGGGCGCTATTCCGATCCCCTCATGAGGTTAGCGTGCACGTGTAGACACAGCTCTGGCCTCCTGTGCAATCTACATTTCCTCTGGGGCTTCTGATGTTGTCAAAATATTATACTGCTTAATATGGCCTTGCACATATATATGTTGTGCCCTCTGTGGCAAGGCTAGCCTCGCTCCTGGGCTCCGGGCCTCGGTTTAGTCCACTAACCCCACAGCCAGAATACCATTGCCCTTCTTGAGATAGTCGGGAGGGGGGATGGTGGTCTGGGGGGAACCTGGGCCCCACCCACTCATTCCAGGTTCCAGCCCAGGGAGCCTGTGTGGCTGCTAGTAGTGGGGGAAGGCTCCCCTCATTATGAACAGCCAGCTCTTCCCTGGGCCACTTCCCCAGATAATTCCTCCCCCCAGTACCTCCTCCATGTAGCAGCAGCAGCCTGTTCCCCCTCCTGGTTTTGGCTCCTCTTGTGTGATCAGCCTGCTTGGCCTTACACCAAATCTCAGGGCCTCCTGGGCAGCGGCCTTAGCCCCTTGCAGCTGAGGACTCCTCTCCTCCTCTGGTGCTCCTAGAAAAACGCATTGCATTACGTTTCTACTATCTTTTTCCCCACTGCCTACCAGGCAAGCGTTCTTTTAAAAGCAGGCTTAAGTGGGGCCAGCTGGCCCCAATTGGCCCCGGGTAGCTTCCTCCCCAGCTGCTCACACTGTGCAGGTCTCCTGCAGGGCTGCTGTGGGACCCCCCACCTTGGGAACCCTCCCCACGGTGGGGAGGTGTGGTGCTGGGGGTGGGCAGGCCCTGGCTGCTTGAAGCCCCTGTGGGGCTGTCTTCTTGGGACCCCCCACTTCTTGGGCCAGCTTCTCTCCTGCCCCGGCAGGCAGGCTGCTTCTTCCTCCCTGCACTCCCCCACCCTTTTCAGCTTTTTCCTCAGGAGCTGCTAGGTGGGTGGAGTGTGGGAGACTCTTGCCCCCTGCCCCTTGGCAGGAGGGTCCCCCATTTCCATCCTTTGGGGGGAGACTGCTGGCCCCCTGTTTGGCCCCATGCTTTCATCTGGCAGCTGCTGCACCCTCACTGCTTCGGAGGAGGTAAGGGGCTTTCTTAAAGTGGTGGTTAGGCTCCCCTCCACAGCCTCCTGTGGAGTGGCTTGGGGAAGGGTGAGTTTGGGTGGGGCCCCTCTCCACCAGGGCTCCAGAGGGGTGGCTGCATAGTCGGGGGTGGGGTGTTAGGGCTTGGTCCCTGCCCCACCCCTGCAGCCACCGCCTCCCTTATTGCCCTCCCCACCCCCAGCTGCTGCAGAGGCCCTTTCCATCTGGGCCCCCCAACCAGCTGGCCCTTCCTCCTGCCCCTGCTTTCTGCGAGGCTCTGCAGCAGCTGCTGTGGGCCCACCCCTCAGGTGCCCGTGAGCACGTCCCTCCCTTTAAGGCCCCCCCCCCCGGTCAGCTTTGCCACCCCCCCCCTCTTCTGAGTGCCCACGTTCTCCTCCTTTTGCTTTGTTAGGCGCCTGAGGCACCCCCCACACTCATACCCCCACACACGCACATATTTTGGATTCCCCCCATGTCCCAGTACAGAAACAGGAGCCACCTTTACCATCTTGTGCTGCGAGTTGTGGCCATTTCTGTGCTCCCCTTTCCCCTGTTTCACTTCCCTCTCTCCCTTCCCCCACCTGACCGGATCCTCAGCCCGGCCAGTGAGGGAGGGGCAGCTACTGTCCTCCCTCCCTTCTCTCTTCTCCCCCTTCCCCCACTCTCTTAAAGGCCCTCACCCTCAATAAATTCCCTCCCTCTTACACCCGCCATCATGGCCTCCGTGCCCACTGGGGGGTCATCCAGTGATGCCCCCCTCCCCCTCCCCTCTACTGCTACCCCTTCCCAACCCTGAAACGGTGGCCCACTCATCCAGGGCTGCCAGGATTGTTACCATAATGTCAGCTGAGGGCATGGGCGCAGGCTCCAGGGCTCCTGCCACCCCTGCCGCGGCGTCCTCCAGCGACCCTGCCCCGAACTCACCCCCCCGAAAGGGCAGGAGGGGTCAGGGGACCATAAAAGGGAAGAGCCCCACCCGGAAGGCAAAACCTCCCACGGTGAGGACTCTCACCCCAGCTCCTAATACATCCGATGCAGCTCCCCCTTCTTCCTGCCCCCCTGTTCCTTCCACCAATCCTGGGGGCTCCAACTCTTCAGGCCCCAGGTCGTATGCCCAGGTGGCGGCTGCTGCCTCGGACCCTGCTTCTTCTGCCTCCACCAGAAATACCATCCCCGACGGTCGCGGCCCTTTCCCTGGGCTCGCCAGGAGGCATGGAGTCCGCTGCCTTCTGGTGGCTGTCTTGCCCCACGTGGAGACCTATGTGCGGGCGTTGGCACAGGTGGTGGGGCCCGCGGCCATGGTGGCAGCCTCCCGGATGTTCGGGAAGATTGTTTTCTTCCTGGCGTCGGAGGCTGCCGCCCAGCAGGCGGTGGAGAGGGGCCTGGTGGTTGGGGGCGTTTATGTGCCCCTGGAGCCACTTGAAGACCTGGGCGTGAGGGTGGTCTTCTCTTCTGCCCCACCCTTTCTCCCCAATTCTGCCCTTCTGCCATTCCTTACTGCCCTGGGCTGGCCTTTGTCGGTCCTGAGTCCCCTCCCCCTAGGCTGCAAAGACCCCACCCTACGGCATGTGCTATCCTTCTGCTGGCAGGCCTGTATCCAACTGCCGCCGGTGGCAGCACAGGGTGGGGTAGCCCAGGAGGGGACTATACTGGTGTCCTATCAAGGGACCCAGTACCGGGTCTTTTACACACTGGGGGAGGCCCGGTGCTTCGTGTGCCGGGCGGCGGGGCATGTCCGGAAGGATTGCCCCCTGGCCCGGCACAAAGAGGAGCCCGGGACCTCCTCCGACCCGGGGGGTGTCAGCCACGAGACCGGCAGCACCCCGACCACGACAGACCCTGGGACTGCCCCTCCTCCTCCCGCCCCGGACAGATCCATCGCCGATTGGGCGTCAGAGGACACCCGAACGCATGGTGAGGGGCAAGAAGAAGTGGGTGCTGGTGCCTGAGCGGCCACTAAAGCTGGGCCCGCAGAGGAGAGGGAGGCAGGGCTGGCGGCAGGACAAGGACAGGGCCCACCCCAGGGTGGGTCGCCCCCTTCCCTTGCCGCCGTGCCCTCTTTCCCTCCCTCCCTCCTCATTGTCTCTGTCCCCTGGCCCTTCCTACTCTACTGCCCAGCCCGCCTTTTTGGAGGGCTGGGTGCTGGTGGCGGGGGAAGCGAAAAAAAAGGAATGTGAGCGCCCAGCATTCCACCCCGTCGGCCAGCCCCTGGACGCTCCGGAGGAATTAGTGTTCTCCCTGTACCCCACTTCCCCTACTGGAGCCGAAAACCCCGACACCCACCCCACCACCTTGTTGGTGCCTGCCACTGAGTGCGCTGGCACCTTGCCCTTAACCCCTCCTCCTCTCCCACCACCTGAGGAAGCCCCCCCTCCTGAGACCCCTTCCGTTCACATCCCTGCCCCCGCTCCCATCTTAGCCCCTCCCCTTGCTACCACCCCTACTCCTTCCTCCAATCAATGTCCTGCTCCAGACCCCGCAATTTTACCGCCTCCAGACCCTCCCCTTCCTCCTTTTCTCCCACTCCCTCCTCTTCCTCTCCTCTCCCACCCCTTACCCGCTCCACATGACCCTCTCCCTCCCCTTATAATCTCCATCCTCCCTGCCCCTACCCTTCCTCTCCCCACCCCTCCCCCAGACCCCTGCCTATCGATAACTGCCCCCAAGGTTGCGACTCCTTGGGAGGCCCCCCTTGCACCGCCCTCTCCCAGCACTTCTGGGGCTGCTCTCCCTCTGCCGCCCCCGTCCCTCCCAAAATTAAACCCCAGCCCCCGCCTAGATCTCTTTTCCGGCCGTGTGGCCCAGAAGAACATGAGGCCAACGGGTACCCAGGACCCTGAGGCCTTGGCACCCCATGCACTGGTGGGCGAGATGCGCCAGTTCTTGGAGGATGTTCGCGGCTCCAAGAACAAGGTAGCTCTTGCCCTCCAGCACAGGGGCAACTTCCATTCCATCCTAGAGTCTGTGAGGGTCCTTCTGAAGGAGGGCAAGAGGACCGGGAAGAGTGCCTGGTCCTCGGCGGGGATTTCAATTGCACCCTCAAGAAACAGGACCGCATGGGGACTGAGCAGTGCCAGGCCGCTGCGGACGTCCTCAGGGAGCTCATCAACCATTGCTCCCTGGTGGACATCTGGCACAGCCACCACCCGGACGAGGACACCGTCTTCACCTACGTCTGGGTGGTGGGCCATAAATCTGTGCACTCCCGGTTGGACCGCATTTACATCTCTTGGCACCATCTCTCTCGGGCCCACTCCTCCAGCGTGAGGCTGGCCCCCTTCTCGGACCACCATCTGGTGGTCATGAAGGCTTCCCTTTCATCGGGGAAGGGGGGGTCGGCCTATTGGCATTTCAACAACAGCCTGCTGGAGGATGTGGGCTTCATTGCATCCTTCCGGGAGTTCTGGCTGGCCTGGAGTGGGCAACGGTGCACCTTTCCCTTGGTACAGTGGTGGTGGGATCTGGGACAGGTGCACGCGCGGCTCTTCTGCCATGACTATACCCAGGGGGCCAGCTGGCAGCAGGACGCGTTGATAGGGCAGCTGGAGCAGGAGGTTCTTGAGCTGAAGAGGTGCCTAGCTGCCAGCCCCGGAGATCCATCCCTCCACGGCACGTACCGGGAGAAGAGGGATGAGCTCAGGGCCCTCTATGCTCTTTGGGCACAGGGGGCCTTGGTGAGGTCGTGAATCCAACTCTTTCGGGAGATGGACCGTGGCTCCTGCTTCTTCTACACCCTGGAGAAAAAGAGGGGTGCCAAGAAACATATCCTCTGCCTTCTTGCGGAGGATGGCACCCCTCTTATGGATCCGGTGGAGATGCGCAAGAGGGCCCGCGCCTTCTATGCCACCCTTTTCTCCTCTGATCTGACCGACGCCAACGCTTGCAGAGTGCTTTGGAACCAACTCCCTTCCGTCAGCACAGGCGACCGGGACCGGCTGGAGCTTCCTCTCACTCTAGCTGAGCTCTCGGAAGCCCTCCATCTCATGCCCACCAATAAGTCCCGGGGCATGGACGGGCTGACCATGGAGTTTTACCACATTTTGGGACGTCCTCAGCCCAGACCTGCTCAGTGTCTCGGCCGAGTCCTTGCAAAACAGGGTTCTCCCCCTATCACGCAGGCGAGCCATCCTCGCCCTGCTGCCCAAGAAGGGGGACCCCCACAACCTCAGGAATTGGTGTCCCATCTTGCTCCTTAGCACGGACTACAAGATGATCGCTAAAATCATCTCCTGCCACTTGGGGTCCGTGCTGCAGGACATGGTCTACCCTGACCAGACCTACACTGTCCTGGGCCGTACCATCCTCCATAATCTGTATTTGGTCCAGGACCTCCTAGAGCTTGGATGTAGGGATGGCCTGTCATTCACCCTCCTGTCCTTAGACCAGGAGAAGGCGTTGGACAGGGTGGACCACGGGTATCTCCTGGGCACCCTGCAGGCCTTCGGCTTTGGGCCCCGCTTTGTCAGTTTTCTCTGGGTGCTGTATACTGCCTTGGAGTGCCTGGTCAATCTCAACTGGACCCTGACCAGCCCGATCAGCTTTGGACAGGGAGTACGACAAGGCTGCCCGCTCTCAGGACAGCTCTATGCCCTAGCCATCGAGCCCTTCCTGTGTCTCCTTTGCCGAAGGTTGACGGGGATGGTGCTTCAAGAGCCAAGGCTGCGGCTGGTCCTGTCGGCGTATGCCGACGACGTGCTCCTCGTGGTTCAGGACCCGGGAGACCTGGTGCGGCTGGAGGCCTGCCAAGCTGTTTACTCGGCAGCCTCCTCCGCCCGGGTCAACTGGGTCAAGAGCTCTGGCCTGGTGGTTGGGACTGGATGGCAGGTGGGCTGCCTCCCACCCGCACTTCAGGCCATCTGGTGGAGCGCGGATCCGCTGCTCTATCTTGGCGTCTTTTTATCTGCCACGCATCCCTCTCCGCCAGAAAACTGGCAAGGTTTGAGGAGCAGGGTGGTTGAGCGGATGCGGAGGTGGACAGGATTGCTCCAGTGTCTCTCCCTGCGCTGGAGGGCACTGGTGCTTAACCAGCTGATCCTGTCCATGCTCTGGCACCGTCTCAACACCCTGGTCCCACCCCCGGAGTTCCTGGCCCAGCTCCAGAAGTTAGTTTTGGAGTTCTTCTGGCCAGGACAGCGCTGGGTCTCTGCAGGGGTTCTCTATCTTCCCCTGGAGGAGGGAGGGCAGGGCCTGATTTGCTTGTGCACTCAGGTCCATGTCTTCCGCCTCTGGGCCCTGCAGGGACTTCTCAACATCAGCAGTGCAGATAGTCCGGCGTGAAGCATGCTGGTGCATGCTTTTCTCCGCCGTTACCGAGGGCTCCGATACGACCGGCAGCTCCTTTATCTGTCCTTGAGAGACCATCCACGAGGTCTCTCGGAGCTGCTGGCCTTCTACCAGGACCTCCTCCACACCTGGCAGCTGCTTGCAGCCTCCAGGTCCTTAGGGGCCGCCGTGGGGGAAGACCTCCTCGCAGAGCCCCTGCTACACAACCCCTACCTTCGTGTGCAGGCAGCGGAGTCTCCCGCGGTGTGCCAGAGGTTGGTCGTAGGTGGAATTACCAGGGTCGGAGACCTCCTGGACTACGACCGGGGGGACTGGATGGGAGCCCCGGCGCTCGCCCAACACAGGGGGCTTTCCACCCTACACTCCCCCCGGTGTGTACTCGAGGAGGTGAAGGCCGCCCTGCCGCCCACTGCTCATATCTACCTCTGCTGGGTCCTGCAAGAGGGCGCGCCCCGCCCCCCTCTGACTCCTAGCCCTCCGGACCTCTCTGTGGGCCCCCGGCTTTGTGACCCTGCCCGTCCCCCTCCCCCTTGCCATCCCAGCTGGCTGCATACCTTGCAGCCAGTCCCCTTCTGAACCATGCCCAGACATCTTCTGTACACGCTCGTGCTTCACACGCTCCACTTCCCCACCCTCGTGTCCTGCCCCGACCACAAATGGCGGGACCTCTTACCACCGTCAGAGGGTGGGGAGCCCCAGCGGGCCAGCCTCTATTCCACCTTGGTTCCGCAGTCCACTGTGGACATCAGCTGAAGGATCCTCCATGGAGCGGTGAGCACGGGTGTGTACCTGTCGTGGTTCTCCCATTTCCTGGACACCTGCACCTTCTGCGGTATGAGGGAGAACCTGGAGCACATCTATGTTGAGTGAGCCAGGCTGCAGCTCCTCTTCTGGCTCCTCCAGAACCTCCTCTTGAGGTACTGGCTGCACTATTCCCCACACCTCATCCTATCACACCCTATCCGCGGCCCCACAAAGTCGCGGGACCTCCTCGTCAGCCTCCTCCTGGCCATAGCCAAAGTGGCCATCTACAAAACCAGGGAGAGGAGGCTGGCAGAGGGGGCGACCTGCGACTGTGGGCCCTACTTCCGTTCCTCCCTCTGGTCATGAATCTGAGCAAAGTTCCTCTGGGCGGCGTCCACTGACTCACTGGACACCTTTGAGGAGCTGTGGGCGCTGTCCGGGGTTCTCTGCTCGGTGTCCCCCTCTGGCTCCCTTATTCTAAACCTTTGACCCTCACTCCCACCCCTGTTTTTTCTTTCGTTGTCCCCCGAACTCATTTGGGGCCGGTTGTTTTTAGCAGGTCCCTCCTCGTTGTGAGAAGGGGCTTTTATTCATGGGCGGGCTGTGCCCACCCACTCCCCAGCCTCCAATAGGTGCTCACACTCTGCCTGTTTGCCTGCCCAGCTTTTCCCTCTTGTTCTTACCCCCTCCCAGCCTTACCTTGTCACACCTCCTACTTGATCCTAGTCAATGAGCTGAGCTCATTGTGGATACACTGAAAACATACATCCAGTGTTGTCAATTCTTTTGATCACATTTTGCAAGTGACATGATTCTGAGTGAGGAGGGAGCCCCTCTCACAATGGCAGGAGAAGCTCTAGTCAGCTGGTAAATTTGAGCCTGCTAACTGCCTACTTGAGCCACTGGCAATGACCAATTACAGATGCTGCAGACAGAGCTTTTTCCTTCTCCTCTCTGCTTTCAACACCAGCTGGGAAGGGGTATGAGGTGAAAAGAAACAGGGAGCTGCCCTCATCCCCTAGAGTGGAAGTGGGAGAGGGGTTGAAGAACCCAAAGAGGAGTAGAGATGAGGCTGGGAGGACTGATTGGGAACTGGGGAATGGAGTTTGAGCTGAGGGGGGCAGAACAGAAGGGTTGCAGGAGCTGGAAGAATGAACTCAAGGGAACTATATCAAGGGGGGGGTGGGTACTGGGGTTGGGGCTGAGGGAAGACAAAAGGGTGGGGAGTTGAGCTGCCTCCACTCAGTTCTACCATCTATCATTAGCAGTGGCCAAAACCATCCTATCCAATAAATTTGAGAGAGTGGACGAGACTAATTTCTCTGCTTTATGTTACTGCCCCTTCTACATACATAAATACACACACTGGACAGAGGGAGTTTAAAAATAAAAAGACCCCAAGATCACACAATAGGATATTGTAACAATCTCATGTTTTTTTGTAGGGGGTGGGAATAATTTCATGATTTTTGGGGTCTGATTCATGATTTTTCATCTCTTGAGGCTGGTCATACTGAAGACCTGATGCAAGTAATAACTTCTTGTCTATAACAACAGCAACAACAACAAGTCTTGATTTGGTTACACAGCATAGATGTAACTCTGTAGAACACCCAACTGATTCATAAGAACAGAAACTCGCCTGATGTCTTCAGGTTTCCAGAGAAAATGGTGGGAGTCCTGGTTACGTAGAAAGAATAATGATTTTCTAATTCAGGGCTTGTACCAGAGCCTGTGGAAAGACTCTCATTACCATCAGTGGCTATTGAAGTAGGCCCAAAAGGTGAAATTGTGAAATCCTGGCTCAGTTGAAATCAGTGGAATTTTGCCATTGGCAAGCAGGGAGCCTATATTTCACCCCAAATTTTTTTGAAAAATCTGATCTGGGCTAATGAATACAGAGGAGGCTGTTTTGTCACATGACCAATCCATAATTCACAAGAGAGGACACAAAGGTTGAAGAGTCTCTCTGGGTTTTGCTGAGGCCTATTGTTCTTCTGAGAGCTCCGTTTATTTTAATACTGAGATCTTTAGCAGTCTTTACTGCAGTTTCTAGGTTTTTGTTTGTTTTAACTGGGATTGCCACTTGTCCCTCTCCTGTGAGGATGGATGGATGTGAAGCTGCATTCCCACAGCTCTTCGATGAAGCTCAGGAGTGAAGTTTTGATATAAAGTTATTGTACCTTTGATTGCATTGCAGAAGACAAAGGGTATCCTCATTAAAGAAACTGTTCAGCGGAATCCAGGTGAGGTGGAAGTAATCCCCGCTTGTGGCCTGCCATCTGGGTCATGTTAGCTTCCAATTTAAAAGGCATAGTGAGTGAAGGAAATGGCAAAACTCACACTGACTTTTTTTCTAGCCAGATTTCCACGATAGTACAACTTGCACAGTTGTAATGGCTGCAAGTGTCAAGTTGAAGAAGGTGCAGTTGGGATTTTGGGTTTTTGTAGGAGATCTAAAGCTTGGAGGTTGTTGTGGCACAGCTGATTCTCTTCAGCATTCTGCTGCCCTTCAGAATTGCTTTCTTTCAGAAGCCATCTATTTTTCCAACATGCTCTAGATCTCTTCCACAGCTCAGACTACTTCTCTGCCTGGCATAGCTGTTGTGTGAAAGTATGCACTCAGAAAGAAAATTTCTCCATAGCTTGCTGTTGGGTGACTTGGGCTCGGTAATAATAGTTGAGTTTTCCTTAGTCATTTTCCTGATCCCATTTGTCATCTCTGCTGTACCAATGGCCTCACCTTGCTTCTTATTCGAGGTGTTCAGATGTTCTGGGTATTGGAACTGGATAAGCATGTATACAAGTCTGCACCATTTTTTTCTCTCCCTCTGTTGCTTTTCTGATTTAGCTTGTTAGGCCAACATTTGCTGGACTTCTAATTCGTTATTGTTTCCAAGTAACATATTGCTATTAGAGAGCATTTAGCTATTGCAGGAGGAGGATTCAGTTGGCAGCTCAGTGGGATATACGCAGCAGGTAACTTGAATTATGTTACTGCGCCTTGTCTTGACTTTAGTGGGACTACTTGGGTAAGTGAGGCCTACCTGGGTGCACAAAAGGTTCTTGGCTCACTTTGTTGGTGTGCTGATGCTCAGTACTGTGTTTCTGATTTAAAAACCTGCTCTGCCTGTTGTCAAACACCCAGTGTTTGTTTTCAGATGCCAGCTTCTCAGGTAAAGCTGTTTTGTTTGTTCTGACTCACTACAGCAGCATATAAATATGAAGCTTTTGTTTACATTTGTTCAGTTTTGTGTGTCTTTAAACAGTCTGGAAATATTTTGATTTTTTTCAATGCATCGTTAATTTTACTGGTATGAAAGACAGAGGGGGAGAGAGAGAGAATTCACTGTCAAGCTTCACCTGGAAGATGGCACTGGCCTCATCTAGTGGATATGACAAAATGTATTATGATTAAACCTGAAAGAGAACAGGGTTTCAGTCTGTTTGGAGGAGTCAGCAACCTCAGTTTCTAAATCCTCACTCTCTGAATGACCATTGCACAACATTAAAAAAAGCCACTTTTCACCATGAAGCTAATAGTCATCTGCAAAGTGAGCGTCGCCCACCTAGTGCACTTGAGGAACTGTGTGAGGTAGGCTGATTCACATTCACCAGTTTGGTAATCTGTCATCCACTTCACAGTGTCATAACTTACAAACATATTCACAGAATGCAGACAGTGGTTCTCTGCTTGGCTTAACCACAGCCTCATTCTGCTTCACCACAGTTTGACCTCTCTGATGAGGCACATGTATGGTATGATTGTATCTGTTTATAGAGCTGTTGACAAACAGTTGTTTATTTTCATACTGGGTTGCTTTGTTTTTTTTTAGTTTCTTTTCTTTCTTTCTTTTTTTTTTTTTTTTGCAATGAAGAAGCTGATCACATTTTCCTGATAAGCAGTTTTCATGGCCTTGGCCCTTCTGTGCTGGGGAGTGCTGTCACTAGTCTGCTGCAAGAAATATTGAGCAAGATTTTTAAAAATAGATGCCTACATTTTTGCTTAGTTTTAGGGCCCTAAATAAGCCACCTGCTTTTCAGCAGTACTGAATGTCCAGTCTCTCCTCCATCCATGGAAGCTGTTAGATCCTTAGCCATTTTGTACAAGGGAACAAGCTTCCCCTTACATGTATACTTCTTAAGAATACAGAAGCCACATGCTGTTAAAATAATTACTGTGAATAGTCTATAATACTGGATTGAAAATAAATACATTTTAGGAACAATCTGTGGGCTGTCTATTAACTCCCTGTGTTCTTAGGGGTATTTGATAATACCCCTAAGTGTTGCTTTTTTTTTTTTTGTAGGAAAAGAGGAGCTGGTACTCAGCTGGCTTCTCTCAGGCTCCCCCGCCCCCACTGCCAATGAAGCTAGTGCTGAGCACTGCCCTTAAAACAATATTATACAGTTGAACCTCTCTAATCCAGAACTCACTCATCTGGCAACATCTGTAATTTGGCATGTTTTTAGTTATCTGGAAGACCACGTATCATGGGTGTGACCAAGCTTCCTGTGGTCCCATAAAGTTTGTTTACAGTCATGACTCTCAGTGTTCTGTGCTGCTATTTAGCTACAGTTTATCTCTACATGTCTTCCAAGGGTCCAGTAAGGAGTGAAAGTGTTGGTAATGGTGCTTGACTATATTGCCCTCCCGGGGTGTGGCAAATTCTTTCATCGAGCACTGGTCGGGTCCTGAGGGTGCTGGATTAGAGAGGTTCAACCTGTGGTAGGCTCTGCAGAGCTGCTGCTTTGCTGCTGGCCTCCCATTACAGATGGGTACAAGAGGCAGGTTGAGAAGAGGGCAAAGCCCTTACCTCATTGCCCAGTGCAGAGCATGGTGTGGCTATGCCAGTGCTTTGACAGTGGATGCTGCACAAAGTCTGGGCCCACCACAGTTTACTCCCTTCTAGGAACAGCAGGGAAATCAGGAAGCTCCCTCCTGGTCTACTCCAGAGGAAACACAATAACATTCTGCTGCTTACACAGATCATTATTTAGACTTTTTTGTTTAATTTTCTATTGCATTTATTGGAACTTGGGCTGTGGCCCAGGTTCCCAAGACGTAGAACTACCAGAGTGTGTGTGTGTGTGAGAGAGAGAGGGAGAGAGAGAGAGAGAGAGGCATATTTTCTGGCTTGCTCTGTCATATGACTCCCAAGAGGAAATGCTCTCGTCCTTTTTGTCCTTCTTTGCAACATGCTGAAACCTGTTATCGGTTTCATTGTGCCAGATGAAAAACTACATGTTGAGCAACCTCTACTATAAATGTTATAGACCTGGGTTTTCTCAGTGTTTACTGAGAACATATTATGTTTTAGTGTATGCACCATAAATACCTTTTTGTTAATCTTTCACCCTCACTAAATGTATTACAAGCTTTAATTAACCCTTGTATGCAGCCATAAAATGTTATCAGTGCCGGGCAGAGATTATAAGTGACAGACCCTAATGTTTTTTAATGATTGTCATTATTTGGATGTGCGTTTGTAGTTTTAAAGAAAAATAATTAGCTCTATTACGTATGTTTGTAAAGGGCTGGAGTGCTCCTGCTCTGAAGGTGTATTCACTAGAAATCTAATTTCTAAATAATTATTTTTAAAAAGCAAGCAGTTGGAAGATGCTTAGGTAAATGCAGACCTAGGAGAGCATGCTTTATGCTGACAGGACAGGAAATCACTCACCTGATGGCTCCAATTCTGATTGTTCACCTGTTCATGTGTATCTGAAAATAAGGCCTAAAGTAACAAGAATGCTGAAGTGCCTGGAGTACACAGTGTTCCTGAAAAATCTTCATTCTGGAGGTAATTTTTTACAAAGCGAATACAAATGGTTTCATCTTTATGTTAAGAACAAGCACAAGACTCAGTCATTAACACACCAAAAGCCTCACCTTTTGGCTGGAGGTGGTGTGGTGCAATGTTCCAGATGGGACATAAAATTAAGGCTATGTATGTATGATGGTTCATGATGTCAGTGTCATTTTTCGCACCAGAAAGGATGCAGTTACCTGTGCATCCTGGCAGAATTTCAGATTATGCACACTCCAGTCCACGTATATGTCTTAGCAATGCAGCATAGAATTTCACCCTAAACTCCAGGCAGCATGGCCTCTCGGGCAGGTCAGTGTCAGGAAAGGGGGCTGCCTGCGTACCAGTCTCCAGGCAGCCTATAAGCACAGCTTAGACACATCAGGGCCACCTGATAGATCACTCCACTTTATTGGCCAAGGAGGTCAGAAATCTGCTCTTAAGACCGAAAGCAACAACTGATCAAGATGCATTCCTGAAACTACAACATTTTCTGTGCCTGTTCCAATTCTATCTTGTTCCTAGCCTCTGTCCTGTCATGCCCCTTACTTGATCTCTAACTCCAGCCTGGACTTTCAGTGGTGTTCTTGGCTTCTCACTTCAGGTTTGATCACTAGGTCTGACTTCTCTGGCCAATAGGCTTGACTGCCCACCTCCCAATCAGTGACAAAAATATCACTGAAAAACCCTGCATCCTGTACGAAGAAAATTTGTATAAAACAGGCTTCTACATTAAAGACAAACTTGTTTTGATCTACTCCTTCTGGTCTTTGGTTTACTAATACCACCAATTCCACATGTCCCTTCCAGTCCATACCATTGGCTAAAAATAGCCACTACTTTCACAGGTCACAAATGCGGTGTGTTTGCATATATCTATAGCTAATGGATATCTGTGGGCACACACCCAGAAGTGTAGGTTCTGTACAGTGCTTTAGCAGGTGAGTGGAACTGGTTGGGTTAGGGATAAGTGGACAGAATTAGAATTAATCTAGTCCAACCATATGCCCTGATGCTGTGACCGACTCCATGAAGACATGATGGAGCTCTGTTGGAATTCTGTGTTTTCTAAAGCGTATCCTAATCTTTTCCCTTTTACAGTTTGGGTTATTTCTCCACATAACACTTCTCTCAGTCAATGTAAACAAAGCCTTCTATATATATGTTATTACTTTTACTTTTCCCATATTAATAGATCACTATGCTGAACTCTGTTGCCTTTAGCAGGTAGCAAATGTTTTTTGCTTGGTTCTTCCTTATTCATAGGCTGTTTGAGAGGATACTTTTATTCTCAGAAATTATTTCTTAGGGCACTAGTCAGCAATGCACCAGCGTCATTATGAACAAAGAAGAATTCTTTTAAAAATGGTTAGGAAAAGCCAAATGGCATTTTCCTTTTTTTGAAGAAAAGGAGGCATTTCAGTGATTTATTTCTTTTGCAAACTTCTCTGTTTCCCTGGAGAAGGATGTGCATCCCACAGATACTATAAAAGGAGTTAAAAAAAAACCCAATTTGAAAGAACCAGCCGTGTTTAAAGTTAGCATTTAGTATATCTACAAAAAGCAGCAGCTGGGTTTGATGTGGGAAATTCCAAACTATAACTTCTTCAGCTAAACAGTATGCAGTACAAATGTAGACTTTCAATTTATATCTTCAATATGAGTCATTTGGTGTTCTGATTTGTCGTCTATTTGTCCTGTCTTCAGCAAAAATCAATTGAATAGAGGATTATCCTACCACGCTGCATTGTCTCTGTGCCTCAGATGTTATATTGATGAATTCGTAGGGTCTGGCAATCTCTTAGAGAAACATAAAATTATGATTTGGTCTGCAGCCAGCTTTCCTCCCACTCTGGAACAATGATGGAACACCTGGGAGAACACTGTATTCATGTACCCAAACCCTGAACACTTCACATAATACCCGATCTTAAAAGAATGTGCTTAATTTTGCAGCCTGTTTATTTTCTACTTCCTATGGGCAGAGCACATCCAGTCAGTGGCCCTTGCTGCTTTTACATTTTTTAAGTTATTGCATGGCTTTGTATTTAGTCATGATGTGAAGAAAACAAGATTCACATTCGTTATCTTCTTTTAAATACCAGCTACACAGACTTCTATTCTGCACTGTCTCCTTCACAGAATTCTTAGTATTCGTCATTAATATTTTTGGTTGAAGATTTTAGGGTTTTCTCTTATCTACCTCTTAGGTGAAGCCGTATTCAAGGAAACCACTTAGCCTTCATAAGGATGGATCTTAGAATATCAGACCATGTGCCACCTTTATTGTTTTTGTTCCTATTACCATAATTTCTCCCCTTTCAGAGAGCAGTTGCACGTGAGAATGTGGATGAGAGATTAGCTCACCTCCTTCTGGGCTTTCATGCTGCTCTTGGGTCTGCTGCTATACAAGAGGGATGCAGTTGGTAGACCCTGAATAGACATAAGTAGTGGTCTGCCTGAACTGGGAGAAGAGCCTTCAGGAGCAAACTATATTTTCATAGACATGTGTTTAGGTTGGGGTGGGGAACCTGTGGTGGGATCCGAGCTGCTGCTTCATTTCAACCAGGCTGTGATGTGGAGACTTACCACAGGCCAGAAGCTGTGTGCCTTTGTGCTCCACTCACACACAGTGCTAGAGCTGCAAGTGCTGGTTTGCCAGCTGTCCCTGTGGCACGTAGGTAGAGAGGCAATCAGAGAAGCACTGTGTGCTGCTCCCCATCCCCAGGTCCTGGCTCCACATCTCCCACTGGCTGGGAATCATGAGCTGCTGGGCATTGCCTGAAGGCGTAGGCAGGTATACCGTGCAGATCATACTGGCCTCTATGCCTAGAGTCTGTACATGGTGGCCATTTCCAAGAACAGCACAGAGCTAGAGCAGAAAGCTAGCCCACCTTGCTGCTTGACCAACCAGGACCCACCTGAGATAAGCACTGCCTGGCCAGGCTGCACCCAAACTCTCTCCTGTACCCCAGCCCTCTGTCCCAAGTTGGAACCTCCTCGGACATTCTAGCTTCCTTCCAGAGCCCACAGCCACACATCAACCCTGAGCCTTTTCCCACATCCAAACTTCCTCATGGAATCTGCATTCACAACCTCCTCTTGTTCCCCATCCACCTACCCTATCCCCAGTCCCACCCCACAGTCCAAGCTGGGGTGCACACTCCAATCCCCTGCTCGATACCTGAGCCTGCTTCTGCACTACCACCCTTTGGAGCCAGGCCAGAGCCCATGCCCTCAGCCAGAGTCCTCCCACAGCCTATACCACTGCCCCAGCCTGGATTCCTCCCACACCCTGAACCTCTCATTCCTAGTTTTGCCATGGAGCCAAGGGACTGCCCTGAGCACCCCCTCCATCCCGCACAGGGCTGTATGTGGCCCCTAACTGATTTTTTTTCTCTGGGTCAGTGGATCCTGATAGAAGGATTGGCTGAGATGATCAGCATACCTGCTCACTTTGCCAGTATGATCACTCTCAGCTATTTTGAATTAAGATCCACTTTAGTCCTAGATGCAGGGGGTAATGAAATGTTATCATTACTGTATGATGAAAGGGTAGTCCTGGACTTTGGACACTGAATTCAATCCCTGCTTCACCATCGCCATCCTGCAATACATTTGGCAAGTCTCACAGTCCCTCTGTGACTCAGTTTCCCACCACAAATGGATGACAGTAGCACCAGACTACCTTACAAAAGTGCTAGTAGGATAAATACACTAAAGCTTGGATGCTATTGTAATGGGTGCCTAGCTTCAGCTTAAATGCCAACAAACTGGTATCATTCACTAAATTATCAAAACAGTTAATCTAAAGAAAGGAGAATAAAATTGTTGATTTCCTGGCCTCATCTGCCCACGCTTGTCATTTTCTAAAACTAACACCCTGTGATCTGCCATTTCCTCACAGGTCTGATCAGAGGACATGTTTGGGATTAAAGTCAATTGCTTTGTGGTTGCATTTTATATCCACCTTCTATAAAAGAGGTGAAATGATGGGTGACTCAGTACAATCACCTTTCATTAGTATGTCTAAAAGCACTAAAGCCATTAATAGCCTGCAATTATTATACTTAGTACCTGCCTCTTCAAAGCAATGTATAAACATTAACCAATTCATCCTCAAAACACCCCTATTAGGAGGAAAAGTCCGTTTCCCTCTTTTACAGTAACTGAAGCACATGGCTCAATTTATTCGGCTGCTAATGCAGTTGAGCCTGCTGACCTGTAAGTCAGTTTGTCAACAGAATAGTTAAATGGCTTTCTCAGAGCTGAGAAGAGTGTCAGCAGCAGTGCTAGTACAAGGACTCCAGAATGTCTCCTGGCTTCATGTCCTGGGCCTATTCTGCTGGGTCACATTAGCGCTGTGTGTAGATGGGCCATATCAAAGTTCCTGCTAAATTACTCTTTTATGTGCCAGTACTGAAGTGTGGTGATCCAAATGCATATGTGCAGCAGGTCTTTAACTCCCGATATTTTAGGGTACCTAATCAACAGCTATTTGATGCTGCTTTTTTGTCTTTCTTTCTGCAATTTAATAGGGGATGTTATTTCTCCACTGAGCTCAACTCTTTCCTGAGAATTTACTCACATTTCAAAGCCAGTGTCATAATGTGCAGCACTGAGACAGTACTGACTGTTAATACAATTTAATGAAAACAGCAGCGTAACAGAAAGGATTTCAATAAGGCAATTTTGATACCTGGCTGAGGATCTGGCCATAAAAGCTGACTCTGGGAACACAGAGGATGGAGACAGTCCATGACAATTGACTTGCCTCAAGCAAATGAGATATACAATTTGAATAAATGAAAATCAGTTACATGACTGTTTAGCGGAAACTAATGCATCGAACTTGAATATTCATGATAATGAAGCTGAGCTCTTTGAAAAACCTGCTCCCATTGATGTGAAACTCTCCTGATGGAGCTCAATATTGACAAATATAGCGATTACATACAAATGAACTACACAGCATTTACATGCTTATAAGGGCTCACTGACTGGGGGGGCTGAGAGTCAGACCTGCTGGCCCCAACTCTCCTTAAAATATTGCTCCTTAGATTGTTGTGTAGTGCATTGTGCCACACATTGGCCGCGTCTACACATGCACGCTACTTCGAAGTAGCGGCGCCAACTTCGAAATAGCGCCCGTCACGGCTACACGTGTTGGGCGCTATTTCGAAGTTGAAATCGACATTAGGCGGTGAGACGTCGAAGTCGCTAACCCCATGAGGGGATGGGAATAGCGTCCTACTTCGAAGTTGAACGTCGAAGTAGGGCACGTGTAGACGATCCCTGTCCCTCAACATCGAAATAGCAGGGTCCGCCATAGTGGCCATCAGCTGAGGGGTTGAGAGACGCTCTCACTCCAGCCCCTGCGGGGCTCTATGGTCACCGTGTGCAGCAGCCCTTAGCCCAGGGCTTCTGGCTGCTGCTGCTGCAGCTGGGGATCCATGCTGCATGCACAGGGTCTGCAACCAGTTGTTGGCTCTGTGGATCTTGTGTTGTTTAGTGCAACTGTGTCTGGGAGGGGCCCTTTAAGGGAGCAGCTTGCTTTTGAGTCCGCCCTGTGACCCTATCTGCAGCTGTTCCTGGCACCCTTATTTCAAAGTGTGCTACTTTGGCGTATAGACGTTCCCTCGCAGCGCCTATTTCGATGTGGTGCTGCCCAACGTCGAAGTTGAACATCGACGTTGCCAACCCTGGAGGACGTGTAGACGTTATTCATCGAAATAGACTATTTCGATGTCGCTACATCGAAATAAGCTATTTCGATGTGGCGTGCACGTGTAGACGTAGGCATTATGATGTATATCACAGCAGTAATGCTAGTAATCTAGCCTAATAATTGATCACCAAAAGTCAGGAAATGCAAATCATAAATTTCCAGCAGGTGTCTGCATTTTGCATCATTCCTGATGTTCTGCATTTGAGTACATCAGAAGAGAGGCCTATCTCATTCATTGCCAGGCACAAGAGTAGGAAAGGAAGACTGACACAGTGATTTGGGTTTTACTCTGGGGCTCAGAAACCCAGGGTCAGTTCTGTGCTCCTCCACAGAATAGCTGTATGCTCTTGGGGAAATCACTTAGTCTCTCTGTTGTTATTTGTAAAATGGGGGATAGTAACATTTCGCTGACTCCTGCAAGAACTGAGGATAAATACATTAGAGGTTGTAAGGTGCTCAGATACTACAGTAATGGGGACTATATAAAATGGATAGGCCTAAATGGGAGAAGCTACTTACATTTTGTAGGCTTGGGGCCCAAGATTATGAAAAGCATTGTCTAAAACAGTGGCAGGCTGAGGTTGTTTGCACCTATAGAGATAAAACTATCGTATGAGCAGATAGTTGAGGGCAGCGTTTTGGAGACATAATCATTTGGAGGGGCAGATTGTAGGCTTGGTCTTCACAGTATCCTACTTTTTAAACCTGCAGCTGCAAATGAGACTTGCTCCGTAAGCTTGGGCTGCTGCTACCCTACCGTTCTCCTGTCGGAGGTGCCGTGGTAATGAGGCAATTGGAAGCAGGCTAATGAGGTGCTAATGTTCCTATTCAGTGCCTCATTAGCATAATGGTGGCCATGCGGATAGACTTCCAATTGCAAGTTGACAGTGAAGATGGGGGCAGCTTTGAAATAAGCACCCCACTTCAACATTCCCTTACTCCCACAGAACTAGATCGGAGTAAGGGAATGTCGAAGTGGGGTGCTTATTTCAAAGGTCCTCCATCTTCACTGTCAATCTGCAATTGGAAATCTGTTTGCATGGCCACCATTATGCTAAGAAGGCACTGAATTTACACATTAGTGCCTCATTAGCCTGCTTCAAATTGCCTCATTACCATGGCTTCTCTGACAGGAGAATGGTAGTGTAGCAGCAGCCTTAGTCAAATCTTTTCTTTCAGTGTCAGGTTCCATAGCTACAAAATAGTAGCAATCATTTTTACCACCTGCACTAGGAAATCCTGCAAGGCTTATCGTTATTAGTTTGTCTGTTACGTTCTTTGTACATATAAAGCATTACATAAATTGTACAGAAAGCTGAGTTTTAAAAAAGCGAAAAGCAATCCTGATGAAAAATATTCCTAAAGCCACCAACTTGTGAACATTTGATAACTTTTCAGAATACGGAACTTGAAATGCTTGAAAGCTAGGTTGTTGGATTCCTGCAAAGTATAAACCTTTGGCTCCTGAATGTGCACAAAACTAGCACAAACTGCAAGATGCACTTTTGACAGCTTTTGGATACCAAAAATTCAGGGCTTGTCCACATCACAGAGTCACTTCAGTTTAATATGATACATAGGGGAGGATGTTTCCTTTGGATTATTGATAATGTCAGTACAGAAAGTGGTCTTTCCAGGTTTAGATTGAAGATGGGTGTCTAGGATAGAGCTTTGTGTTTAGTTGTTCTGAAGCAACTTAGCTACAAAATCTAGTGATGCTGGCTAGTGTCTCATTGCTGAAATGAAATGTTCATTCATCAACATCTTTGATCTCATTCATATGTGTGTATATCTGTAAGTTCGTGTGCATACAAGGGTCTAATGTCAGATCCTCAAACAGCTGAACTGGCAAAACTGTTCAATTTCAGGGGCGGATCTGGCCCATAGTATATATGGGTTGATAGGTACCTGGTTAGGTCACTGACTTCCTGGGGGACAGGATTCACCCACGGTATTTATTTTGACTGTTTATTTTTATTTTTATCTTATGATTAAACATTCACAGAGCAGTAAGTGTGCATCTATGATTTAACTCCTTTATAAAATACAAATAATTTCCTCTAATGAGATCTTAATATTGAGATTTGAAGCTTTCAAAATCAGGACTTCCAAATGGCAAGGATGCTCCGACAACATTAACTCATTAGGCATCCTCTTTGGTTTCTGATGCATGTTGTATTGCATCATTGCTAGCAAATAATTGATTATAATTTGTACTGAATCAGGAAAACCCAATTAGAAAATGCCATAGATGTATGATGTGGCCTGAGATGAAGTTCAGGAAGTAACATTAAGGCCTGATCCTGCTGTGACTGAAGGTAATAGCTGTAAGTCTCTTGACCCTTTTCATCTGCCTGGTTGTCATTTTCCTGGAGCCAGTATGTCCCCTAAGTGCCTCCAAGTTGGGATGTCTACAGAGCTGCCACCCATTCTGAGATCCATCTCAGCATCCACTGCCAAAAATGTCCAAAGGAAGGTGGTGGTGTCACAGACTCATTTTCCTGGGAAGGGGACAAGGTGTGGGATTCAGCAAACAGGTATCTGTTATCTGCTGGTGATTTTGATCTTAGAGTTTCAGATCGTGCCTGTGCCCTAGGGCTGAATGACTCCAGTTCCAGGGAGGCTGTAATACCTCTATATGCAGAAATGTAACTCTGTGACGGTTGTGTTTCCAGTTTTTGAGCTGGATGAACCAGGTGCAGGGTCAAATAAGCTGTGGATTCTCTAAGGCGCTCAATTGCTGGGCTGATAGGTGCCAGATAGTTTCTCCCCACTTTCACCATTATCCAAGCAAGGTAAAAAAGAGCATGTGCAAAGAAAGAAAAAGATCCTGTACAGTGACAGCTACAGCAAATGTAAAATGAACAAACAGGTCCAGGATGTGGTATGAATCTTGCCCTAAGAATCGCAGTGATACGCTGTGAACATTTCATGTGAACATTGTTTTTCACCCAAATGGCAAGTTCTGGTCCTGAGCCGAGTGACAGAGAGTTGTGCTACGACAGTAAATTAAGACATTTCAGAGAATCATTTTTTCTTTTACATCCATTTAACTGGGAAAGTGATTTTGAGTAATATGCACTGTACCATATGAGCATATTAATGAATAGTGTGCCTGATCCTACTTCCACTTAAGTCAAGGATGATTTTTCCTTTGACTTCAGTGGGAGTAGAACTGGGCCTGCGATTTCAGTTTTGGATCATCAGTACAATGGTATCATTAGTTTAATTCATGAACGGTAGAATGAAGATGTTGCTATAGAAATAAAGACAGGCTTAAGAGAAATTCTTTTCACCTATTTTGCATGGGTCCAGCTCATGTGTGCAGCTCAGGACTTTGAAAATACCCATGCCAACTCATAAAAAGCACCTTGACCTATATGCACTCAAGCTTTTTGCATGTAGTTTTGAAGATCTGGGCCATAAAAGGCTTGCTGTGACAACTGACTGGCATTACTTTGATTCTGGGAACAATGAGGCCTATGTTAATGACAGAACATGCTCACATGGATAAAGGTGATAAAATTTTCTTCTTCCTTCTCCATTTTGCTCGGCTCTATAATTGATACTTTTTACGCTTAAACATCACATAGGATCATCTGCACCAGTGTCATGATCAACCACTTAGAGCCCCATGGCTGCAGGACCACAAAGCCTTCCTGGGATTGATTCCTGACATTCCAACAATGCAGACTACTGCAGTAACTGATGTTGTTACAAAGGCACTTACTTGTCTTAAGTCTCATATTCTCCTATCATTTGTTGTTAAAAAAAGAAGAAGCTTTTTTAGAGTGTAAAATCCTTGCTGAGTCACATGTTCCTGGGTTACTCGGATTATTATCCAGCCCTCCCTTTGTTTACAGACACATAGAGGCTGTTACTATCCAGTTTCTACATTCAGTGCTACTATGGTTTTAATTCATACTCCAAAAAAGGTTCTATAATCTGGCAGTATAGTAAATGTCTCATGTTTGGGGAAAAAGGTAGTGAACTATCAGGACATATCCTCATTGATATTAATGGATCACATCAACACATATACCTTTCTTTCTATATTGCACTCATCTACAGAACGATAAATATGTAATGATTTGATTTGAGTAATGGTCAAATTCAAAATTCAGAAAAGGAATCTGTTTCACACAATGCACAGGTATCACTGAGGTCAAGAGATCTGCAGGGTTAAAAAATATACACTAAAGTGGTTGAATCATTTGTCTGCTCCTCTGCCATGGATGCAGGTCTACATAGCCAAAGGTGCACTATAATATTCCCTTATCCAGTCTTTTATACACACACAGCTGCTCAGACATTACAGCGATGAGTGCCATTCAAGTTTCTCGACAAATAGTTGTTTAGTTTTGTAGTACTGCAAAATTATACTTGACACTTGTGTTCTCAAAGGGGTACCTCTTCAGAAGGAAGGCCTCTCCTTTGTACACACAATTTGCTTGCACATTTTTGTGTTCAAAATTAAATTGAGAGTGCAAATCTGAATAGTTGCACACCTAAATGCCCAATTCAGGGTGGAGGGAGGGCAATTAATAAGTTACTGGTGCAACTAATTGGTGTTGCACTTACAGCTCATTTTGTGGATCCCAATATGTGGAAGCAATGAGAGAGTTTGGGTTTTTGCCCTGGTGAATGTACTCCCCTAAAATGTACATTTTTAAAATCACTGTTTGAGATTAGGTGTTTTCAGGGAAAATGAAGAGGATGAAGCTCTACAACCTCTGAATATGGCAAGAGAAGGGATTTTGCTACTGCTTTTCACACTACCCTATATCCTGCTTCTTCCATGCAGGGCCACTTCTGCAGTCTCTAATAGCCCCATAAGTCTAATACAGGTTGAACCTCTCTAGTCCAGCACTCTCTCATCTGGCAACATCCATAATCTAGCATAATTTTAGTTAGCCGGATGACAATTTATCATGAGTGTGGCGAAGTTTCCCATGGCTCCATAAGACAGTACCGCAGAGGTAGCCATGTTAATCTGTATTCCAACAAAAAAAGCAGCAGATATGTAGCACTTTAAAGACTAACAAAATTATTTATTCGGTGATGAGCTTTCGTGGGACAGACCCACTTCATCTGATGAAGTGAATCTGTCCCATGAAAGCTCATCACCGAATAAATCATTTTGTTAGTCATTGAAGTGCTACATTTCTGCTGCATTCTATGGTTCCATAACATTTGTTTACAGCCACATGTCCTGGCTTTCAGTGTTATTTAACTAAGAGCTCAGTAAGCAGTGGAAGTGTTGTTAAGGTACTAGACAATATTGACCTCCCGTGGTCCGGAAAAATTCTCTCATGCAGCACCAGTCTGGTCCTGAAGGTGTCAGGTGAGACAGGTTCAACCTGTAGCTCTGTTCCTCCCTGAGTCCTGGATTCATCCATGCAAACATGTGCCCAAAGCTTTTCTGTCTTAGGAGACCATCTGTACTGGTCCTATTTGGGAGATCCAACCCTGAGGTCATGTGTGATTTCCCTAGTGTGGCAAAGCAGCTTATTTAGAAGTGTCACTATGCTATGAAAAGCACTGATCAACTGATCAACCAATACAACATACTCCAAAGTGTATTGTGGCACTGGACACACCTAGAAGTGTGCATTGTGAGCGGTAGAGGTGGGAAGGAGGTAGCCCGGTTCCAGTCTATATCTAGTTTCTCTACCTCTGCAGAAGAGCCGCATTCCCTGCAAGAGACAGACAGACTCACCTTGTTTGAGATATATTAAAAAAAAAAAAAAAAAAAAAAAGAAAAGAAAAAAACCCAGCTGAAATGGAGAGGTTGCTGTCTGTAATCATTTGTCTATAAATTGTTACCTTCACAAACAGCCAGGAACTGGGGCTCTCAGTTCATGCTCAGCAGCACTAATACAAGGACACAAGCTTACAATCAGAGACAAGCCAGGCCTATCAATAGTGAGGGGCAAGTGAGGGCAGCAGATTCAGCCATGTTTATTGAGCATGCTCAGTCCTTGTATAATCATTTGTAAGATTTTATACTGAGTCAACCATATGTAGTACCCAGAGACTTCACTCACCCCAGATGAGGTCTCCGTGCCTCTGGGTACTACACATATATGCACAACAAAGAGTATAAAGATTCACTCTGTGGTTACTCAAAGATTCTGACCCATTTATTTTATGCTTCAGCACCTATCTTGGCAGAGAACGATAAAAAGTCAAAACCTGCTATTCAGCTCAAAGAAAAAAATCATGAATGAAACCAATTTCCCAGCATGAAGCTTTTCATTTGGAGGAAGATCATACAATGCCAAAAAGAAGAAATCTATAACAAAGTTATAGTATTTTCTTAACATATGAGATTTTGTTATGCCAGGGAACCTGCAGATCAGTTTCTGTGTGAAGAAGTCAAGGTTTGATCATAATTTCTACATTATTATTTATAGTTTAGCAGTTATACACACCACGTCCTTGGCTGTGGCATTGCAGTTTGCTCCATCTGTGTCTGCTTCCTAAATTTATTGATCTCATTAAAAGATAAAAGTGACAAAGATAGCTCATAATACTTCTGAGAAATGTAAAACCATTAGCAGGTCATTGTCAAAGTTACAACATGTCCTTTTAAGCTGCTTAGCAAACTGGTGGCAGCCTATGATACAGGGATTAACCTGTGCCAGGAGTGATTGAGCACAGGACCGTGGAACAGTTAATATTCAGCCAGCCTAAGAGGCTCTGGAGCTGCTGCATGAAATGTTGCAGTGAAATGATAAACAGAAATACACTAAAAACAAAGGCAATGGACATTTTTCTTCCCTGTTCTTTATCTTATTCTGCTTAAGGCATGAAGCATAAGATGAGCTCAAGGTTTAGAGCCTGAGTCTGAAATTAGTGTTGTCACAGCGAGTTGAATTTTTGTTGCACCAGTGAGACTCCTGGGTTCTGATCCCTGCTTATTTGATCACCTTCGACAAATCTTGAAGGCCCAAGTTCTCTTACGTGGGCACCTACATCCACCTTTATGCATTTCAATATGGTGTATCCTGGTCTATTTTGGATCAATGTGTAGAGGGTATTATTAAATTGGCCAGCTCAGCCATGGAAGGGTAGTGCTGCTTCCCAGGTGATTTGGGGTTGACACATAAACTCACTCCTTTGATCTTCAGCTAGAAATGCACATTTAGAAAAGACAAGGGATTGGGATAAGGGAGAGAGCACCTTGTGACTCTCTAGTGTCTCTGCCCCATTCAGCCACTAAGTAGCATCAATACTTCCATGTTCCTTTGCTGGTGTTACAGCCACCCTAACATGTCCCAATGGAGAGGAGTAAAAGAGAGAAGAATGGTGGGGTCTTGGCTTTCTCAGGACCCAGTTCACTATTGTTCTGGATTATATGAATTCACTTACATTCTCTTTGCTTTGGGGTGACACATTACTATTCTCCTAGGGTAGCATTTTATACCTAGTTTACACAGGCTGGAATGACTGCATCATGGCAGTAGAGCAATGAATCAAACAATCATTTATTTCTCCTATCTGTGTGCTGGTGTTGGTGTTTGTCCTTTCTCAGTGCAGCTTTAAGATGCGGGGCACAAGGGAACAGAACTTCTGGGTTACATTCCTGATTCTGTCATTTCGCACTGTGCATCTTTGGACAGGTTTTAGCCTTTCCGTGCTTGAGAATACATTTCTGTAAAATGGGCATGATCATAATACAGCACCTACCCCATGGAGGTGATTAAGGCTTAATTCATGTTTTTAGAGCACTTAGATTAAACATGATGGACAATTATTAATAATTATACAGTAAATAGAAATTCTCAACCAGCTGATCTGAACTACACCTTAGTGCATTACAGAGATTTTTATAGTAACAGAGGATCTTATTAAAGCATCTAGCAACCCTAGTCATGGACCAGGACTCCACTGTTCTTAGTGCTTTACAGACACAGAATAAAAAGACAGTCCCTGCCCCAAATAGTTTACAATTTAAGTATAAAACAAGGGACAACAGATGGAGAGAGACAGATAGAAGAGTACAAGGAAAGAATAGGACAATTTCGGTGTCCAGTGTTTTATATAACAACTTTTCCATTTTGGGGTCAGCTAGAAGGTTTGCAAAAAGTGGGAGAGGGAGTGTACCACTTAAAAGAAAAGGGAAAAAAGGGTCAATAAGCAAAAAGAAGGAAATAAGAAAATAAGGCACCAAGATTTCTAGAGCAGGTTGAAAAGAGCAAGGGGTAGGTGCTGAGATGGCCGCACACAGTTCTGTCTCTCATGTACTCCTATCTCCTTCCATTTCATGCTCCCTCTTGTGTTGGTGACAATGATCTCTGCACTGAGTGGTGCCTCAGAAGCTTGGAAAGGTCTGATGCAGGAGAAGTGCTGCAGAAGGTGAATTTGGTAGACCCAATGGAACTAGTCTGTGTACTATCAGCAATTGGCAGGAGAACAAATCTGTGGCACATCAATATGGGAATTATGGTGAGGGGGAGGAGAGCTATTTGCGGACAGTGAAGGTGGAGACAGGCTGTTAGATAAGAAACGCTGTTCAGCTAAAAGGCTACCTCCCTAGAATTTTTAAAATGCAGAGTTGAAGACGCAGGTACATCTGTCCACCTGATTTTTCCTTGTAGCTGGAGCCTCTAATTTGCTGGAATAGTTTGCCTATAGTTTGGACAATGCCATGTGCATGCATGGCATTTTAGAAATGAAATAACAATTATTATAATAAATGTGTTCCAGATGTTAGGGCACCTTTGTGTTCAGACACTGAGCTCAAGAAAAGGAGTATGAACTTAAACTAAAAGAAGCTGGTGCCTTTCCCCACATGATGCTGTTAACAGCCAATGAATGTCACTTTCTTTGAAACCACAGGAGACGGCAATATGGGGAATAAGACAGAGCAGAAGCAACAGAAACAGCAGCGCTGCTGCTGGTATGTAGGTAGTTTCTAAATTTGGTTCAAATTCTCTGTGAGTGTGGGGGGTCACAGTAAATTATGGGTTCTTGAAAACAGTAGCATTAAGAAAAATGTTAGCTTCAGATACCACATTTAGTTGAAACTCCAAGATGCTTTGAAAAAAGGGAGACCTGGAGTGTCTCATGTCTGTACATTTTCTGAGGGGCACTATGCTGAAATGGAGTCATCCTCATCTGCTATTGCAACTGCCACACTTTCTTGAAATCCCTCCTAAAAACGTTCTGCATTGCCCACAAGAAAGGAGTTATTAATGCGACCTTTCCCCTGAGAAACAGATCACCTCATTGGAGCTGACCAAAAAATAGAGATAGGACTTACTACAGAAAATAAAGATAGAAAATTGAAATAAAAATTTTCACCTACATTTTCTTCAGGAATTTTTAATTTTCTGGAAGAAATTGAAGACCAAAAAATTTCAGACAGATTCCAGGATGGAAGAGGCCGTTCTCACAGCAGCATTGGCTAGAGTGCATCATGGCAGGTGTAGTCTGACTGTGGTGCCTGGCTCATAGAAGAGAATGGAGCAGGAAGCAATTGAAATATTACTCCCATATCACCCTGTTAATATTTCCAAATTAAATATTTAATATTTTGGCTGGTTCATTGTTTTGGAGAACAATATAGCTGTCGGAGAAAGTAGAGAATTCTCAAAACAGTTAGCCGAGTATAAAAGTGTCAAAACCCCAGTTTTTGCCCAGCCTTGTGCCTAGTTGTTACATCTTTTCTCTCGTCTGGGTTCTCTTGTCCTCTGTATTACAAATGGTAAGAATTTGGAGGTACTGAATATCTGAACAACACTTTCTCCGTAAATCATGAGAAATAAATAGTAAATAAGAAAAAAAAATACTAATAGAACACACCACTATCTGCCAATTCGCTTTTCCTAAACTATGTATCCACTCAGAACAGCATAAAAGTGACCATGCCAGGTCAGACCAATGGCCCATCTAGTCTAGTATCCTGTCTTCCAATAATGGTCAATGCTATCTGCTTTGGAGGCAAATAACAGAATGTACATTTTTGAGTGATCCATCACAGATTGCCTGTTCCCCTTTTTCCAGTAAGTGGAAATTTAGGGACACTCAGGCTACGTCTACACTAGCCCCAAACTTCGAAATGGCCACGCAAATGGCCATTTCGAAGTTTACTAATGAAGCTCTGAAATGCATATTCAGCGCTTCATTAGCATGCGGGCGGCAGCCGCTCTTCGAAATTGATGTGCCTCGCCCCGACAGGGCTCCTTTTCGAAAGGACCTCGCCTACTTTGAAGTCCCCTTATTCCCATGAGCTGATGGGAATAAGGGGACTTCGAAGTAGGCGGGATCCTTTCGAAAAGGAGCCCTGTTGGGATGAGCCGTGCGGCGGCGAGGTGTGTCAATTTCGAAGAGCTGCGGCCGCCCGCATGCTAATGAAGCGCTGAATATGCATTTCAGTGCTTCATTAGTAGACTTCGAAATGGCCATTTGTGTGGCCATTTCGAAGTTTGGGGCTAGTGTAGACACAGCCTCAGAGTGTGGGATTGTGTTTCTGACCATCCTGGCTAACAGCCATTGAAGGGTCTCTCCTCTGTGAATGTATCTAATTTTTTCAGCACAGTTATTCTTTTGACCTTCACAACAATCTGTGGCAGTGAGTTCCATAGTATGATTGTATATTATGCGAAGAAGCACTTTCTAGTGTTTTGTTTTTTTAAACTTGATGTCTGTTAATTCCATTGGGTGATCCCTAGTTCCTGTATTATATGAAGCTGCACTTCCCTGTTCACTTTTTTCTGGACCATTCATTGTTTTATAGGCATCTATCATAACCCTCTTTGCCATCTCTTTCCTAAGATGTAAAGCCCCTGGAACACTACTGTCCCCTGGCAGCCATTTGGGGCTGGAGTGCTGGGGCTGGGGCTGGGTGGCTGGCTGTGGTGGCAAATTGTGGCTGGAGAACTGGAGAGCTGTGGCCAGAGGATCAGTGGGGGTGAACAGGGACCATGGGCATTTACTTCCCATGGTCCATCAAAATCATTCATCCAGGACCACTGAGGTCCCAAGGGCACAGGAGCAGGGAGGTGCAACTGTATGTACTATTAGGATTATTTTTAAAAATAATTTTAATCTACAATTTTATTTTCCAGGCACCAGTTTAGCAAGACCCATTTGTAGCTCTTTGCATTCAGCTTTGGACTTAATTCTCTTGAATAACTTTGCATCATCTGCAAATTTTGCCACCTCATTGTTCATCTTTTTTTTTTTCTTTCAAAGAACAGAACTAATCTTTTTTAGGAATAAGGGTTCTTGTAAAGAGGGGGTTCATTTTCGAAAGACCCCCACCTACACTGTTTTTTTCTTTTGAAAGAATCTCTTCTGAAAGATTATGCATGAGAGCTGTGAATCTCATATCTCACGTAAACCTCATTTGCATTTTTGATTTTCATCATTTTCATTCCTCTTTCAAAAGGGGCATGCAAGTGTAGATATAGCCACTCACTTGGAATAATAGTAAAAGATCAGTAGTTTGCAGTTTGGCTACTTCTTAATTGCTCTGGTACCATTTACCCAACCAGTTATATTTAATTTGTGGTATGTTAATGACTCACTGTGTCATACTGATATTTACTTATTTTTCCTCAATGTGGAATTCACCAATACTAACTTTCTCCCATTTTACATGAAAATGGATGATGCCTGGGGACAGCATGTACAGGGGACAGGGAGGGCCAGCCGCTTGTTCTTGTCATGGTTCTTGTTTGTTTGTTTCAAAAGCTTCCTGTACTGACGCAAATAATAAAGTTTTCCTCTGCACAGAGAAAGAAGTGGTTGGGGTTTTTCTATCTGCCAAACATTTTCCCCACCCACTCACTGTCTTTTATATACACACAAAAATGTACTTGCATGCTAGCAGGTTTCAGAGAATTTCACACCATTTAGAAGAATGTGACCAATGTCCGGGAGGAAATGCTTACATTTTCAGCACCTCGAGTCATTTCCACCTGTGCTACCTCCGCAGATGGGCGTTTCTGGGAACAATGTAAACAGCACCAGGCACGGAGCATTGACATGTCATTCTTGGAAATATTGCTATGGGGAGTCAAAACTACAAAGTGTGCAATATTGTCAAGACCTACTGGCTGTCTTCCCTTCTTAATGTCACAGTGAAAAGGACTGATGTATTTCCAACGAGTGATGTTGATGAAAGTGTTTCTCTGCCTATCACGGTGTTGTAAAGAAAATGATGTTTATCATTGCCCTTCCTCATCACTTTGATTCTGTCTCTGGAATATTGCTTCTCACCGTATAATAGCAATACACAAAGGTGTAAGGCACTCATTTTTATGAATGGAGGGTTTATTAAACTTGCAGTACTTTGCTAAATTTTTAATACTGTATTTCGTGTATAAACATAAGTGAAGACAAACAGTAATACAAAATATATGGGAATCTGAGTGAAATTTATGTAATACCACTGAAGGCACACATTGGGCTCCATTCTCCTCTGTGCGCATTACAGCTGCACAGGGAAGAAGGTACCTGTGCATGGAGTTTGTCCTGGGTAGAAGGAGTGGAATAAGGGACAATAACACTTGCACCTGTGCTCTGCAAGAGAGGCTAGGGGTGCCTCTGCCAAAACTACTGACGCTGGGGGCTGTGCCAGCGTCGTGCATACATTGCTGGGTATATGGTGAGAACTGAAATAGCTGGTGGGAATTGAAATAGACCCATGGACTTCATTATTTGACAAGCCATTTCATTATAATAAATACAGCAGGGATTACCCCAGTGCAGGATCTCGCCCACTGCATTACAAATTCATTAGTAACAATTTCAGGTTGAATGCTCAAAAGGAATTAGGCTCTTAACTTCTATGTAGGCTACTAACTTCCACTGAAATCCGTGCCATTTAAGAATCCAGCTCCTCTTGAGCATTCAGCTCTTCCTTTCTAGCTGCTATGTCATTAAAACAGCGTTTTAATAGATGACCTTTTGTAGTTAGAACAAAATCTTTCTAAATCCAGTGATTTAAATATGGATTAGCAGGGGTGGATTTTGTTTATTAGAAAGCCTGCAATCCTCTTCAATATTCCCTGCTGCTAAACTTGCCTCCTCCAAAATTTAAGGCATCCAGTTCCAGGGGGCTAAACATAAGGCACTTACTAATTGCAAATGAATAGTGCCAGGAACACGTGCAGATGGTACCTGAAAGTTGTTGAAGACTATCCAGTAGACTATATATAATGCGCACAACATGTATGTGTAGCAAGCAGGAGAACAACTTTTGTGGTCTCTCACATTTATGAAAAAAATGTGAAATCATAAATGAACATTCCCAGTCTGTGAAAAAGCTTATTTAGGAAAACAAACTGCTATTGCTGTTTATCTAACTTAACTAAATAAATTAATTAAACATGTCTCAAGATTGCGAGTTTACAGATACAGGTGTAAATATCAGGTGACCCTACTATGTATATTAAACTTCACATATATTGTGAGTCCATACTTTGCTGCATTAGTTTGCTCATTCCCAAGCAATCAATAGTGAACCATGAGAATTGTTAACAGGTCCACAGTGAACATTTGTGTTTTGGTTGACACTTACATTAAATTCATCGTAGGATTTTTTTCCCTTCAAGGCTGGCATTTCAGTTTTTTAAAAAGTGGTTATGCACCAATTGCCAAAGTCCAATTATTAAACGGTAAGTTTGAAATTTGAAGAGGGAAATTATCATTCAGTCTCACTTTTTGACCTTGGGAGAATGAACATATTAATCCACCATGCAAAGGTCTTCCTCTTGGGTTCTGAGCTGCTCCCTTCAAAAGTCCTGGCAAGAGATCCATAGGCTTCTTTGGGCTCAGGGTTGGGACCATCGATTGGAACTAACTATGCTTTTTCTTTCTCCTCATGACACCTCAGAAACAAGTGGATGCATGAGTGACAAGGGTGGGGATAGCTCACTGGTTTGAGCATTGGCTTTGTAAACCCAGGGCTTTGCATTCAATCCTTGAGAAAGCCTTTTAGGGGCCTAGAGCAAATAGGTTTTAAAAAAGTCCCCCAGTGATTGTACTGGGGCAAGTCAAGAGGGCAGGGCACTGGACTCTTCCAGCTCTATGAGACACACACACACACACACACACACACACACACACATATATCTATATCTATATCTATATCTGTATACACTCATACCTCCATATACAAGCAACAACCAGTCAAGAGAAAGCACAGTCTAAACCCTTAATAAGGGCTAAATTCCTAATGAGAAGCTTTCCAATGACATTTGGACTCATAATCCATGTTAGTTGTAGAATTGTAGAAACTAATGAACACCTGTTAGTGGATAATACAGGACAAGAGTGCTCCTTACAGCATCCTGTTGTTTTCTATTGCTCTCTCCAGTCCCTAACAACAGTGCTTACACTGCTTCCCTTAGGAGATTATTCACTATCTGATAGATGTGACTGTCCAGAATCCCTTTACCGATATTTAGCCTTCATTTTTCTTTTCACAGTATCATGCAATTAGGTAAATGCTCTTGACTCACCCTTGCTGTTTGTACCCCTCAGGTATTTGTAGACTTCCCTTAATCACGCTACAGCATAGCTATTTACATATCTCTATTTTAGGATCTGATTCAGCTCCCATTGAAGACAACAGGCATCATGTCATCCCTGAACTTTTCTTCAATTCAGCTCCTCCCACTCTGTGGACTTTATTCCAGAACAACCTCCCATTTTTTGAACTTTACATTAGTAAGGGTCTCAGAAATGAATGCAACACAGGACCAGCCGTTCATTATTGCTTTTGTTTATTTTTTATTATGGTTTTAAGCTGAAAGGGCCCAATAGTAGTTCCGGGCAATACTGTGCTAGACACTGTACCCATACGAAATAGAAAAACAATTGCTACCTCAGTTTCCTTGCAGTCTGGGGAGAAGTAGCAGGAATGAATAAAAGCAATTAAGATGGGATGGATAAGATACCAGTGAAACTGTGCCTTTGCATTTGCAGCTCAATATTCTACTGGTATTTTTGCAGCCATAGCTAATGCTGAGCTCATGTCTAATTTGTTGCCTACCCTCATCCATGTTTTCATGTTGTTGACAAAGGTGTTGTGTATGTTTAATTCTGTGCAGAGTATGGAGGTACCTGAACAGAGAAGCTTCCCCCATAATTGGAGAATGTTTAAAAATGCTGTGCATAATTTGACAGCTTACAGACATGAGGATGAGGCATTGTCAGAAAAAGGCATTATACTCGGCCATTTGTAGTACAGAAAAGAGGAGCCCAGTGGCTGGATCGCTAACTTGGGACCTCAAGGTTCTGTTTCTTGCTTCATTGTAGACTTCAAGAGTGACTGACCTCAAGGTAAGTCATAGAGCTGGAAGGGACCTCAAGAGGTCATTGAGTCAAGTCCCCTGCCCTCCCAGCAGGACAAAGCACCATTCCTGGCATTTTTTTTTCTGGTTTTTAAAACTATTTGCCCTGGACCCCTAAATGGCCTCCTTAAGGAGTGAATTCACAACCCTGGGTTTACAAGGCCAATGCTCAAACCACTGAGTTCACTCAGCTTCTCAGTACCTGAGCTGTGAAGTGGAGGTAATAGCATTTCTCTGTCTCATAGGGGAGTTGTGAAGATAAATGCATTAAATGGTTGTGAAACTCTCAGATACCACAATACTGTGGTCCACCTATGTACCTTAGATAAATAAATATGCTTGAGTTAAATTGCCTGCCAACATCACCATACGCTACTTGTGAACTCTTTCCTCAGCCAAAGTTTAAATTTCTGGGTATTCAGATTTTCTATTATCAGCACTGAATGTGGATCCAAGTTGTTTCCATCCAGAAGACGTAGTGGTGTGTGTTTGTCAGGCACCATTAAATCATAAATCATTTTAAAAAAGAACATAAATAATATGGAAGAAATAAATCACCCAATATCGCTCCTCCACTCCCACCACACACACCGCAGCTGTACTTCAGTGTAGAGTTCATGAGTATCCTTATGCCCAGAAATATTAAGTTTGCTGCTATGATTGTTTGACAGCTGCATATCACAGAGCTGCTTTTGGCAGCTTTCCCCTCAACCTGCTGATTAGCTAATGTGTGGTTACTAATGCAATCTGGTAAATTGGTGTAAACTGGGATGCAAAAGATGGAATAATTACATGTGCTAAAGACAGTTTGTAATATAATTATCAATACCTTGAAAAGAAATCCTGAATTGAAAAATGTAGCCAAATCTCTGTCTTTCTTGTTGCAAGTGGCACCAGGAAACCATGCAATAAACAGACATATTTGCCCCATGAGGCACACTCATAATGTTCATTCTATGCACAGATTTTTAAGGCTTGAGGAAGGACTATTAGTTCCGCAAGTCTGACCATCTGTAAAACCAGAATTTCATCCATTTACTCCTCCAGTAAAATTAATAGAGGATGGGGGCCAGATCCTCAGCATAGCTCCACTAAGTCGGAATTGGCAGTGTATTCCTATAAAGAATTATTTCTGCGTTTCTCCCTGACACTAAAGATAGTGGTTACTTTCCTTTCCTTTTGACAGCAGTGTCAGGGGAACTTAAAAAAAATCTTTAAATTTAAAAAAAAATGTTTTAATTAAGTTTCTTTTGGGGGAACCAGTGGGGAATCCCAAAAAGTTTTGAGAAAATTAAACAAAGTATTACATAATAAGTGGAAAGATTCTTGTTTGAAAGGAATTCTTTTCTTACTTCCAGGACTGTTAGGAGAATAAAATGAAATAATATAGCAAAGATATGCAATGGCCCAAAGTTCGGAGATTAATTCTAAACCTAGGATCCATGATTTTTCAGTGGAATCTATATTTGGCAAAACATGATGCCTCAATGCTATTTTACAGCAATATGTACAGTTATATAGTTGATGATATTGTATTTATAGCTGATACAGCCTTATCGTTCAGCTACAGTCAGGCTTCTGCCTGAACAGAGCTACATGGTTTAAGAATGTGCTCAAACAATGCTGACCCAGCCAATGAAACAAATGCCTACAATCTGAACACTGGCTAAAACTGTGCATATGGCAAAGCTGAACAAAAAATAGGCTTCCTTCAGCTCCCCAAACTCAGGGACAGGGCTATTAAAGTAGGAGACCAATACAGGAAAATTATCCTGTGGGGCTCCTTCTTCTATTTTGATCCAGTTCATGCAGTTGTAATCCTCTCAGGAGGACTGAAGAATATTTCCTGCAGTGTACTCCACCAGGCTGACATCTCAATGAAAAATCAGAGTATGAATAGCTATAAAATAGGGCAATTCCTTAAACTGGGAAGATTGATTTGCATCTACTCTGCTACTTAATGATCCAGTGCTGTTCCTGAATCCATAAAGCTACTGCCACCTTCTCTCATTCAAATTCTACCTCAGTGACGACAAACAAACAATCATGGTTAATGTAGAGGTGGCTGGGGACAATTAATACCTATTTTTAAAAAAATAAAGGCCCCTATATTTTGGTTTACATTTCCCATCCTTTGTCTGGTACTTCTTATGTTAGTAAGATAAGGCGCAGAAACAGTGTCTGTTTATATGTGCATACACACCTCAGCCCAATTTAGGTGCCACTGTCATGTGAATATATAATAAGTATAATTTACAGCACAAACAAGCATCAAAACATGTGGCCCAGAACTTGTTACCAGAGTTAGTATTGGCCAGCTCCTTTTTTTCCTTTTAGTAGTACTACATTCACCTACAAGAAGCGTGCCATGTACACCTCGTTATAGAATGAGATTACACATCATTCTTATACAGACTTCTTCTCCCTGTTCAACACTAGTGTCTTATAAATGGACCTGGTAACTTCTCACCATCCCTTCATACAAACATCCTAATGCAAAAAGATAGTCTTTACCTTATCGGTTGCTTGCCAATCAGTAAATCCTATTTCCCCCAAAGACCTCAGAACAAACTTTACAGAGTGAAATGGGAGACAGTTATAGGCCTCATGACCATTATAAGCTGCTCCAAACCACAAGGACACTGAAGGTAAGGAGCAGTGTTCAGTCACACCAGTCATGCCGTTGCATGAGCAACCCTCAAATTTGCAAACAACAATATCTTTTAACAATAAATAAAATGTCACACCATAACCCTTCCATACTTAGAGGCACATACATAAGAATCTTGTTGAAGTGGGATAAAACCTCAATGTGCAGAATGTTCCATTTTCTCACTTGTATGTGGAATATTTCTTTCCAACACTAAAATTAAAATTGAAAAGGCTTTCTTATTACAGAAGAAAAAAAAGCACTACTGGAGAGTGCATCTCCCTGGCGAATTAATAGATAAGGTCTTTCCTGCTAATGCAGGACCAAGTGAAAGGTAAAAAAAATCAGTCTCTTTATTGCAACCAAATACTTTTTCTAAACTGGTCACTTATTATGCATGGGGATATATACGGCTAGTTTTCACTTCAAAAAGTTTTTTTTGTTTGTTTTTATTTGGTTTTTTTTGTTTTTTAAGTTTGAAAAATCCATAACAAATATTGGGAGTGGAGGTTATTTATAAATGACAACCTTCTCTTTTAGATTACATGTTTATGGAGATTCTCAAGAAATTAAACATATTCATGATAGCACATGGGGCTGCTTCTAAATACCATTTTCATTGTATTAACCATTGCCTAGGTAACAGACATGTTTCCTCAAGTACCTTTCTTCTGGTCTGACACTACAGCCTGAAAATTAACACAGTCATCAGAAGCCAGTGAGGTAAATCACTTATCATTCGTTATTATTCAGATCAGAATTTGTACGTTCCCAGTTTTCCCTAGTATTGCAGACTGGATAGGGAAGTACTATCATTCTGCAAAATAATCTCCCATTGCTTCTTCTCATTGGCATTAAGAAGAACAGCTAATCATATTACATTAATTTTCACATTAATCAGTACAGTGCAAGAGAGCTTTAATTGTCCTATGGTTAAAGTTGCAACATTTTTGTTTGTTTTGTTATGATAATCTGTTTGGAGTTTATTAGCAGAACAGACTTCATATTCTAGGCAATACATAAAACAGGGTCAAACCAGCAGCTCAGCTTTATAACTTTAATCAAAATGGTAAACTGTTACCTGTGTGAATGGTAACTTTGAGGCAGCCCTGTTAGTCTGTATTCTAACAAACCAAACCAGCAGTCATGTAGCACTTTAAAGACTAACAAAATAATTTATTAGGTGATGAGCTTTCATGAGACAGACCCATTTCCTCACATCTGGAGAAAGATCTCTGTTATCTCCAGATCTGAGGCAGTGGGTCTGCTCCACGAAAGCTCATCACCTAATAAATTATTTTGTTTGTCTTTCAAGTGCTACATGACTGCTGGTTTGTTTTGTTACCAATTTGTGACTTAGGATAATTTTTAAATAAAGCTGTATGCACACCATATTTTTCAAGGCAAATAGAAGGGAAAGCTTTGCAATATGAGATAAAACTCTAGAATACTGTGCAAATGCTCGGCTTGTGCTCTGGAATCCACGATTCTCTGACATGTATAGTTGTAAAAAGGAAAGTCATGTTGAAAACTAAATTTTACATGCTCGGAGCTTTACTTCTGAAAGTTTTTAATATATATGGGCCTGTCTACACTAGCCTCTATCTTTGAAGGGGCATGGTAATCAGCCTGGGCAGGGAATAGCAATGAGGTGCTGCAATGCATATGAAGCACATCATTAGGCTAATTTTTGCTGCGTGAACTTTGAAGTTGATAACTTTGAAGCTGGGCAATCTCTGTAGTCACAGGCACTCTGAAGTACCATGCAACTTTGAAGGGCCTTTACTAGCAAAAATGTTTTGAGGACAGTTTTGGGAGTGAGGGCACTTCAAAGGTGTGCGGGTGCTTCGAAGTGCCTGCAGCTACATGGCTTGTTGGTGCTTTGAAGTCAGCAACTTTGAAGTTCACAGAGCGAGAATTAGCCTAATGAGGAGCTGCATATGCATCGCAGCACCAAATTGCTATTATCCACTTGGGCTGATTACCATGTGCCTTCAAAGAAGGAGGTTAGTGTAGACAAGCCCTATTTGTAACACACTTTAAATAAAATTCTACCTCTCTAAAATTTTAGGAAGCAACGTTTTCCAACCTTGGTTGACTGAGCTACTATCGTGAGTGTCCTGATTTTCAGTCACCTAACTAGACTTAGGTGTGTAAAAAAATCTCGCATGACATTTGGATTTGGTTGCTTGATTTTAGGAATTCTGCATTTCAAAATGTTTCCGCAAATAAATTTGTGAGCTCTCCATATTATTTCACTAGTGCGATTCCCAACATCTTCATTCTCCTGTGGCCTACTTGTTCATGGCCCACTGAAGTGACTTCAAAATTATTATCAGTGTACTTTGGATCAGGGCCCTGTTTCTTAATTTGTCTCCACTCAGGCCCTCTTCTACCATCTCCACCCACTCCTGTACCCCTTCATCCTTTCCTACTTTCACATACTCTCACTTCAAAAATGCTAGCTGCACCCCTACCCGCTGGCTTTGTTAAATTACTTGGAGAGTGGATAGAACACAAGTGAGATAGGTGCTCACAGCTCCATACTGAAGCAGAAGCAAGGGAGCTGAAAAAAAAAAAGCCTAGACAGTCTGGTGCTCTGCACAACCGTCCAACATCTGTGGGATAAGGAGCAGCGTTAGTAATGGAGTTCTTTATGATTGAGCTCCTGACGCTCTGTGTGATCACAAATACACACTGAAAAGATTTAAAATACGGATCATTTTTACTTCCATGTATTTTATGAAATTTAAAAATAGCTAAGGTTAGATTCCTATCACAAGTACACTCATGTAAATCTAACTCCACTAAAATCCATGGACTTGTCAGCAGCAATTAAACAGAAATCGCTCCTAAATTTCAGACATTACACATGTGTAATATGACATAATTCCCACACAGCATATGGTATCAATCTAGTGCAAATATCACATTATGATAATACGCTAACAATATATTTGACATGAAAAATGTTTTAATTGCACCATAAAATACAACAATTCTGAATAATATTCATTATTCTGGTTGCTATGTGAATTTTTTAGATTTCTTTAAGTTCATGCTTATTCATGTGAATGGATAGATTAAAATATTTTGTATGAAAGAGGAATAATTTCTACTGTTGTGGAAAAAATTCAGTATAGAATTTGCCATTTTTTTATTATTTATGATATTTAAGAATGGGTGGCAGAAATCTTAATTCCTTGGTTACAGTGGCTTTCTGTGTGGTGGAATTTCCTTTATTTACTTTGCATTCTAGGTAATCTCTTATGAGTACCAGGAACACATGGATATAACTTATTTGATATTTTTTCATTAAGAAAATACTATCAAATACTCGTGATTAAGCGAATACTTGGATCATTCCTCACAGAAGAGGTAATATCCTCTCTCCAATATTCAAAAGCCAGCAACAGGTTTTTCTTGGTTTTCTCAAGCCAGAGGCGCGAACATGTGCATTTCTTCTTAGGCGTAGTTCATAATTAGATTCTTTATTCTTCCAGCATAGTCCTCTGCAATGTATGCTTGTAATCCTTAAAGCAGCTCTCAAACACTGGAGATGAGCCAAACATTTTGTTATAAATAAAGAAGGTCTTTTGGAACTTAAATATTTGCTCTTGGTATTATTTTATTTAGGTGCTTCTTAATAGGACATGCGTATCAAGATGTTCAGCAGATATAAATGGATGTAGCTGCATTGAATTAACTGAGGTCTCAGCCATACAACTCACTTTCCAGAATTTATTTGGACTAAGTGCAGATTTTTCAGTTTGTTTGTTACCATACACTGTAATCACCACTTTTCTTTTTGAATTTCACTTATGCTTTTTCCCTCCAAGAGAGTCCTTCCTTAAACTTAAGCTGTGTCTACAATATGAAAAAAAATCAAATTTATTAATATCAATTTTGTAACTCTGGAATTTATAAATTCGTTTTTGACTAGCCTCACCTCCCCATTTTCTCTTCACAAAGTTGACTTATTGCTGCCACACTCAGGAGGCAAACATGGACTGTTGCAGTAGTGCATTGTGGGAACCTATTCCACAGTTCCCTCATCCCCATAGCATTCTGGGTATGCGCACTGGTCTTTGACATCATCTTCCCACATTGCATTTTCCTCATTCCCCTCCCATGCTAAGCACACATACATTTTTCCTGTCAGAAGGAAGGAAAAGTAGGGTGGCCACAGAGATGACGGAAAAGTTAACAGAAATCTCTTTCTTCTGTAACTGAATTCTCAGCTGGCCATCTACTCACCATGCCTGCTCGTGTGATTTCATCTGAACCCTGAAAATAATACAGGGACCCTGAAAAGCTTAAAGAAAGTGATGATAGGAAAGTTTTTGAAAAAAGAGTTGCTGAGAGGAGGGTCTTTGGCTTTCTGGTGCACTGTAAGGCTTCTGTGCACAGGCTGAATTCCCAACTGGCCATCCACTGACTGTCCCACCTCTCGTGATTGCATCGGATCCCTGAAAATAACACAGGGACAGACTGTTTTGTCAAAGTTAGAAGAAAGAGGATAGAAAAAGTCTAGGAAAAAAGATCTTTGCTTTCCTTCTTCACTGCACAGGTATTGCCAACATAGGGGATGGCAGTGAAATCTCATACACTGAACTTATAACAGAAACAGGAATCTCAACTGGCCATTGACCCTGTGTTTTCTGGGGGGAGTCAAAGCATGAAGGCAGATAGGAAATGTTAGTAAAAAGATTTTATAACAGAAATATCAAAGCATCAGTTGTCTGCAATGGACAGCAAGCTCCCGAAAATATTTTTGGCAGTGGGTGGGGGTGATGCTGTGGTCTGTGGCTGCAGAGCCAGTTGAACTGTTGAAATAATTGAAGTAGTACCCCCAGGTATCTAAGCCACTGGAGGAGACTCCCCTCCCCACCGGTGGCAGTAAGCCCCCAGAAATCTTTCCCGCCCTTGGAGCCCTAACTGTGCGCAAGCCAGGATATGGTGCTGCCTGGCAGCATGGTCAGCACCAAACGACAGGCATGTCCTTTTATTGGGTTGGGGGCTACCCACGTGATGTGGCTGAGTGTGGGAAAGACCCCAATTGTGTGGCACTTGTGGGGGAGTGAAGGGGGCTTGTGCATAAATATAAAGCACTGAGAAGAAGTTTCTTGTTCTCTTATGCAAGCATGACCCCCACCCCCAACAGCCTTGTTGCCACGTGGTGTGGCATGGTACTGACTGGCGCTAGCAGCACAGAAGAAAATTACAAGTGTAGAGAAAGAACCGCGACCTCAGTGTTGGGGCTATTTGTAGATATGCTCACAGCACTCATAGCAAAGAAATTCACGGTTTACCTATTACCTAATTCCTGTGCACCTGGACAGCAGTGGCCAGAGTTGAGCACCGAGGGACATTGTGGGTTATATAGGGACACCTGGAGGCTAATACATTCGATTTTAACATGCGGTGCTTCCATACTGGCCTTTAATCAAACTTTTGAATTCAAGTATGAGGCTATGTCTGTCAGGTACCTATGATGTTGTAATACTGATATTAGTGCTCCCTAAATCGAGCTAATGGTATTTACAGTGAAGATAGTCTGGTGATAATATGGAGCTAACTGCCTTAAATTTGAATTTATCTCATAGTGTAGATGCAGCCCTAGCTGTAATTAGCTAAGAACAGACAAACTAATAGCTGAAGGCCAGTTCACCTGTACGTTAGTTTTGCTTAAAATAGGTCTTATAGGGCCTTGCAGTCTTGTAAGAATATATTTTGTGTTTAGATTCTATGAAATGCTTATATCTTACTGCATGTATTAAGCTCATTTGTAATGCCTATAGTCAACACTGTGAGGAAATATGTAACTTCTGCTTTATATGTTTGAAAATGTTTGCTTTGAACCCATGGAACCTGGGCCTGGGACACATCTTCACACCATTCCAGGGGGCCTATCAAAATTTAAGTAACAACCTGAATACAGAGTGTGTTTTGGCATATGTAACCATTTAGCGCCAAGTCAAGTTTGTCTGGGTGGCAAGATAGACTGGTGAGTCCAAGGGGACTGACGCTGACTCCATGGTAAGATTGTTACAGTGGCACAGGAGTTCCCATATGTTATTGACTTGGTGAAATCTAATTACAGAATGGGGATTCTCAAACTTCATTTCCCTATGACCCTCTTCTGACAACAACCATTACTACATGATCCCCATAAGGAAGACTGAAGCCTGAGCCCATCCAAGCCCCACTGTCCTCACTGGAAGGATCAAAGCCAAAGCCAAACTCCCACTGTCCTGGGGAGGGGGAAAATATGAATCTCAAGCTACACTACTGTGAATGGGGGGTGGGGTGGGTTCAAACCCCAATCCAAGGGCTTGAACCTTAGGCAGGGGACCTGTAACCTTAAAGTCCTGGTGCTTTGTTCTGGACAGTGGGGCTTGGGTCCCAGAAAATCTAACATTGGCCTTGGCAATCCCATTAAAATTGGTTTATGAGCTACTTCAGACTTCTGACCCACATTAGGAAAACCACTGTTGTGGAACAACTACCAGACTGGGGTGGCTGCCTGGTTTTTAACAGTCTGCCCCAAGGTTGTAAAGCATGGTTGTGAAGTACTCCAGATAGCATCCATAACTGCATTGTAATAATTCAGTAAAACTGTTCACTTAACGAAAACATTAACAACAAAATTCTGCTCTCACTTGAATTGATATAAACCAGGAATAACTTTGGTTGAGTTACCCCACATTTGCAGCAGTGTGACTGACAACAGATTTGACTGTTAGTGTTTTTATTATGCAGTTTTTTTAATGGCTGTAATGTAATATAACATCTTGTTGTTCTAATCAGCATCCTTTTCAGGGCAGATCAAGCCAAATTCACATTGGAATTGAACCAGTAGACTTCTGGCATGACTCAATTGAAAATTTACACGAACATGACTGAGAACTGAATTTGGCCCACTATGTGGATTTTTTTTTTTTTTGGTTTTTGTATGTGCAAACATCCACAAGGGGCTTGGACAAAACCACCAGACTCATCGTTACTGGTGAGCTAAGCAGGGAGGGCATCAGAGGTGAAAGGGTAACGCATTATCACAATGCACCACCTGGTCTATCCGCTGCAATTTCAACAACCATAGCTATATTGATTACTTCTTGTGCTCATGACTAATGACCTCTTGCTGTAGCCTCACATTTTCTAAACCATTTAAATGCTGATTTAATAATAAGGTTTGGTTAAACATTACCATTAGTCAATGCCAGCCATTTGTCAGCAGGAATGTGTGCCTTCAAATCCCAATGAGCATAATTAGCTCCTAGGTTACCTCATGAACAGTCTTACTACAACAAACAGGGCCATCCTTAGGGTTTATGGGGACCTATGCAGTAGCATTAAATTGGTGTCCCTGTGTCCAGTGGCAGCCAAGGGGGGAGGGGATAACAACGTTTTCTAGAGATGTTGTTTTATAATCTTCAGCAACACGGTAATTAAATATTTTTAAAACAAATTTTAAACCAGGGTTGGGGAACTTTCAGGCCAGATTGGGCCCATGTGGTGAGGTCTCCCCTCTCCACAAGCCGGTGCTGGTGCTTTGTATTCTAGTAGAGAGGGGATCACTATAGTTGAAGCACAGCCCTGAACTGGCTTGAGGTCTCTTCCTGACAGGTGGGAGGAAGTGGCTCCTGTGCACTGAAGGGACGCACTCCCTCCCCATTGCTCCCAGTGGCTGAATTGTGGCCAATGGGTGTGGTGGCGGAATGGTGCTGGTGGGGACTGCCGCCCTGTCCTGTGCAGAGCTGCATGCTCCTCTCCTGGAGCTGCACCAGGTAGGTGCCTCAATTGCTTGGACCATCCAAGCAGACCCTACACCCTCACTCCCAGCCCACTCCTGCACTTAATCCCCCAGCCAGATGCCACACTCCAAGCTCACGCCTGCACCCTACCTCCTGCACAGATCCCACATCCACACCTCCGCCCACTCCTGGGCAACCCCTTTCCATAAACTGAACCCCTCGTTTTTGGCCCTTCCACAGAACCTGGGTGCCCCCCACAAAATCTACTAACTCCAGTCTCTCTAACAAAACAAACCAGCAGTCATGTAGCACTTTAAAGACTAACAAAATAATTTATTAGTAGTAGGCATCCTTCAGTCTGCATAGACTATGGATCACGCCCTTTATAGTTTCAATTGAGGACTTCATTTACAGCATCTACTGTGACTATGAAGACCCACACGAGAGTGACAGTCCTTGCTGCATCTCTTGCAGATGTGGTGGGTGTCTGGCAAGTCCTTAGTGTGCTTTCTGTGCACTCGCTTCTCTTCTGCTAGCTGTCTGATCCTCATCTCGCCCTTCTGAAGGTTCTTGTGTAACCCCTGCCTCCATCTGCTGCTGTCATCTGCTAGTTCTTCCCAGTTGTCCAGCTCGATGTCTACCTCTCTGAGGTTTCTCTTGCAGACATCTTTGTAGCACAACTGGGGGCATCTGGGAGGTCTTTTGCCAGAGGCTAGCTCACCATACAGGATGTCTTTGGGAATCCTTCCATCATTCATCCTGTGGATATGGCCAAGCCAGTGGAGCTGACACTGCCTGAGAAGGGTGTGCATGGTTGGGATTCCAGCTTGCTCGAGGACGGCAGTGTTGGTCACTCCGTGCTTCCATGATATTCCAAGGATGCGCCAGAGGCAGCGCAAGTGGAAGACGTTCAGCCTCTTTTCCTGGCGGGCATACAGGGTCCAAGTCTCGCTGCCATAAAGGAGGGTGCTGAGGATGCAGGCTCTGTAGAATTGCATTTTGGTGTGAGTGTACAGCTTGTTATTATTCCACACTCTCTTGCTGAGTCTGGACAGAGTTGTGGCCGCTTTTCCGATCCTCCTATTTAGCTCAGTGTCCAACGACAGGGTGTCAGTGATGGTGGACCCGAGGTAAACGAACTCGTGGACGACCTCTAACGTACAGTTGTCCATGTTGATTGATGGGGATTCAGCAACATCCTGACCGAGTACGTTTGTCTTCTTTAGGCTGATGGTAAGCCCAAAGTCCTTGCACGCTTTGGAGAAGTGATCCATCAGTTTTTGAAGCTGGTCTTCTGTGTGAGACACTACAACATCATTGTCTGTGAACAGCATATCTCTGATGAGGACTTCCCGCACCTTAGACTTAGCTTTCATCCTTGCAAGATTAAACAGTTTCCCATCAGATCTTGTGTGCAGCAAGATGCCCTCTGTTGAAGATCCAAAGGCATGCTTCAGGAGGAGTGCGAAGAAGATCCCGAACAATGTCGGAGCAAGCACGCATCCTTGTTTGACGCCACTCCTGATTCTGAAAGCATCCGATAATGCGCCGTCATATTGGATGGTTCCTCTCATGTCTTCATGGAACGACTGGATCATCTTGAGTAACCGTGGAGGACAGCCTATCTTGTGGAGCAGTTTGAACAGACCATCCCTGCTGACCAAGTCAAAGGCCTTGGTCAGGTCGATGAAGGCTATGTAGAGTGGCTTCCTCTGCTCCCTGCACTTCTCCTGCAGCTGCCTTAGAGAGAAGACCATGTCAATGGTAGACCTCTCTGTGCGGAATCCACACTGCAATTCGGGGTACACCCTCTCAGCAATCTTCTGGAGTCTGCCAAGTATGACGCAAGCAAACAGTTTACCAGTGACGCTTAGGAGGGAGATTCCACGGTAGTTGTTGCAGTCGCTTCTGTCTCCTTTGTCCTTATACAACGTTACAATGTTAGCGTCGTGCATATCCTGTGGAACTTCACCCTCTTTCCAGCACAGGCACAGTAGCTCATGTAGGGGTTCCAGGAATGTGTCTGCAGCACACTTGGTTACCTCTGGTGGTATACCATCCTGGCCAGGGGCCTTTCCTGCTGCAATGCTGTCAATGGCTCTCTTCAGTTCATCCACAGTCGGTTCTTGATCCAGTTCGTCCATTACTGGTAGGAGCTCGACGACATCGAGGGCTGTGTCAACCACAATGTTCTCGCGTGAGTACAGCTCGGAGTAGTGCTCAACCCAGCGCTCCATCTGTTTGGCTTTGTCAGTGATGACTTCACCAGATTTGGATTTCAGAGGTGCCATCTTGTTCTGGGTGGGTCCTAATGCCTTCTTCATACCCTCGTACATTCCTCTGAGATTACCAAAGTCAGCACAGGTCTGGGTGCTGCTGCATAGTTGGAGCCAGTGGTTGTTGGCACAGCACCTGGCTGTCTGCTGTACTGTTCTTCTGGCCGCTGTAAGTGCTTGCTGGATACTCTGGCTAGGTGAGCATTTGTACTCCAGGAGTGCAGCGTCCTTCTTTTCAATGGCTGGAATCATCTCATTGGAGTTAGCTTTGAACCAGTTGTTCGTGTTTCTAGCTCTTCTTCCAAACGCTGACAAGGCCGTGTTGTAAACTGTATCCCTCAGATGTTGCCATTTGGATGTCACATTGGCGCCCCCAGGGCCGCTGCGCAGATTTTCCCGGAGGGTCTCTCTGAACTTTTCAGCTTTCTCTGAGTTTGTTGTCTTTCTGGCATCAATGCGGGGCCTTCCAGCAGGTTTAGAGCAGTACAGCTTCTTGGGTCTCAGCTTGAGCTTGGAGCAAACTAGCGAGTGATCTGTATCACAGTCAGCACTATGATAGCTGTGTGTCAGAAGGACATTTTTGAGGTTATTACGCCTAGTGATGACCACGTCTAGTTGATGCCAATGCTTCGAGCATGGGTGTCTCCACGGCACTCTGTGCTGTGGCTTCATTTGGAAGAATGTGTTTATGATGCACAGGTCATGGTATGTGCACAGTTCAAGGAGACACTGTCCATTGTCATTCATTTTTCCCACACCGAAGTGTCCTAAGCAGGAAGGCCATGAGGCCCAATCAGCTCCAACTCTTGCATTGAAGTCACCCAAGATGTACAGTTGTTCACGAGCAGGTATTTGAGCTACAGCAGCACTAAGCATGTCATAGAACTTGTCTTTTACTTCTGGTGTGGCGTACAGGGTTGGAGCATAAGCGCTGATCAGGTTGATGGGACCGGCGCAAGTTTGAAGCGTGATCCGAAGAAGTCTTTCTGATCTGCCCATGACTAATTCCACCATTTGTAGAAGGGTGTTTCTGACAGCAAAGCCTACACCATGCTCTCTGGGTTCTTCTTGGGCTTTACCCTGCCAGAAAAAGGTGTAGTCCTTTTCCTTTAGAGATCCTGAATCTGTGAGTCGCGTCTCTTGCAGTGCAGCGATATCAACTCGGAGCCTCTTCAGTTCCTCGTTGATGACAGCGGTCTTTCGGGTGTCACTGATGGCCTGAAGATCTTCAGTCAAGCCGGTCAGCATGGTCCGCACATTCCAGCAAGCAAGCTTAAATTGTTGATGTTTCTCATTTCTTGTTGATTTTTTTATTGGTTTGCCTGGTGCCCAAATTTCAGTCACTTGTCAGGTTCAGGAACCTTAAGCCTCATGCACCCAGCGGGGCAGGTGAACTGTGGTGGGACAGTACCCTATTGGCTGGGGGCTTCCCAGCTTGAGGCGGGCGGTGACTGTCCAGTGAGATGCGAGGATCTTTCCCACTGTCGAAGGCAACCCCTGGCGCTCGTTCTCTACGCCAGTTGAGCAAGAGCTTATAACCGGTATCTGTTGCCTCCCGTGTTGACGCAACGCTGTTCAGCAATGCCGGAGTACCTCTCCGGGCGTGAGCCTGGGCACTTATTATGGAGACTCTGGGCTGCCCTGACACCAGTGTCCCCTTCTTGGCTTTACTGATATAATCCAAAGGAGAGGAAAACCTCCACGTCTGGTACCAGCTCAGCTGCAGGAGTTGCTGGGACAGTGCCAGAAGTTGACACCGAACCGCCTTCGGACTCCACTCCAGATTTTCTGTCATGGTTTACTCCCTTAGCCTTTCTCCTTCCCAGGATAACCCACAAGGCAGTGGGGTGTGGAAAATGTGGTTAAGGATCCCACTACTTCATACAAAGCAACATGATTTAATGATTATAGCACCCAATGAAAATACATCTTTCTTTAGAAAATAACTGAAGTAAAAACAGAGAAGTTCTTTAACATTGAGGATTTAAACTGAGGTTTTCCAACTAGTGATTTAAACTGCCTTGATTTAAATCAATCTACCCTGATACCCACATTGCAATCTTTTCTTTAAAATTAACACCAGTGAGAAATGGAGATCCTCCAAGCCCTCTCCTCGCAAGGGATAAACTCTCATCCCCATCCACAAACCCTTGAAAACAGAACACACACAAGTGTGTCCTCAGGGTGTGGTAAAGGTGGAGAATTCCCCCTGCCAACCAATCTGGAGTGGTATACATACCCTATGGAGTATGTATACCAAAATGAGTGGATTAACATTTACGTTTTCTAAGCCTGCCAAAACAATTTTGGTCTCTACTTAAACTTTCTGCTCAGTGAAGGACAGATCTTACCATTCCTGGGCACAAGCATGGAGGTCCCTGGCTACAGCGGAACCATTGCAGAGGGTAGGAGGACAGGATGCTAGGAGCTTGAGCAGAGGATTTGCTCTAGTTGCATGTTTCAAAGCTGTAGGTCACAGGGATTTCTTCCGGATGGGGTGGCGTAAATGACTGATTCATGATGGCATGGATTGCATCAGCCATTTATATGCTTCATTAAAGGAAGAAGTACAGCAGGTATACCAGACGTGGAAAATAATTTATTAGGTGATGAGCTTTCATGGGGCAGAGCCACTTCTTCAGACCTCCAGGTCTGCCCCATGAAAGCTCATCACCCAATATATTATTTTGCTAGTCTTTAAAATGCTACATGACTGCTGGTTTGTTTTGCTAGGATACAGGTGAACATGGCTACCTCTCTGTTTCCAGTCTGTCTAGGCTCTATGGTGGAGCTTGAGTGTAGAGAGGTGAATGCCTTCTTTCTCTGCTTCTCATTTGTGGGGAGGCACATCTCTGGGGGTTTGATTGTTTTTTTTTCTCCCTCCTCAGCTGAGCCAGGTGGGTGGATTTTTTGGGTTGTTTCTCACTTGTGTGTGGCCCCTGACCCAATTGTCTGTGGATCTGCCAGTGGTCCTGACCTAAAAAGTGTTCCCATCCCTGTTTTAAACTAAGGTCCTGTAGAATAACTTGGTAAATTCGTAAAAGAGAGAAAGCCGTGCTAGTCTATATACTATCAAAACAAAAAAGCAGTAAAGTAGCAGTTTAAAAACTAACAAAATAATTTATTAGGTGAGCTTTTGTGGGACAGACTCACCTCTTCAGACCATAGCCATACCAGAACAGATTCAATATTTAAGGCACAGGGAACCAAAAAAATAGTAATCAAAATTGACAAATCAGAAAAAAAATGATCAAGGTGAGCAAATCAGAGAGTAGAGGGGCAGAGGGAGGGTGTCAAGAATTAGATTAAGCCAAGTATGCAAAAGAGTCCCTATAATGAACCAGAAAATTTGCATCCTGGTTCAAACCATGTGTTGATGTGTCAAATTTGAATATAAAAGAGAGTTCAGCAGCCTCTCAAGACTGTGGTGAAAATTCCTCTTCAGTAAGATGCAGACTTTTAAGTCATTAAGAGAATGGCCCACTCCATTAAAATGTTGGCTGACTGGTTTGTGGATCAGGAGTGTTTTTATGTCTGTTTTGTGCCTATTAACTCTTTGTCTAAAAGAGTTTGAAGTCTGTCCGATATATAAAACATACATCTGGGCATTGCTGGCACATGATTGCATATATGGTGTTAGTTGAGGAACATGAGAATGTGCCTCTGATTCTGTGAATAACCTGGTTAGGTCCAGTGATGGTATCTCCAGAACAGATATGTGGACAAAGCTGGCAGTGAGCTTTGTTGCAAGGAAAAGTCCCAGGACTGGTGTTCCTGCGAAATAGACGGTGGCTATTGGTGAGAATCCTCATAAGATTGGGAGGCTGTCTGTAGAAGAGAACAGGCCTGTCACCTAGGGCCTTCTGGAGTGTGGCATCCTGATTAAGAATAGGTTGTAGGTCTCTAATAATGTGTTGCAGTGGTTTGAGTTGGGGGCTGTAGATAATGACCACTGGTGTTCTGTTCTTGGCTTTTTTGAGTCTATCTTGGAGTAGCTGGTCTCTGGGTATTCGTCTGGCCCTGTCGATTTGTTTTTCTATTTCTCCTGGGCTACGTCTACACGTGCAGCCAACATCGAAATAGTCTATTTCGATGAATAATGTCTACACGTCCTCCAGGGCCGGCAACGTCGATGTTCAACTTCGACGTTGCTCAGCCCAACATTGAAATAGGCGCAGCGAGGGAACGTCTACACGTCAAAGTAGCACACATCGAAATAGGGATGCCAGGCACAGCTGCAGACAGGGTCAACGGGCGGACTAGCGCTTCCGGGGCAACAGCTAACTGCTCCCTTAAAGGGCCCCTCCCACATACACTCAGCCTGCACAGCACGCGGTCTGACGAGCCATATAGGCACACAGACCCCGAGCGCCGCAGTCATGGACCCCCAGCAGCAGCAGCAGCAGCAGCAGCAGCTAGAGGTCCACCCAGCCCTCCCGGCAGGAGCAGGGCTTGCCCTGGCTCATGCCATGTTGGGGGCAGCTGAGCACCTTCTTGCCCCAGGGGAGGAGATGCCCCCAGGGCAGCAGGGCTCAGCCCCTACCCCTGCAGCACCCCGCTCCACCCCCCGCCTCACACGCCGGCAGCTGTGGAGCTACCCCACCAGCACCGACTGGTGGGAGTGGCTGGTGCTTGGGGAGTGGGACGACGACCACTGGCTCCGGAACTTCAGGATGAGCCGGCAGACATTCCTGGAGCTGTGCCAGTGGCTCAGCCCCGCACTCAGGCACCGGGACACTGCCATGCGGCGTGCCCTCCCTGTGGAGAAACGGGTCGGCATTGCTGTCTGGAAGCTGGCCACTCCGGACAGCTACCGATCCGCGGGGCAGCAGTTTGGTGTCGGAAAGGCCACCGTCGGGGCTGTCTTCATGGAGGTAAGAGAACCCACAGGGGGAGGCCAGGCCACGGCAGGGGGGCCAGAGCAGGGCAGGGTAGGGCAGGGCAGGGCAGGGGGGCCAGAGCAGGGCAGGGCAGGGGGGCCAGGGCAGGCCAGGGCAGGGGGGCCAGAGCAGAGCAGGGCAGGGCAGGGCAGGGCAGGGCAGGGCAGGGCAGGGGGGCCAGGGCAGGGCAGGGCTGCGCACACCTTGCTCACCCCTCATTGAGGCTGTCCCATGTGCTTTCTCTGCAGGTCGTGCGTGCCATCAACTCCATGCTCCTGCACAGGCTCGTGAGGCTGGGGGACCCACAGGCCACTGTCGCCGCCTTTGCCACCCTGGGCTTCCCCAACTGCTTCGGGGCTCTGGATGGGACTCACATCCCCATCCACGCCCCGGACCACAGTGGCGGCCGATACCTCAATCGGAAGGGCTACCATTCAGTCGTCCTGCAGGCCTTGGTGGACAGCCCGGGACGTTTCCAGGACATTTACGTGGGCTGGCCTGGCAGCACCCACGACGCCCGGGTTTTCCGGAACTCGGGCCTGTGCCGCCGGCTGGAGGCGGGGACCTACATCCCCCAGCGGGAGATCCCTCTGGGGGACACCACCATGCCCTTCTGCATCCTCGCGGATGCGGCCTACCTCCTCCGGCCGTGGCTCATGCGCCCCTACACGGGCCACCTCTCCGCCAGCCAGGAGCGCTTCAACGAGCGCCTGAACCGTGCACGCCAGGTGGTGGAGCGCTCATTTGGCTGCCTCAAGGGACGGTGGCGATGTCTCCTGACCCGCCTGGATGCCAGCCCCAACAACATCCCCCAGATTGTGGGTGCCTGCTGCGCCCTGCACAACCTCGTGGAGAGCAAGGGGGAGAGCTTTCTTCAGGGCTGGGCCGCGGAGGCCGCCAGGGCACACGTGCAGCCACCTGCTGCCCCCAGTCGGCAGGTGGACCCAGAGGGGACCCGGGTCCGGGAGGCCCTGCGGGCCCACTTCGAGCAACAGGCCGCGGGGTGAACTCTGGCCAGGCCCCCTACTGCCCGCCCCTTCCTCCCCCACACTCCTGCCCCAAAGCCCACACCATGGAGCACCCCACCGCCCCCCCCCACTTGTCCAGGAGAAATGACAGCACGAACTTGTGGGTGAACGTAAATGTTTTTTTTGTCTTAACGATTTTTTTTTTTTTTGGTAAATAAATAAATATGTGAAACGGAAACCAAAAAGGAGGGACAAACGTTCAACAAAAGCAAGATGTGCACAAAGAAAACAATATACAACAACAAAGCAGAGAACTGTGCGCCATCAACAAAAAAGAAAAGCAGGGAGGAGAACGGGGCGAACTATTTACAGAGGGGGGACGGGGCAAACAGGGGCACCAAAATAAAGCAGTCCAACAAAAGTCTGTCCAACAAGGGGGCGGGGGCCACGTCCCGGGCCCCTCGCCCCTACAGCCCAGCACTGGGCGTGCCCGGCCGGGAGCTCCGCCGGGCCTGCAGTCTGGTCCGCAGCTGGGTGGGAGCGGGCTCCACCGGAAGGTAGCGGCGCCGGCGAGTCTCGGGTGGCTCCAGGGGTCCCTCGGCGCGGTGGCCCTCGCGGGGAGGTGGTGGGGCGACGGCGGACGGCCCGGCGACGGCTGGAGCAGCTGGTGGTGGGGCTGCAGGAGCGGGCATGGCGGGCGGTGGCTCGGCCGGCGCGGCATGGGGCGCCAGGTACTCAACCAGCCGGTTGATGGTCTCCATATAGGCCCCCCATGCCTCCCTGCGCCAGGCCAGCGCCTGCTCCTGCAGCCGGAGGTGCTGCTCCGACACCTCCAGCTGCCGGCGGAGGATGGCCAGCAGCTGGGGGTCCGTGGCCGCCGCCGGTAGCAGGCGCGGGGTCCGCCGTCTGGCCCTCTGAGGGGCCGGTCGTTCCTCGGCCGAGGGGCTGCCCTGGAGCGAGGGTCCCGGAGGGCTCTCCGGGACAACCGAGACCTCGCCGGCGCTCTCTTCCGGTCCTTCGGATGGTGCAGGTGCAGGTGCAGGACACAGGAGAGGAGGGGGGAAAGAAGAATGGAGACAGGCTTTAGTGTGGGCCCCGAGCCGTGGCCTTTGTCCCCCCTGCCCTGTGCTGCAGGTTCCCCATCCCCGTCCCCGGGAGATGCTGCTGTGATGGATGGGGTTCAGGGGTCCCCCTGCCCTGCACCCCGTCCCCTGGTGGGAGCGACTCTCACTTCACCCTGCAGGGTCTGAGAGCAGGAGAGCTTTCTTAGGCCACAGATGGCCAGTTTCTGGCAGGAGTGACAGCACCAGCTGTCGGAAGAGACAGTCCTTCCAACCCGTCGTGGGGAGAAGACCCCAAGGGGGGCCCCTCTGGGATGCAGCTTTCCCCCTCCTCTGGCTGGCTGCCTACCAGCTCTCCCTTCCCCTAGCCTCTACCTGTGGCCCCCACCCTCACCCCCCAATTCCAAGCCAGCTCGGCTCCTCCCTCCTGTTTGTTCAGGGCAGAGGTGTCACCTGCCAGCTGTAGCGCCAGGATCCTCCTTTGGCCCTGGGAGCTCCTCGACTCTGGTGGCTCATATGTAGCCTGAGTCTCCCTTTGGCACTCCCCCCACTCCATCACATGCTGCTGCTGCGGGGTGTCCCACCCCCTCCGCCCGGGGGCCCCTCGAGGTTCCGCTCCCCCCTCGCCCAGGGATGGGGCATGGCACTGTCATGAAGGGTGGCGGGGGGCAGGGGCTGATGGCTGCAGTGCTGTGAGGGCCATGGCCCTAGTGTCCTTGGGGCCATGGCCATGTGAGCGTGTGGGGGGCCCTGGACACATCTCTGTTCCCCCCACCCCTCAAGCCCCGGGGTGTCCACCAGAGAGGGGTACCTACCTGTGGGTCCGCTCCCACGGTCCGGAGATCCCCGGGGGTCGGAGGCCCTGCTGCTGCTCTGGGATGGCAGGAGGAGGATCTGCAGGCTGGATTCTGTGGAGGAGGAGCCCCCCTCCTCCTCCTCCTCCTCCTCCTGCCGCGATGTCCCGGGGATGGCCTCCGGGGGGGGGCCCCCGGGGTGCGGGGCTTGCCTCCGGGGCGGAGTCCGTCTGCAGGGCCTGCTGGGGCTCGTCAGCCGAGGTGTCAAGGGTGGCCGGAGGGGAGGAGGTGTGCCGGGAGCCCAGGATGTCCCTGAGCTCCCTGTAAAAGGGGCAAGTGACGGGGACGGCCCCAGATCGGCTGGCCGCATCCCGGGCCCGGGCATAACCCTGCCGCAGCTCCTTGATCTTACTGCGAACGTGGTCAGGAGTGCGGGCAGGGTGACCCCGGGCAGCCAGGCCGTCGACCAGCCGAGCGAACGCATCCGCGTTCCGCCTCTTGCTCCCCATTACCTGGAGCACCTCCTCCTCGCTCCAGAGCCCCAGCAGGTCCCGCATCTCGGCCTCCGTCCAAGAGGGGCCCCGCTGCCGCTTCCCAGACTGCGTGGCCCTCTGGCTGCCCTGGCTGGTCTGGCTGCCCTTGGGGGGGGTCCCCTGGGGGCGCTGGGGGTGTTGCTGGGCAGCCATGGCCGGTGTCAGGGGCTGAGGGCTGTGCAGGCTCGCCGCGGGTGCAGGCAGGAGCCTGCACGTTGCCTCAGCCTCCTGCAGTCAGGGCGGGGGAGGGGACCTTTAAGGGGCCGCTCCACGCGGCCACCAGTGAGCTGAGGGGCTGGAGAGAGCGTCTCTGAACCCCCCAGCTGATGGCCGCCATGGAGGACCCGTCAATTTCGACGTTGCGGGACGCGGATCGTCTACACTGTCCCTACTTCGACGTTGAACGTTGAAGTAGGGCGCTATTCCTATCTCCTCATGAGGTTAGCGACTTCGACGTCTCGCCGCCTAACGTCGAAGTTGGTGCTGCTACTTCGAAGTAGCGTGCACGTGTAGACGCAGCCCTGGTGTGTAATTCAGGTTTATGAATACTTGGTAAAGATCTTGTAGTTTTCGGTCTCTGTCAGCAGGATCACAGCAAATGCAATTGTACCTAAGGGCTTGACTGTAAACAATGGATCTAGTTATGTGTGCAGGATGGAAGCTAGAAGCATGCAGGTAAGTATAGTGATCAGTAGGTTTCCAGTAGAGTGTGGTACCAATCAGGCCATCCTTGATTTGTACTGCAGTGTCCAGGAAATGTATCCCTCGCGTGCAGTAATCGAGGCATAAGTTGATGGTGGGGTGCAGATTGTTAGAGTCTCTGTGGAATTCTTCTAAAGTCTCTATATCATGGGTCCCAATCATAAAGATGTCATCCATGTATCTTAAGTAGAGGAGGAGTAATAGGGGACAAGAGCTGAGGAATCATTGTTCCAGGTCAGCCATAAATATATTAGCATATTGTGGGGCCATGCGGGTGCCCATAGCAGTTCCACTAATCTGGAGGTATAAATTGTCCCCAAATTGGAAATAATTATGGGTGAGAACAAAGTTACAGAGGTCAGACACTGGATTGGCTGTGGTGATATCAGGGATGGTATTCCTGATCACCTGTAATCCATCTTTGTGTGGAATATTAGTGTATAGAGCCTCTACATCTATGGTGGCAAAGATGGTGTTGTCAGGAACTTTTCCAATGTTTTGTAATTTCCTCAGGAAGTCAGTGGTATCTTGGAGATAGCTGGGAGTGTTGGTGGCATAGGGTTTGAGGAGGGAGTCTACATAACTGCATGGTCCGGTGGTAAGGGTGCCAATACCCAAAACAATAGGTCGCCTGGGGTTCCCATGTTTGTGGATTTTGGGAAGTAAATAGAATAATCCAGGATGGGGCTCAGATGGTGTGTCTGAGTGACTAAGGTCCCAAGTAGCAGCAGAGAGTTCCTTAAGCAGTTGTTGTAATTTCTTTTGGAATTCCAAAGAGGAGTCAGAGGAGAGAGGTCTGTAAAATGTGGTGATGGAGAGTTGTCTGGCTGCCTCCTATTCATGGTCTGACTTATTCATGATGACAGCAGTGCCCCCTTTGTCAGCTGGTTTGATTATAATGTCTGGGTTATTTTCAGTGACAGAGAGGGAGCCGTGCTAGTCTACATACTATCAAAACAAAAAGCAGTTGCTGGTCTGAAGAATTGGGTCTGTCCCATGAAAGCTCACCTAATACATTATTTTGCTAGTCTTTAAAGTGCTACTTTACTGCTTTTTGTTTTGGGTTATTTTTGAGACTCTGGACAGCATAGCATTCAGCATAGTTGAGATTGTGTGTCATTTGGCATTGTTTGCATATAAATTAACGCATGCCTGTTAAATGGCTTCATTACCACTTGAATGGCTCGTTTGCAGGGGATCTGCAGGGTGCTGATAGCTCTGGTAGGATTTTTCACTTTTAAGTTAACTAGATACCCTTCAAAGGAAGCAGAGCCACAGAACAGGGATAGGAGTAGGCAAGTGGGTAGACATTGGGACCCAGCAATGCCCTAAATCTATGGGTGCCCTAAGCAGCTGTGTAGTCTGCATATAGGTAAGGATGGCTCTGATGACAAAGTGCTGTGAAGTGTGTATACAAAGGGAAGAGGTGGTTGTTTTTTTTAAAAAAATGACACGAGATCAGGTGGAATGTTTAACCTTTCTGGGAACTGTTAGAGATGACGAACAAAATTTGTTTGTTAAATATTAAAATCAATTGACATGTAGTCAAAACTCCTTTAGAAAATAGGAATTGAGGTCACGAGTCAGGAAGGCCATTTCTATTCCACCAGGGACTTAAGCCATACTTGACTCTAAGCACGTGTTTAATTCTTATGGAAGTGCCTTCCTGAATAGGGATGAACTTAAGCATGTGCATACACTGAATTGGGCTCTTGTCCAGCACACCATGCAAATGTATTATTTATGTGCTTTGTCAAATATCATAGATATAAGCATGTACTTAAGGGGTGTGGTTTTAAGTCCCATTGAATTTAAGAGAGCTGTAATGAATAGGGATGGAGTTAAGCACATTCTTAAAATTAATCACGTATGGAAATATTATGCTGAATTGGGGCCTTCTCATCTCTCAAGATCACGTTTGAAGGATGTGATTCTCTGACTGACTGAACATATGGTGCAAGATGCTGAGATACTGCAGGTTCCATTTGAGGTAGTCTGGCTGTAGGGGTGGTTGACAGTGAAGTCAGTGAGAGCTAAGAGTTCTCCACACCTTTCAGGTTCAGTTTTTTAACTAGTAGCCAAGCTCTGAGTCAGAGTAAAAGCATTTCCCTCTGTTTCTGGAGGGATGACAGACCAAGAATACTCTCCCATCCCTCCTACAGCCTTCCATCCGAAACCTCAAAACTCCATACCTAAACCCTTTACAATGTGGAGGAGGATTGAACAAACATCTGATTGGTTCAACAGCGGTATGTACAAGACCCTTCAGCTAAGTCATTTAAATATATTCTCTTAATAAAGTTTGTTTTTGGCAACTAGTGTTGTCCCTGGTTATTATGGTTGCCTTTAAAATGATTTCATTAATTCATGTTGCTTTTATGGGCTACATCCATTTAGTAGAAAGAAGTGATGCTGGTACATCTGCCACTGACTTCTGTTTGCCTGAGCTTTTTATATCCCTGTGAATAACACAGGGGGCTGGGGGGTGGTGGGAGGGGGATAGTGAGAGAGATATAGAGAGAGAGATATATATAGAGAGAGGTGAACTATATCCAGAAAAACATAGAGGCCAAGGGAAACTCAGATTACTTTCAATTCCTTTATCCAGGTTTTTGGAAAGGAGGGTGGAAAGTAAGTTGAAATCTGATTATACTGGAATAGCCCCCTTAAAAATGACATGAATGTATGAAGTTCAAAGAAAAGATGAAGATGAATTTGGCTACAGGGTGTTTTGGTTTGGGGTGCAGGCAAGGAGATGGTCAGAATATCTCAGTATTAATTTACCAAGGTTTATACACCCTCATATGAAAGCATTACTTGTGAGATTATAGTCATAATTACCTTGGCATCATCTCACTGTTTATCTGCCATGACACCCACCCAACCACCTGCCTGCTATTAATTCATTCAACACTAACTTCATTTTTTTCCTTTTATCTTGTTTTTATCCTGTTATCCTAACTTTAAAAATATGTGATCGTTATTAGAAACAAACTAACATGCTATTTGTTTGTCCATGACATCATGTACTCCTTTGTTTGAACTTCCCCTCCCCCACAACATTATAAAATAACATGTTTGTGTCGTACAGTGAAACGTGGAAAGATCCAGCAGTTGGCTAAAACATTTTGGACGCTTGGAAAGAGCATCTAAATGAAGCTCTTTCCTCTTCTGAATTAACATGAGTAGCTCACAAATGACAAGATATTTATGATATGGGGCAATAAAAGAAGAATATTACATATTTTGAAAGAGCTCTTTCAAATCGGTGCTTAAGGTAGGCTAGGGCTACACCGAACTTCCCAGAGCCCTCTGTCGTACAAGGATTACCAGGGAACAAAATACTGTGCTTGAAATGGCACTGTTATTTCTAGTGTGGTGTTTGGCCATGCAGCTTCTATTTTGGGATAAAAATGTATTCCAAAATAGAAACCATAGTGTAGTCTTAGCCACAGGGAATATAGCTTATTTTGAAATAATCCATAGGGCATCCAATGGCTCTATTTCAAAGTAGGCTCCATATATGCAGACAGTGTATTTCAAACAAGCTAAGTGCTATTTCAAAATCCATTTTTGTGTGTAGGAGCCTTGTTTTGAAATAACTTATTCTGGAATATCTTATTTTGAAATAGTTTATTAGCTTATTTTGAAATAAGGCTGCTGCTATTAGCTGCGCCTACAATATGCAATTCTTTTGAAAGAGCAGGCCTCAGTTTGAAGTAGTGCCTGGGGCATCTACACATGCTGCACACTTTTTCAAACATGAAATCAACTGTGGGTGCCACAGGAATCGAAAACCGTTGTTCCAAACAGAAACTAGGAAGAAGCTGCTCCTTTGACGTCTTTTTTTTGAAAAAGGATGTGTGTGGACGCTCTGCGTCCTGCTTTTTCAAAACAGCAGGGTCTGCCATGGTGGCAGTCAACTGTTAGGCACAGACACACTGCCCAGCCGCTGCGGGACTCTATGGTCTGTGCATGCAGCAGCTCTCACAGCTGCACCAGCCTAGAAACCCCACTTCAGGAAGCTGAGAGAGTGCTGCCCTTGTGTGCCTCGGTGATGACCCAAGCAGCTGCCAGACGGACATGGCCAGCATCCAAGCAGGTCAGAAGCCCTAGCCTCCCTGACCCCTTTGAGTGCACCCAGGGCCCCCAAGGCTCCAGCCAGTGATGGGGGGGATGCTGCCCCACCCCCCAGACAGAGCACGAGCTCTGAGACCTGCTGGGGATCTGGCAGGAGGAGGAGGTGCTCTGGGTGATGGGGACAGAGCGGCAGAATGCAGCTGTCTACTTCCGGCTGGCGAAGTCCCTGAGTACACAGGGTCACCCTGCCTGCACTCCTGACCAAGTCAGGAGTAGCATCAAGGAGCGGTGGCAGAGTTACACCCTGGGTCAGAACTCAGACTGCTGATTGGGGGCTGCCTCTGCTTCGTGCCCCTTCTATCGGGAGCTCAGGACCATTCTGGGCCCCCCAGGACACCTCCTCCCCGCTGGTTATTTTGAATACTTTGGCCAAGGAGCCCCAGCCTGGAGAAGAGCAGGAGCTGGGACCATCGGTTAGTCACTCACCACCAGGGCCAGACATGGAGCTGGTGCAGCAGCAGATGGGTCCAGTGAGGAGGCGGACCTATCTGGTCATTGACCTGCCCTCCTGCACCTCCAGCCAGGCACCAGCCAGATGGCCATCCCTCGACCTCTGCGGTGGACCCTCAGGTATGTATCCAGCAGGGCACACACCCCGGATCCAGCTGTCCACCATGGCCTATAGGACCACCAAATGGTAGCCTTTCCTGTTTATGAGCTATCCTCCACAGTGCTCCAGGGCACAGATGGGTATGTGGGTCCGGTTGAGGTCCCCAAAGCAATTTGGGAACCCCAGTGTGGCGAAGCCTGTGATGGCCACGTCCAGGTCCCTGACGTGGATGACCGTCTGCAGGAGCATGGCACTGAGGGTGTCTACCACCTGTTGGGGGACGGACATAGACACCCGTGAGGGTGTGCGGAGTGTGCCTGGTCCCCCAGCCCTACCATGGCCCCGGGATGGCAGCATGGCTGCCGGTGCCCATCAGCACTTGCTCCCATGGACAGTGCCTTGCACTTCGGGAAGAGGGCGGACTGCACAAAGGGATTGCCCACAGGGCCCCCATACCCATGGACAGGGGACAGGGGACAGGGACCTGGTACCCACAGGGGGATGCGGGGTGTGGGCCATGGGGCAGGGGTCAGTACTTATGGCCTGTTCCTCTCTTCCCCAGTTCTGCAGCCACACCCTCTGAGGGCCAGAAGAGCATTGCCCTATTTGTGGTACTGGACAGCACCCCCCCAGAGGTGTGGGATGGTGACCAGCCAAAGCCACCCCCAGCGTCAGGACGGGCCCGGTCATGGCAGAGCCAAAGGCAGCTAGTGGAGGACCTCTACCTTGCTGCCTCCATCCAGTGCCAGGTGGAGCCAGCAGAGCACCCCAACTCAGTTTCAAGGAAGGGGAGGTCGTCTGGCACCAGAGGCCTAGGGATAGTTCCTTCCCACCTTCCAAGCTGTGGCAGCCATGTACTGGGAGCTCCTGGCCTGGCTGCCCCCTCTCACCACCCCCCTACTGCCCCCTGCCCCCGCTGCCCTCTGCTGCCTCTCCCTCTGTGGTTCCACACACCAGCCCCCTGGGAGAAGGCCACACTGGCCCAGACTGCTGGCCCGAGGCCAATCCCTATCCCTACCTCCCCTTACTTTCCGCCCCTTCCCAGCCCTGCCGGGGACCCTGGATGGGGGCGGCATGGGACCCAAGGCTGGCACGGGTTGTGTCCCTCCACCCCTACCCCAGGGTGATGGCCCACTGCATGGGCCACCTAGGTCCCCTTCCTCCTGTAAATAGTTAGCCCAACCCTAAATAGTTGGATGTTCTGTTATGCTCACCGCACAGTATTATCCACACATTTCTTGTAGTTCACAATATACCTGTTTATTTTCCCCAAACCTCTGTGTGCTGTGTGTTCAGTGTGTGTGTGTGTGTGGGGGGTGTGTGTGCAGGAGGTGGGGGGGTAGTGTGTGGGCGATGTGGACGTGGGGTGCGTAGGATGGGGGTAGTTTGCAAGGAGGCCTGCTGGGGGTGACCAGGGCAGCACTCACTGGGACCTCTGCTCGAAGTACTGGTGCAGGGCCTCCTGGACATGGATCTCATCCTGGTGCGCCTGGTGGCTAGGGGCAGCAGCTGGCTGGGGGTAGCCTGTACCGGCCTTGGGCACCCACCCCTGCATGAAGGCCTCCCCCTTATTCTCCACAAAGTTATGGAGCATGCAACAGGTACTCTCCACCTGTGGAATGTTCAGGATGCCCACCTCCAGGCGGGACAGGAGGCAGCGTGACTTCCCCTTCAAGCAGCCAAAGGTGAGCTCAACCACCTGTCAGGCATGGTTGAGCTGGCCATTGAAGTGCTCCTGGCTGGGGGTGGGGTGTCCTGTATAGGGCCTCATCAGCCAGGGCTGGAGTAGGTATACCGTGTTGGCCACCAAGCAGAGGGGCACGGTAGGGAAGTAGGTCCCTGCCTCCAGCCAGCGGCACAGTTCTGGTACACCTGTGAGCTCTGGAACACCCGCATGTCATGGGTTCAGCCGGGCCAGCCCATGTACACGTCCTGGAACTGGCCCTGGCAGTCCACCATGGCCTGCAGGATCACTGGATGGTAGCCTTTCCTGTTTATGAACTGTCCTCTGCTGTGCTCTGGCGCACAGATGGGTATGCGGGTCCAGTCGAGGGCCCCGAAGCAATTTGGGAGCTCCAGTGTGGTGAAGCCTGTGATGGCCACATCCAGGTCCCCGATGCAGATGACCGTCTGCAGGAGCATGGCATTGAGGGGGCATACCACCTGTGTGTGGGGGGGACATAGGCACCCATGAGGATACACAGAGTGTGCCTACCCCCCCCGCCTCCCTGGCCCCCCGGCCCCACCCTGGTCCCCCCCCAATTCCCTTTGGGACCCACTCCCTAGTGGGAGAGTGCCTGGGCCTCCTTACCTCCATCATGACAGCCCCAACTATGGCCTTGGCCACACCAAATTGGCATCCCACAGAATGATAGCTGTCTGGAGTGGCCAGCTTCCAGACAGCCATTGTGACCCTCTTCTCCATGAGGAGGGAGCGCTGCATTTGAGTGTCCTGGTGTCTCAGGGCTGGGGACAGCCACTGGCAGAGCTCCAGAAAAGTCTGCTGCTGCATCCAGAAGTTCCAGAGCCACCGGTCATTGTCCCACTTCCCCATGACCAATTGCTCGCACCACTCAGAGCTGATGGGGTAGCTCTGGAGCACCCAGGGGACAGAGGACCCCATGGTCTGAGGTGTCCTCTTCTGCCCCGGGGGGCAGGGTCTCCCTTGCCAGTAGCTGGAGGGCAGCCACCAGTGCTGTGGCCAGAAGGGCGCCCACTTCACTTGCGGCAGCCAGCAGGGTTTCCAGCTGCTACTGGTCCATGTCCTCTCCTGTGGGCACTGTGTGCTGTGCAGGCCAAGGGTGTTGGGGGAGGAGTCCTTTAAAGGAGCAGCTTGCTGGGGCCCTAGAAGGGCTTGGCTGCCCTGCGACCCCATCCACAGTGTTTCCTTCCCTGTTTTTTCGAAGGAGGGCGTGGGTGCATGTGGCTGTTCTCTTTTGCTGGCATGGACAGTCCCTTTCAATGTGGTCCATGGCCCTTTAGATGGAGCTCATTGGCGGCGCCTGCCCCAGCCTGTGTGTAGACACTTGCCTTAGAAAGGACATCTTTGGACTACTCTCTTTCGAAAGGTTCCCTTCCGAAAGAGGCTGTAGTGTTGGCGTAGCTACTAGCTTATTAGCTTATTTCAAAATAAGGCTGTTGTGAAGCCGTACCCATACAGCTGACATTTAAGCTTCTGTTGGGGTTTAAGTTTTGTCCAGTACCTAAATCTGATTTTTTTAAATGATGCAGTGATGAGGATTAGTATTTGCTCAGACAAGGTCTGAAGTTTGAGTTCTTAGGGTGGTCAGTTATTCAGGAGAGCTACTGGTTAGATTCAAAGATAACAACAATCTCTGCATTGTGGGAATACATTCTGCCACCCTACCTGTACTGTAAAAATTACTCAGTGTAAGCAAGGGTGGAACTGTGAGTCAGAGCCTGTTGTATGGTTTGTGCATACTGGGTTGCAGGACTGACCCTAGAATGTCCCCATTAAAATATTGGGTTTTAGCTCAGGCAAATGCTTCGTCATTTACCTGACCCACTTATTATGTGTTTTGTGTCAACATAAGTTTTATATAAAATAATAATTGCCTATAATTAATTTAATTTCAGGTTTGAAGATTTAGTGTATTCATAAAGGCTGTTAAGTGTGGTTAACATTCAACAGTGATGTTTCTCAGGCTGAACAGTATAATTGCATGAGTGAAGAATCTTTAAAACATGTTTTAATTTGACGAACTTAAGGGCCTGATCCTACAACCCTTAATCAAGCTCCAAGTCAGCAAATGTGCTGAACTTTATGCCTATGGCGAGGCCCAACAGAGCTCAAAACCATGTGTTTAAAGGGTTTGATGAAGTGGGGTCTCTGGGCCAGACCCTCAAGGGTCTTTTCGTGCCTAATTCTCATTGATTTGAATGGGAATTAGGCATTTAAAGACCCTTGAGGGTCTGGCCCAGAGATACCTAATGATCTTGGAGGACTGGGCCTAAGCCCTTGCAGAAGCAGTCCTGCTGATTTCAGTGAGGTTACTTGCATGAGTTACATTTATCAGGGTCAAGTCCTAAATGCCCATAATATATTTTAGTGTACATACTCCTTTTTCAGTGATGGCTTTGCTTTCAATTTGTCTGTCAGAGTCTGAAAATGCCATCGCAGTTAGCTACCTTTTCTGGCCCTTTGTGGTGATTTGAAGTGATGGTTCAAGCAAGTGACTGAGTGAAGAAGGCTTTCCAAATGAATAATATGATTTCATAGCTTCTTAATAATTTGTCTGTCCTATTACCGGCTAAAGAGATCTTCTTTCTGTAGAATTAGCAACAGTACAGTTGTTTTAGGTTGCCTATGGACCTGTAATAATACTTCTTTGCACTTCTATAGTCCATTGGAAAATTCTGAATGAGCTACACCTAATGATGAATCAACTCTCACAACCACCTGTGATGTCAGTAAGTGTTTTCATGCTCACTAATTCCCCATGTCAGAATGCAGGTAACTATGGGGAAATCAAGGCACAGAGGTTGTAATAGAGTTTTTCAAAGCCTGTTAGTTACCTAATTTCTACTGAAAGTCAATGGGAATTAAGATTCATAAGAGTCTACATGCTTTTGAATAGCCCAGGGTCAAGTAAGAAGGTGGAAGAGTTTGGAATAGAATCCAGATCTCTGGCTCCTAGCCCCATGCCTTCCCCACATGTTAATGAGTGTGTATCCTCTCTGCCCCCGGCCTTCCTGGGTTCATGTGGGCCTGAAAGGCTAATTATGCTCCTCAACTGTACCTCGAAGATGGGTCTGGCTTAATTAAAGATGAAATCCAGGTGGGGGTAACAGGGAGAAAGGGTTGTTAGTCACTCTGTGGGTTGGCAGTCACGCTCTGGGTACTGTAGAATAGGGGGAAAAACCCAGGAGGTGTTAGAAGGAATTCTGGGGAAGAAATGACCTTGGGATCCTTTTATGAGTAAAGGGTTGTGTCTATGCTTGCATTCCTCTTTTGAAAGAGGTATGCAAATGAGGGAAATTGAAAATGCAAATGAGATGCAGATTTACATATCTGGCACCTCATTTGCATATTCTTATTTCAAAATAGCTTCTTTCACTTTTCCTTTTTTATGGGAAGTAGGACTGTTTTGAAGTTGGTGTTTACTTTCAAAAGAGCAGTGTCTATACTGGTTTTCTTCTTTCGAAAGAAGCTATTTTGAAATAAGAATATGCAAATGAGGTGCCAGATATGCAAATCTGCACCTCATTTGCACTTCTGATTTTCCTCATTTGCGTGCCTCTTTTGAAAGAGGAATGCAAGTGTCAACACAGCCGAGAAATCTGAGAAGAGAGACACTGAGTGGTCACCCTGTTGTAGCAAGTTCCAGTGGTGGGCCCCGCTAAAAGGACTTCCAAGAAGAGGGCCCAGTGGTCTCTATCTGAGGAAGCATATAGGGACAATATAAGAGTGACAGAAGATCGAGTTTGAGGAAAGCAAAGTGAATTAAATTGTACTTTTGGTTTGAGATACAATGAGGACTTCCAAGGGAGAACCTGGTATGTCTGGTCCTGAAAGAGGAGTTAACTTAGAGGGGGTATCTGAGATATCTATTTACAGGTTTGATAGGAAGACGTCCAGAGACATGACAGCAAAGAGTTTAGTGGACTGAATTTTTGCTTCCAGTTTTGCAGTCCCTATACTAGGCTAAGAGTAAAGGGCTTGGATTTCCCTACTAATCTTTCCAAGGGTGGTGTGAAGTCTCCACTGAGCAGGACAGATGAAAGCCCTGAGAGGAGCATAAGGACCAGTTGAGTCCTGAAGACCTTTAAAAAGAAGATTGGACTTTTATTTGGAGTATTAGACTTTCTTTTATACCTGAAGAGGTGGGATTAAGCCTGACCTGGTCAGATGGCCAAGAAGAGAGACTACCACAGAAGCAAATGGTGGCAGTGTTGCTAAAGTAGAAACAACTGCTACTCCCTACCCAGCCACAAGAGAGTGCACCAATGGTGAGTTAACTCATCTACATTATTAAACATTCTTCATTTAGGGCTGTGAACTTTTTAGTCACACAAAACCAAACATCCCTATCTCACCTCATCTTGCCCCTTGCTTGAAGCCCCACTCCTTGCTCTTCCCATCCCGCCATCTTACATTTCTCTCCATCAAGCTCACTCGGTTTTACCAAGCTGCGGCAGGGGATTGTGGTGCAGGAGGGGGTGGCGGCTCCTACTGTGGGTGTGGGCACTGGGATGGGGCTGAGGATGAGGAGTTTGGGTGCAGGATGGGGCTTTGGGCTCGGGCAAAGTGGTTGGTGGGGACATGAGGGCTCTGGCTAGGGGTACTGGTGTAGCCCATACACCTATGTGTGGCTAACTGTCCCATGTAGTGGTACCTAGACCACCTAACAGAGGAAGAATAAGTATCCTCTACAGCCTAAGCTAGGAGACAACTGGTCTCTAGCTCAAGCTGTAGAGGCTCTTGCAGTAAGCTCTAGAGGTCCTAGGTTTGAGTTTGCCTGTGGACAGTTACACTGGGCCCAGGTGGGGGCAGAGATGAGGGATCAGGGTGCATGAGAGTACTCTAGGCTGGGGCATGGGGGGTGGGGCTCAAGGGGCAGAGGATCCCAGCTGTGGTTGTGGGTTCTGAGGTTGGGTTGGAGATCAGGAGTTTGGGATGCAGGAGGGGGCCTTACTTGCACACGGATTGGAGTGTGGTGGGTATGGGCTCTGGTAAGGAGTTTGCATGTAGGAGTGGACTCTGGGGCTGGGGCTTGGGGTGGTCTCAGGGTGGGAAGTCCCAGCAGTGCTTATTGTGGCTTTCAGGAAGTGACTAGCGGGTCCTTATGGCCTGGAGACGCACAAAGGGATCCCTGTAGCTCCCATTAATCACGACTCCTAGCTATTGGAATGGCAAAGCTGGCGCTTGGGACAAAGGCAGTATGTGGAACTTCCCTGCACCCGGCAGCTACTTCTGGGAGCTGTGCAGAGACAGGGCAGGTAGGGAGTCTGCCTTAGTTTCAGCCCCTGCTGTGCTGCTGACCTGATTTCTAATGGCCCACTTGACTGTGCTGACTGGAACTTCCGAAGTTCCTTTTCCAACCAGCTCTTACAGTTGAAAACTAGACGTCTGGAAACCTACCTTCATCCCTTATGTGTATCACTTGCTTCCTGGATTTTGATATTCCCTTTCATATTAGGCATTTAAAGTCAGAGGGCCTAGTCTTTCAATATACATAGGAAGTTGTAGTTGTGTAGCTGGGAATTGAAACGATACATTTCAGAAATAGTTAATTGAGGCATTATTAGCAGAATGCAAATATCACAGTTGTAGTATAATTTGCAATGGTACTGATTTTTGCCTGGCAAGGCTGGCATAGCTCTGCCTTTTTCAAAGTCGTCTTTATTGTACATAGCAATCTGAGTTTACGATGATTAGTTATAGCTTTCATCAGTAAACCAAGAGGCTCTTTATCTCGGAGGGGCAGGGGGGAGCACGGATGGAGAGGTGGGCAATGCATCTATTCTATGAACTGTCTCATCTGATAGGGGAGTGCAGAACATTCCTGCAAAGCACCTGTATTCCATTATGGAACTGTGACCATTAGTTTTTTTAACCCACTGTCAATATGGAACAAAAATTCTTGTTTAATATGTATCCCAGGGTATTAGAAGCACACATGCATTCCTCCTTACTGGATCAGGGAGAAGCTTCCTGTTCATTGTTTTACATTGGGATAAATTTGGAATACCCAGACAGGGAGAAAGTCTTTTTGGAATGAATACTTACCACATAAAGCATTTGCTCCTTCTTTCCAAACATCCAACAGGGGAAACTTTCTTCATCTCAAAGAAAATTTTTGGACATCTGTGCAATATATCTGGGTCTGGACTGGAAATTATATAGATCTGAAGAAGTGGGGTCTGTCTCACAAAAGCTCATCAGCTTTGTAATCATTTTGTTAGTCTTTGAAGAGCTACCTGACTGCTCTTCTGTTTTGTTAGAATACAGGCTAACACAGCTGCCTCTCTGTTACTATTCAAAGAAAATCCATGGAGGTTCTTGACCATAGTGGACTCAGTGGGCGTATGCATTTCCTTTGCACTCCAAAACAAAGCCTATGTTGCAGAGGCAGAAGAGAGGACATGGGAAGAACAGAGTTGTGTCCTGTGATTAGGCAGATTCCTTTGCCTAACAATGGCTGTGTCTACACTACAAACTTACTTTGAATTAAGTTACTACTTTGCAGTAGCATGCAGGGCATCTGCACACGCTTTTCCTTACTTTGAAGTGAATTTTGAAATAAGGGAGGAGAACTTCGAAGTCACTACTGACTGGGAATGGAGTAGTGGCTTACTTCGACGTTTGATTTCGAAGTTAAGTGTGTGTAGATGCTCTGCACTTCTTACTTCGAAGTGAGGAGTCTGCCAAGGGAGGCAGCCACCCCGGAGGATGGAGACATTCTGGCCAGCCCAGCCAGGGTTCTATGGTCCCTGACATCCACCTTAAAGGAAACAGCTCCCCGGCAACCCCAGGCAGGAAGCTGATAATGTGCCACAAGCAGGGGCAGCATGAGCTCCCCCAGGACCCCCCTGCCACTCTGGGACCCCTGGATGAGGGATCCTAGGGCTCACAGCACCCGGGCAAGGGCTGTGCCAGGAGGGGCCTCCCCATGGACTGAGGACAAGCTGAAGGATCTCCTCGCTATGTGAGGGGAGGAGGAAGTCCTTTGCCAAACCGGCACCCGCCACAGAAACACTGAGGCCTTTTACTGGGTAGGCGTTGGCCTTGCTGCCCGAGGCCACCCCAACACTGGCAGCTGCATGCAGATAAAAGTTAAAGAACTCTGCCAGACCTACATCAAGGCCCACGATGCTGCTAGCTGGTTGGGGGCATGGCCCATCCACTGCCTCCACTATAGGGAGATACCCAGGCTCCTGGGGTCGAGTGAGGTGGCCACCCAAGATCACGTGGTACACACTGCCACTCACCCATACTGTGGACAACAGGGACGAGGCAGGCCCTTCTGGCACCATGACCCCCCTATGCGGGGAGCAGCTGACCGAGACTGGGGGTGATGATGAGGGCTCCAGCAACAGGACCCTCATCATTGCCTTCCCCTCTGAGACACCCAGCAGAGCCTCCTTCTCCCGAGCCTCACCCAAACCCCAGGACTTCACAGCCGGTATGTATGGGAGGGGCGGGATGTCACCAGGGATGGGGACAAGGCTCCCCCAGAACAGCCCCCCAGCCCACACGCCTGTGGACAGGGGGCTGGGGAGGCAACAGGAAAGAACCTCGCCAGACGGGAACCTCTGGGCTCCCAGGATCCCACGGGGCTCATGAGCCATTTGCAGGGGCGTGGGGTGGAGGCCAGAAGAGTGGGGGCCCAGGCCCGCCCAGGGTTGGGACCCAGCACTAACTGTCTGTCCCCCTGTCCCGTTCTGTCTCCACAGGTCCATCGTCAGGAAGGTCCTGCAGCCCACCAGAACAGGCTGCAGCCTCAGGGGCTGGGTGGCCATCCCATTGGCCCAGACTGCATCCCCCCATGGCTGTGGCAGGGCCTCCTGTAGAAGGTGCTGGAGTGATGAAGAGGTGGCCATCAACTGGGCAGTCATGCGGGAGATGACTGGGGTGCTTGGGTCTGGCTGGCAATGGAGTGGGACTTGCGGCCGTGGCTGGCCGGGAATCTGGATGCTGTGGCTCAGGCCTTGGCCACCCATCTTGCCCAACCGCCCACCCACTTGCCAGCCTGGCCCGCAGCCGGCCCCCCTGCAGCTATCCCTCTAGCAGCTGACACTCTGGCAGCTGCCCCCCCATCCACAGCTGCCCTCCCCACAGCTGCCTCTCTGGCAGCCTCCCATCTCCTGGTGGACCTGTCACTGTCTGCCCACCTGGAACTGGCTTGATGGCTGAGGGCCCAGTGGTTCCTCCCTCACACTCTGTGCAGGCTGAGCTTGCAGCACCCCCACCTCGGCCCTACCTCCTTGTGGTCCTGGCACCATCGCAGCCCCACAGGGGGCCCCAGACTCAGGGCACTAGAGGCAGGCATGGCCAACATGGCTCCTGGTCCCCTATGCCCCTGGCTGACATAGGTTTCCCTCCCAGTTCAGCCCCCCCCCCCAGCAACCATCCCAGTTCAGCCCCCCCACCTAGCTCCCAACCTCCCTCCTGTGGACTGTTCCCCCCACCCCCGTGCACTGTAAATAATTTGACACATTGTTCTGTTTGTTTTGGCAAAACAGTTTATTACCCCAATACTAATGTTTAATGTTCCCACCCTAACGCTGTGTCCCCAGCGCTTGGTGGGAGACTGGTGGGAGGCAGGGCATGAGGGATGGGAGAGTGGGGGGCTGTGATGTGGGATGTGGCTGGGAGGGTCAGGGCAGGCCCTGTGTGAAGGCCTGGCACAAGGCCTCCCAGACCCTGACCCCATCCCTCTGTGGATTCCAAGGTGGCAAAGATAACTTTTTATCAGGGCATAAGAGATTCACTTACAAAATTTAAAGCCATTTATAACAATTGGAACAACTGAGATGGAGATTGGCCTTGTAGCTAAAATGTGGATTCAGGAGCTCAGGACTCAATTATTAGGTGTGCCATGATTTCTGAAGAGATGTTGGACAAGCCAGCTAATCTGTCTCTGCCTCAGTTTCCCATCTGTAAAATGGAAGTAATCACTTCTAACTTTTCTTTGCCTTTTCTGTTGTAAACTTTTTGAGGAAGGGTCTTTTTCTCATTAGCTATGGCTACGCTACCGAGTGTTGCCGACAAAACCCCAGTTTTGTAGGCAAAACTGGTGGAATGTCTACACATAAAAGGTGTTTTGTCTAAGACGACCATATGGAGAGATATGGGGGAGAGGGGTGGCTCCTCTCGGCTCTACTAAGCTCCAGGGAGCCGGGAAGGAGGCGGCAGCTGCGGACTTGCCTGGGAGCCCAGGGAAGAGGCAGCCTCTGGCCCTCCGTGGAAGCCCTGAGGAAGCAGCAGCTGCTGGGAGCCCCGGGAAAGCGGCAAGGACACGGCAGCTGCCCACGCTCCCCTGATGCTCAGGGAAGCGACTCCTGCCAGCAGCTGCGCCTGCGCAGCTGCTGGTGGAAAAGGTCAGTGGAGAAGGGCTCAAATATGGGACAATGAGTCGCATTTAAAAAATAAGTCAGGATGCTTAAATAAGTCGGGACCGTCCTGCCTCATACGGGACATATAGGCTACGTCTACATGTGCACGCTACATCGAAATAGCTTATTTCGATGTAGTGACATCGAAATAGTCTATTTCGATGAATAACGTCTACACGTCCTCCAGGGCTGGCAACGTCGACATTCAACTTCAACGTTGGGCAGCACCACATCGAAATAGGCACTGCGAGGGAACGTCTACATGCCAAAGTAGCACACATCGAAATAAGGGTGCCAGGAACAGCTGCAGACAGGGTCACAGGGCGGACTCAACAGCAAGCTCCTCCCTTAAAGGGCCCCTCCCAGACACAGTTGCACTAAACAACACAAGATCCACACAGCTGACAACTGGTTGCAGACCCTGTGCATGAAGCATGGATCCCCAGCTGCAGCAGCAGCAGCCAGAAGCCCTGGGCTAAGGGCTGCTGCACACGGTGACCATAGAGCCCCGCAGGGGCTGGAGAGAGAGCGTCTCTCAACCCCTCAGCTGATGGCTGCCATGGCGGACCCCGCCATTTCGATGTTGCGGGACGCGGATCGTCTACACGTGCCCTACTTCGATGTTCAACTTCGAAGTAGGGCGCTATTCCCATCCCCTCATGGGGTTAGTGACTTCGACGTCTCGCCGCCTAACGTCGATTTCAACTTCGAACTAGCGCCCAACACGTGTAGCTGTGACGGGCGCTATTTCGAAGTTGGCGCCGCTACTTCGAAGTAGCGTGCACGTGTAGACGCGGCCATAGTCACCCTAGTTTTGTCAACAGTATGTACTATAGGTTAATAACAGATTCTTGTGCGATTATTATTGCTGATTGTAGAAAAATTGATGACATACAAGAAAACGTATGTCAAACTGATAATATTAAAGAAACTAGAAATGGCCGCAAACTAAACTCAGTAACATAAATTCCAAGGCCGTGCTTCTTAATTAAGCGAAGCACACACATCTAATAAATTATAACTTTTGCAAGACAAAGAAGCTAAATCTTTCGTGGATGGCAATAAAATGAATATTGCTTGAGAAATATTAGCTGATTGGAAGATGTCTGTAGAGGCTGTGGGTTAGAAACTTAGTGGATTTTGTGCCACTAATACAGAGGATTTTGTGATCAAGTTATTTGCCCTGATTTTAAAAAAGAGGAGAAACATTTGCTTATATGGATAATGTTTTTTTAGACTAGTGGTAAATTGCGTGAACTTTTATGATCTGAGTCTACATTAACCATAGGTCTATCTAATGTTGGTGATGCTAAATTTAGTAGATTTTGCTCTTTTTAGTGCAGATGAAACCTACATTTCTGATATTACTATACATACATGCTTACAAGATGCCAAGTGTTGAGCTGAGCTCAGACTGAAAAAAAGTTTGTGTAAATCATTTTTAAAATAGAGCTAGCAAACACTCTCTGAACTGTCCACCTACTCTCATTAGCTTTTCATGAAAAGCAGAAGCTAAAAATAAACTGGATGAGTGGGCAACAAAATGGCAGATGAAATTCAATGGTGATAAATGTAAAGTAATGTGCATTGGAAACATAATCCCATCTACACATGTAAAGTGACAGGATGTAAATTAGCTGTTACCGCTCAAAATAGAAATCTTGGAGTCATTGTGGATGGTTCTTTTAAAACACCCAGTTGATGTGCAGTGTCAGAAAACTAACAAAGAAACAAACAAAAACCTGAAGAGAATGTTTTCAATCATTAAAAAAGTAATAGCTAATAAGGCATAAAGTATCATATTGCCTCTACCATGGTATACCCAGATCTTCAAAACTGCCTGCAGGTATGGGGCACCTCATTTCTCTCTCTCTCTCTCCCTCTCTCTCTCTCTCTCTCTCTCTCAGTCTCTGTTTATATATATATATATATATATATATATATATAGTGAAAAGGTTCAGAAAAGGGCAACAACAATTATTGGGGGAATGGAACAATTGCCTTTCAAGGACAGATTACGAAAACTGGGACTTTTCAGCTTGGAAAAGATGCAGCTAAGTGGGTATATAAATGAGGTCTATAAAATCATGACTGTAGTGGAGAAAGTGGATAAAGAAGTGCTATTTACTCCTTCTTACAACACAAGAACTAGAGGGGTCAATATGAAATTAATAGGCAGCAGGCTTAAAATGAAGAAAGGAAGTATTTCTTCATGTGCCAGAGTCAACCTATGCAATTTTTTGCCAGAGGATGTTGTGAGAGGACAAGATTATAAAAAGGTTCAAAAAAGAACTAGATAAATTCAGATATGGGACAGGGAGATATGTGGGGGAGGAGTGGCTTCTCCGGGCGCCACCAAGCTCCAGGGAGCTGGCATTCCAAATATGGGACCGTCCCACCTAATAGGGGATGGAGGTCACCTCCTGGATATATCCATCAATGACTATTGGCAAGGATGGTATTCCTAGCCTCTGTTTGCCAGAAGCTGGGAATAGGCAATGGGGATGGATCATCTGATGTTTACCTGTTTTGTTCATTGCCTCTGGGCCACCTGGCTCTGGCCACTATCAGAAGACAGGATGAATGGCTAATTGGACTTTTGATCTCACCCAGTATTGCTGTTCTTATGTTCTTAAGCCCCATAGCTTCTCGTGCAATAGGGAATACACACCAAAAGCATTTTTCAGGCTATTTTGAAAGTTATTTGTCATGTCAGAGGTAGAGGGGAAACGAAGAACTGGTGTCTGGAGAATACAAAAGAGCAGCAGTTGCAGAAGGGCCCCTGCCTTGATTCATCTGTGGCCTTGAACTGTCACCTCTAATGGGATATATGGGTGGCCTTTGATCAGAGAATGAAGAGGGACAATGCTCATCCACTAATTGATAACTTCTGGTACTTCCTTAGACTATGACATTCCAAAATGAGTGCCCTGTAATGATTAGTTGGGCCACATGTAGACTTAGAGGACAAATCCCTTTTGGAACCTGCTGTCAGCAGGCTGTGTATGTGACTCAGTAGCCGTGTCTACACGTGCACGCTACTTCGAAGTAGCGGCACTAACTTCGAAATAGCGCCTGTCACGGCTACACGTGTTGGGCGCTATTTCGAAGTTAACTTCGACGTTAGGCGGCAAGACGTCGAAGCCGCTATCCTCATCAGGAGATAGGAATAGCGCCCTACTTCGACATTCAATGTCGAAGTAGGGACCGTGTAGTCATTGCGTGTCCCGCAACGTCGAAATTGTGGGGTCCTCCATGGTGGCCATCAGCTGAGGGGTTGAGAGACGCTCTATCCAGTCCCTCAGCTCAATGGTGGCCGCGTGAAGCAGCCCCTTAAAGGTCCCCTCCCCCTCCCTTCCTGTGCAGGAAGCTGAGGGAACATGCAGGCGGCAGCCTAGACACGCGGCCAGCCTGCACGTCCCTCAGCCACCCAGAACAGGGCCAGCACCTGCGATGGCTGCCCAGCAGCCCCCCAGCACCCCCGGGCCCCCCCCCAAGGGGAGCCAGAGCAGCCAGGCCAGCCAGCCCGGCAGCCAGGCTGGGAAGCGGCAGCGGGGCCCCTCCTGGACGGAGGCCGAGTGCGGGACCTGCTGGGGCTCTGGAGCGAGGAGGAGGTGCTCCAGGTAATGGGGAGCAAGAGGCGGAACGCGGATGTGTTCGCTCGGCTGGCCGAGGGCCTGGCCGCCCGGGGTCACCCTGCCCGCACTCTGGACCATGTCCGCAGTAAAGTGAAGGAGCTGCGGCAGGGTTACGCCCGGGCCCAGGATGCGGCCAGCCGATCTGGGGCCGCCCCCGTCACTTGCCCCTTTTACAGGGAGCTCAGGAACATCCTGGGCCCCCGGCACACCTCCTCCCCTCCGGCCACCCTTGATACCTCGGCCGATGAGCCCCAGCAGGCCCTGCAGCTGGAGTCCGCCCCAGAGGTAAGCCCCGCACCCCGGGGCCCCCCCCTGGAGCCCACCCCCGGGCCATCGCGGCAGGAGGAGGAGGAGGAGGGGGACTCCTCCTCTGCAGAGTCTGGGCTGCAGATCCTCCTCCCGCCCTCCCGGAGCAGCAGCCGGACGTGCGCCCCCCGGGGATCTCCGGACCGTGGGAGTGGACTGACAGGTATGTACCCCCCTCTGGTGTACACCCCCGGGGTTGAGGGGCGGGGGTAATAGATATGTGCCTAGGGCCCCCCACATGCCCACATGGCCATGGCCCCAAGGACAGCAGGGCCATGTCCCTCACAGCAGTGCATCAGCCCCTGCCCCCCCCGCCCCTCACGACAGTGCCATGCCCCATCCCCGGGGCAGGGGGGAGCGGAACCTCGAGGGTCCCCTGGGAGGAGGGAGTGGGACACCCCGCAGCAGCAGCATGTGATGGAGTGGGGGGAGTGCAAAAGGGAGACTCAGGCTAGATATAAGCAACAAGCTGAATAGCTCCCAGGGGCAAAGGAGGATCCTGGGACTACAGCTGGCAGGTGACATCTCTGCCCTGAACAAAGATGAGGGAGGAGCCGAGCTGGCTTTGAATCGGGGCGGGGGCCGCAGGTAGAGGCTAGGGGAAGGGAGAGCTGGAAGGCAGCCAGCCTGAGGAGGGGGAAAGCTACACCCCAGAGGGGCACCCCTTGGGGTCTTCTCCCCAGGACGGGTTGGAAGCACTGTCTCTGACTGCTGTGCGGTCACTCCTGAGAGAAACTGGGCATCTGTGGCCTAAGAAACCTCTCCTGTCAGACCCTGCTGAGTGAAGTGAGAGTCATTCCCGCCAGGGGACGGGGTGAAGTGCAAAGGGACCCCTGAACCCCATCCATCACAGTAGCATCTCCCGGGGACGGGGATGGGGAACCTGCAGCACAGGGGTGGGGGGACAAGGGTTACGGCTCGGGGCCCACACTAACGCCTGTCTCCATTCTTCTTCCCCCCCTCCTCCTGTGTTCTGCAGCTGCACCATCGGTAGGACCGGAAGAGAGCACCGACGAGGCATCAGTGGTCCCGGAATCCCCTCCGGGGCCATTGCTCCAGGCAAGCCCCTTGGCGGAGGACCGACCGGCCCCACAGCGGGCTAGACAGTGGACCCCGCAACAGCACCCGACGGCGACGGACCCCCAGCTGCTGGCCATCCATCGTCAGCAGCTGGAGGTCGCGGAGCAGCGCCTGCGGGTGGACCAATGCCGCTTGGACCTGCAGGAGAAGGCGCTGGCCTGGAGCCAAGAGGCATGGGGGGCCTACATGGAGATATTCAACCGTCTTGTGGATTACCTGGCCCCCCATGCTGTGCTGGCCGCCGCAGCGCCCGCCCTGCCTGCTCCACCCGCCGCACCACCTGCTGCTCTGCACGTCGCCGTCCCGTCTGCCGTCGCCCCGCCTCCCACCACAGAGGGGTGGACCACTGAGGGACACCTGGGGCCAGCTGAGACTCGCCGGTCATATCTTCCGGTCCGCCCGGCCCCCAGACAGCCCCGGACAGGGCTGCAGCCAAGGCAGGGCTCCCGGCCGCCCACCCCCAGTGCTGGACTTTAGGGGCGTGGGGCCCGGGACGTGGCCCCCCCGTATATAGTTATGTCACAAAAGAGGATGGTTATTGACGCATTTCATTTATATTTGTGCCCCCCCTTTGCCCCATCCCCCCCTTGTAAATAGTTCTCCCCTTCCTTATCATCCCTGGTTTTCTTTTTATTGACCAACATATCCGTTATGTGCAATCTTTTTTATTATTGTTTTATTTGTACAGAATGCTTTTGTTAGAAGAGGTCTTGTATATAGTTTGTTCTTGTTTTAATTACAGTTAAAAAAAAAAGTTCTAAAAGAAAAGCCAGTTTAAGTTCAGCCACAAGTGCGTGCTGTCATTTGTCCAGGAAAGGTGGGGGGGTGCGGTTGGGTGCTCTGTGGTGTGGGCGTAGGGGCAGGGAGTGTTGTGGAGGAAGGGGTGGGCAGTGGGGGGCCTGGCAGAGTTCACCCCGCTGCCTCATCATTGAAGTGGGCCCGCAGGGCATCCCGGACCCGGGTCCCTTCGGGGTCCACCTGGCAACTGGGGGCAGCGGGTGGCTGCAGGTCGGCCCTGCCGGCCTCCACAGCCCAGCCCTGGAAAAAGGGTCTCCCCCTTGCTCTCTACCAAATTGTGCAGGGCGCAGCAGGCACCCAAAATTCAGGGGATGTTGTTGGGGCCCGCATCCAGGCGGGTGAGGAGACATCTCCAGCATCCTTTCAGGCGGCCAAATGAGCGCTCCACCACCTGGCGCGCGTGGTTCAGGCGCTGGTTGAAGCGCTCCTGGCTGGCGGAGAGATGGCCCATGTACGGGTGCATAAGCCAGGGCCGGAGGGGGTATGCCGCATCTGCGATGACGCAGAGGGGCACGGTGGTGTCCCCAACAGGGATCTCCCGCTGGGGGATGTAGGTCCCCGCCTCCAGCCGGCGGCACAGGCCCGAGTTCCAGAAAACCCAGGCATCGTGGGTGCTGCCAGGCCAGCCCACATAAATGTCCTGGAAATGTCCCCGGCTGTCCACCAAGGTCTGGAGGACCACAAAATGGTAGCCCTTGCGATTCATGTAGCGTCCTCCACTGTGATGCGGGGTGCGGATGGGGATGTAAGTCCCATCCAGAGCCCCGAAGCAACTGGGGAAGCCCAGTGTGGCAAATGCCGCAATGGTGGCATCTGGGTCCCCCAGCCTCACGAGCCTGTGCAGGAGCATGGCGTTGATGGCACGCACAACCTGCAGGGAAAGCACATGGGAGAGCACCAATGAGGGGTGAGCAGGGTGTGCGTGGCCCTGCCCTCCCCTGCCCGGGCCCTCCTCCCCTGCCCTGCCCTCCCCCCGTGGGTCCTCTTACCTCCATGAGGACAGCCCCGATGGTGGCTTTGCTGACACCAAACTGCTGTCCCACGGATCGGTAGCTGTCTGGAGTGGCCAGCTTCCAGACAGCGATGCCGACCCGTTTCTCCACTGTGAGGGCATGCCGCATGGCGGTGTCCTGGTCCCTGAGTGCCGGGGTGAACCACTGGCACAGCTCCATAAATGTCTGCCGGCTCATCCTGAAGTTCCTGAGCCAGCGGTCGTCGTCCCACTCCTCAAGCACCAGCCGCTCCCACCAGTCGGTGCTGGTGGGGTAGCTCCACAGGCGGCGGCGTGTGAGGCGGGGGGGATGGGGTGCTGCAGGGTTGGGGGTTGAGCCCTGCTGCCCTGGGGGCAGCTCCGCCTCTGGTGTGGCAAGGAGGTGCTCAGCTGCCTCCCGCATGACATGGATCAGGGCGAGCCCTGCTCCTGCCGGGAGGGCTGGGTGGACCTCTGGCTGCTGCTGCTGCTGCTGCTGGGGGTCCATGCCTGCGTCGCCCGGGGTCTGTGTGCCTATGGCTTCTCAGACTGCGTGCTGTGCAGGCTGAGTGTGTCCGGGAGGGGCCCTTTAAGGGAGCGGCTAGCTGTTGCCCCGGAAGCGCTAGTCCGCCCTGCAACGTCGAAGTTGAACGTCGGCGTTGCCAGCCCTGGAGGAAGTGTAGACGTTATTCATCGAAATAGCCTATTTCGATGTCTCCAAATCGAAATAAGCTACTTCGATGTAGGCTTCACGTGTAGACGTAGCTAGTGTGGGCTAATCATAATTCCTTATCACACTTTTAATCTATAGGTCTCAAAGTCTTTCACAGAGAAGTGCAATGTCATTAGCCCCATTTCACAGGTGGGGAAACTGAGACACACGACAGTGAAAGCTGCTTGTGCCAGGTTACCCAGGAGATCCAAGAATAGAAGCCAGAACTTCTGCGTCCTTGTTCAGTGCTCAGTGCACCAAGCTACATTATGATGAGTATGACTGAGGTGATTCCCAGCTCTCTCAAGGTCCCTAACTATTCAACACAGATCTGCACAGCAAGCAAAGAAGAAACTTAGCTCCAGCCACTTAAATAGATTCAGTTCTAACTCACAGATGCCTTTGCTCTCATGTGATAAAAAGAGAGTTTATTGAGTGCTTTTATATTAATCCCAGACCAGGGATGATGTCCTTTGCTGTTGCTAATCAGGTGCTGCAATGTTATCTGAAACAGCTCCAAAAGCGAATCCTATATTTCTGTCCTGATACAATGCTACAAGGGTTTCAGTATCCTAACTTACTAGCGAGCCTTCCTAGAAGACATAGACAATAATGCTTACAGAGTACAATGACGTCTATCCTATACCAGGAGACATCATAGATTTAACACTTGCAATTTCAAAATTATGTTAGGCAGGACAATGCTGGAGAAAATCAAGTTCTAAACATGAACAGCTGATCAGGGACAGATTTTGTGTCTTTTTAGTAACTTATTTTTATCTATTGCCTTTGTATTTTGAAACAAAGGGCCAAATACCATCTGAAAGTCAATGAAAACTGAACATGTATCTCTTCTGTATGCATTTAAGAATTTCTTCCAGTGCTGCCATTTGTATGTGGGCCATTCCTGGCACAAAAGTGGCAACTAATGGTAACATGTAAAATAGACTCAGAGAGGTAGCCATATTAGTCTGGATCTTCACACACACACACACACAAAGGCCATCCTGTAGCACCCCTCCCCCCCGCCACACAAAGGCCATCCCGTAGCACCTTAAAGACTGATAATATAATTTACTAAGTGATGAGCTTTCTTCGGATCTGGAGGTCTGTCCCATGAAAGCTCATCATCTAATAAATTATATTATACTATACTGTTGCTTTCTGTTCTATGAAAACATAATTTAGGTAGGATGGAGGCATTTGCTTTTTGTATTATTTCCCAGCTGAGGTGCGAAGAGTGAGGAACAGTTAACAGAGTATTACAAATCCTCCACAGTTCTTTACTGGAAGACTTACTATACGTGTCCTCTTTTTAGGTAGTCAATAAATCTTCACATTGCAAATGTTCTATCACTGACAAGGCAGTGGCTCATTCAACTTATATTTTGCACTGCACAATCAATAATATTGAGTGTCTAAGAATAGCAAACAAGACATAAATGTTTGCAAGAGCTTTCTTTTGGCCTTCTTATTAAAAAGATTGGAAGAAAAACCAACCATCATTTACCTGATAGCTGAAGAAGTAATGCAGTCTTATGTCTATTTGAACATAAACACCTGTTTTCCACTTTGTCCTGCAGGTTGCAGCATTTAAGTAAACGGTAAATTTAAAATTCAGATTTCTGCAAGCAGCAGAGGAACCATAGTTGTAAAACATGGTCCAGGCAGTGTCTTTATATATATATATATAGGAGAGAGAGAGAGAGAGAGAGAGAGAGAGAGAGGTTAATTTTCTGATATCTATATATATATATCAGAAAATTAACCTATATATATATATATATAGGTTAATTTTCTGATAAAACTGAAAACTGAAAGAAAAATTGTGTCTCTGCAGTCTAAACACAAGCATGGCTTCAAATGCTATAGCTCAATTAGATGTGCTGATTACCCAAACAATAAGATTCGTGTCTTGCAAAAACTTCTTTTCAAATTATGAAGCTTTTCTGTGCTAAGATTAGCATAGGTATTAAGAACACAGCTGATAACAGATGCGTTTCAACTGGAGGGAAAACTTGGAGCACAAAAGATTCACAAGCAAATCAGAAGGCCTTCAAAATCTGTGGCATATTCAAGTTATTAAAGAGTCAAATCTTGCTTCTGTGAATTGTTCCACTGAGCACGTGGTCTGACTTGGGTGTAAGGCAGGCAGGTCTGATATAGTATCTTTTAGGCAATGTATTAAAATATATATCTCTGTGAGGAAATCACTTGAAACATAATGGGGTTGTTTGATTAAGGATGGAGTATGCTTTACAAGCTGCTTGCTTTGAGATTCTTACTGACATTTAGGAACCCATGTAGTGTTCTAGCTTCTTTGGAAGGTAGGGCATTTTGGAAATAATGCTAAGAATTTTCTTTAAGCTGAAGAATCCTATAATTTTGAAAGCTGTTTACTATGTGTGTGAATACATGGTATGATCCTCTTTCATAGAATCATAGAACAATAGAGCGGGAAGAGACCTAAAAAATCCATCAAGTCCAGCCCCCTGCCCTAGGCAGGACCAAACTCATCAGATCAGATCAGCCAGGGCTTTGTCAAGGTGAGACTTAAACACCTCCAGGGATGGAGACTCCACTACTTCCCTGGGTAGACCATTCCAATGCTTCACCACCCTCCTAGTGAAAATTCTTCTGCAAATGTTCAACCTGGACCTTCCCAACCACAAGTTGAGACCATTGTTCCATGTTCTGCCATCTGTGACCAATGTGGACAGCCTCTCTCCAGCCTCTTTGCAACCTCCCTTCAGTAAGTTGAAGGCTGTTATTAGACCCCCTCAGTCTTCTCTTCTGCAGACGAAACAGTCCCAATTCCCTCAGCCTTTCTTCATAGGTCATATGCTCCAGCCCCCTAATTATTTTGGTCACCCTCTGCTGTACCCTTTCCAGTGTATCCACATCCTTCCTATAAATGGGGTCCCAGAACAGGACACAGTCCTCCAGATGCGGCCTCACCAAACCTGAATAAAGAGGAACAATCACTTCTCTGGATCTACTGGCAACACTCCTCTTGATGCAACCTAATATGCCATTAACCTTCTTGGCTACAACAGCACACTGTTGACTCATGCCCAGCTTCTCGTCCACTACAACTCTCAGGGCCTTTTCTGCAGAACTGCAACTGAGCCAGTCGGACCCCAGCCTGTAACAATGCTTGGGATTCTTCCGGCCCAAGTGCAGGACTCTGCACTTGTCCTTATTGAGCTTCATTAGATTTCTTTCAGCCCAGTCTTCCAATTTGTCTAAGTCACTCTGGACCCTATCCTTACCCTCCAGCATATCTACCTCTCTCCCCAGCTTAGTGTCATCCGCAAATTTGCTGTCATCCGCAACCCCCATCCAGGTCATTGATAAATATGTTGAACAGAACAGGGCCCAGAACTGAACTTTGGGGAACTCCACTAGAAACTGACCACCATCCCAACATCGAGCCGTTGATCACTACCCACTGGGCCTGACCTTCTAGCCAGCTTTCTATCCATCTTACTGTCTATTTATGCAATCCACATTCCTTCAACTTGCTGACAAGAATATTGTGGGAGACCGTATCGAAAACTTTGCTAAAGTCAAGATAAATCACACCCATCGATTTTCCCCTATCCACAGAGCGAGTTATCTCATCGTAGAAACTAATCAGATTGGTCAGGCATGACTTGCTCTTCATGCTGACAATTCCTGATCACCTTCCCCTCCTCCAAGTGCCTCAAAATGACTTCCTTGAGGAGCCCCTCCTTGATTTTTCCAGGGACAGCTGGAGGCAGCAGCTGTCTTTTTGTTCTCTTGGTACTCCATCTAATGTGGCGGAGTTCTGGATTGTGGATCGTAGGTGCTGCCACAGTACAAATAGATACATAATAAAAATTAACAATAATCCAGTGTCCACTGAGGTCTATTGGTGTTGCCAGTAAAAGTAATTTAGGTTTGACACTGGGTTCTCTGAGGATAAGAACACTGATCAGATACTTGTTAACACAGTCAATTTATTCCCTAACAAGTTTTAACAAACCTCTTAACTAAAACGCATGGCAGGAAAGTGGTGCTTATGTCCCTTCAACAGCAGGGGACTCTGGACAGCTGCAGGTAAGTGAGAGCTTTTCAGTGGGTCAGAGGCACCAGTGCTGAGGTCCATTGCAGAAGTCTGAATTACATTGATTACTTCATTGCTTATATACAGTTTTTTCTGCTTTGTTATGCAGTTCCTTTAGGTCACTTATTGCCGTTTAAGATATTTGCTTAGCTGTTGGTTATTGGTGTGTTACTACGTGTTGTACGTGTGTCTCATCCTGCTTGCATGAAATTGTCACATCTGCTCACGTGAGATCACTACATGTTTGTTCCCTTCCCCCATTCTTATCTACATATATTCTGCTACTATAATGCCACTGCTTATTTTGAATGGGGGATTTTACTGATGCATGCCCCTAGCTCATCAGATCTGGGGAAGTGTGTGTCCCACCACCTCTAAGCTGTCGCGTACAAAGTTCTTCTGCAATTAACCCCTACAGTTGGAATAGTTTGAGTCTGGTGGGATTTGGCTGTTGCCCATTCCATTTGTGAATAATCTGGCTTCACCAGCCTTGGAGATCAAAGACCTCTGTATATTCCACCAAACATATTGGGTGGTCAGTGGCAGTGGAACTTCCTCCACACTGTCCTATCAATGTGCCTTATCTTTAATCCATGCTGCATCTTCAGGTATAAGAAAGTAACCCTGTTGCTATTAGTTCTTTGACTTTACTGCTCTGACTAATCATTGTTGTGGTTGTGTGTATTGTGATAGTCACTTTTCTTCAAAAGTGTTCATTTCACATTGGCCAAAGATAATGTCTTTCACTTATTAAGGTGCTAAACTGGATTAAGACTGGTAACAGACAGGATAACATCTATATAGCTAGCTACTAATCCTTTCGGAAGCATTGGATGAAAAATGCTACAAGAACTCTTTTCTTGGTTGTTGAATCTATTATAGTACTCAATTATATCAGCTGTGGTATGTAAAAAATGGTTGTGGGTTGGGATAAGACTAAGACCACCAGACCATTTCACATCGGTCACCAAAATAGCTGCCAAGTGGTAACAACTTTAGTCACAACTAACAGGATGAGATCCAGAGTCAGTACTAAAACCACTGTATCCTGTTACCCTAAACCAACTTTTCTTAAAAATATTCTTTCCTTAGCCATTTAACTATATTTTTTACTCATGTGCAATAATTTTATAATAGTTTTCACTCTAAATTTTTCACAGTGAAAATGAAGCATGATATTTAGAGTGTGTACATGTGGATTTTTTATTTGCCACTAATGAACATAATGCCCAACAACAGTGGAAGAATTACATCCATAATTATCAACACAGGCTTAAAAATTATTGGAACTAAAATGTTTATCCTATATCTTACTTTTGGGGACAACAGTGCAACTTGTTCTCCCCATAACCCTTTTTTATAAAGTGGGCAGTGGTACACAGCTGCATATACAGTGGCAGATCCAAACAATGTCATCATCCTTGTTTAAAGAGACATGGGAATCTCTCTCTCTCCCTCTCTCTTTCTCTCTGTCTTAAAAATCTGAGTAATAAAATGTTTCCTTCCTCTGTGGTTGTTCTGACTTTGTATGTTATAGGAAAAATGCAGGGGCTGATTACTTGTTTCCAAGCTGCAAATATGTACCCTAAAAAAAGAGCAAACTTCTGACAGGTGCAGACCGTATGCTCTGAAGCAATCTCTGATTCTCCAAGGTATTTTTCCAGACTCAAAATAAATTTCATCTTCAATGTCCAGGAAAACATAAAAGACTGCTGTCTTGCCAGATCTCAGGGCTCATCTTGGGGATTTTGTTTTGAGATAGGGTTTTTATTCTTTTTTTATAGGAGGCATACTGAAGCTATCAACACAAATGAAATAGCATCATACTTTGAAAAGCAAAAACTTTTGACTCATTACAGCCGCGTCTACACGTGCACGCTACTTCGAAGTAGCGGCACCAACTTCGAAATAGCACCCGTCACAGCTACACGTGTTGGGTGCTATTTCGAAGTTAACATCGACGTTAGGCAGCGAGATGTTGAAGTCGCTAACCCCATGAGGGGATGGGAATAGCGCCCTACTGCGACGTTCAACGTCGAAGTAGGGAACGTGTAGTTGTTGCGCGTCCCGCAACATCGAAATTGTGTGGTCCTCCATGGCGGCCATCAGCTGAGGGGTTGAGAGATGCTCTCTCCAGCCCCTGAGCTCAATGGTGGCCACGTGGAGCGGCCCCTTAAAGTTCCCCGCCCCCTCCCTTCCTGTGCAGGAAGCTGAGAGAGCGTGCAGGCAGCAGCAGTAACATGCGGCTAGCCTGCACGCTCCTCCACAGCCACACCCCCCCCCACCCGCCGTGATGGCCGCCCCCCAATGCCCCCAGGGGACCCCCCCCCAAGGGGAGCCAGGGCTCACAGCCCAGCAGCCAGTCAGGGAAGTGGCAGCAGGGCCCCTCTTGGACAGAGGCCGAGCTTTGGGACCTGCTGGGGCTCTGGAGTGAGGAGGAGGTGCTCCAGGTAATGGGGAGCAAGAGGCAGAACGCGGATGTGTTCGCTCGGCTGCCTGAGGGCCTGGCCACCTGGGGTCACCCTGCCCGCACTCCGGATCATGTCTGGAGTAAAGTGAAGGAGCTGCGGCAGGGTTACGACCGGGCCCAGGATGTGGCTGGCCAATCTGAGCCGCCCCCGTCACTTGCCCCTTTTACAGGGAGCTCAGGGCCATCCTGGGCCCCCGGCACACCTCCTCCCCTCTGGCCACTCTTGATACCTCGGCCAAGGAGCCCCAGCAGGCCCCAGAGGCAAGCCCCACACCCCAGGGGCCCCCCCAGGAGCCCACCCCCGGGGCACTGGAGGAGGAGGAGGAGGAGAGGGACTCCTCCTCCAGTGACGCCAGCCTCCACATCATCCTCCCATCCAGGAGCTCCAGCCGGGCGTCCGCCCCCCCGGGTGTCCCCTGACCGTGGGAGTGGACCGTCCGGTATATACCCCCCCGGTGCACATCCCTGGGGTTGAGGGGCGGGGGTAATAGATATGGCCAGGGCCCTCCACATGCCCAGATGACCATGGCCCCAAGGACAGCAGTGACATGTCCCTCACAGGAGTGAATCAGCCCCTACCCCCGCCAGCACGACAGTGCCATGCCCCATCCCCGGGGCTCGGGGGGGCGGAAACTCTTGGGTCCCCCAGGGGGAGGGGGTCAGACACCCAGCAGCAGCAGCAGCAGCAGCAGCAGCAGCAGCATGTGATGGAGTCGGGGGAGTGCAAATGCGAGACTTAGGCTAGATATGAGAAACAAGCTGAACAGCTCCCAGTGGCTAAGGATGATCCTGGGGCTACAACTGGCAGGTTACACCTTTGCCCTGGACAACGAGGAGGGAGGAGCCGAGCTGGGTTTGAATCGGGGGCGGCAGTTAGAGGCTAGGGGAAGGGAGAGCTAGAAGGCAACCAGCCTGAGGAGGGGGAAAGCTACACCCCAGAGGGGCACCCCTTGGGGTCTTCTCCCCAGGACGGGTTGGAAGGTCCGTCTCTGACTGCTGTACTGTCGCTTCTGTGAGAAACTGGGCATCTGTTGCCTAATAAACCTCCTGTCGTACCTGCTGAGTGAGAGTCACTCCTGTCAGCGGACGGGGTGCAGTGCAGGAGGACCCCAGAACCCCATCACAGCAGCATCTCCCGAGGACGGGGATGGGGAACCTGCAGCAGAGGGGTGGGGGGACAAGGGCCACGGCTCGGGGCCCACACTAATGACTGTCTCCACTCTTCTTCCCCCCATCCTGTGTTCCGTAGCTGCACCATCAGAAGGACCAGAGAGCGCTGGCAAGGCGTCAGTGGTCCTGGAAAGCCCTCCGGGGCCATCATTCCAGGCCAGCCCCTCCGTGGAGCACCAACCGGCCCCACGGCGGGGAAGACGGCGGACGCAGCACCACCAGCCGACGGCAACGGACCCCCAGCTGCTGGCCCTCCACCATCAGCAGCTGGAGGTCGCCGAGCAGCGGCTGCGGGTGGAGGAACGCCACCTCCACCTGCAGGAGCGGGCGCTGGCCTGGCGCCAGGAGGCAAGGGGGGCCTACATGAGGACCCTCAACTGCATCGCGGACTCCCTGGCCCCCGAGGCCGCGCCGACCACCGTAGTGCCCGCCCTGCCTGCTCCACCCGCTGCTCCAGCCGCTGCGCCGTCCGCCGTCGCACCGCCACCCGCCACCAAGAGCCATTCCGCCGAGGGGGACCTGGGACCAGCTGACACTCACCGGCCTTATCTCCCGGTCCGCCCGGCCCCAGCCAGCCCCAGCCAGGGCTGCGGCCGAGGCGGGGATCCTGGCCACCCACTCCCAGCGCTGGACTGTAGGGGCGTGGGGCCCAGGACGTGGCCCCCTCCCTCCCCTTTTGTATATATTCCCCCCAGTTTATTGTTATTTTCTTGTAAATAGTTTGTATTTGTGACTCATTACTATGCTGATCCTTACCCTGCCAAGTAAATAGTTCTCCCCTTCCTTGTCTTCCCCTTTCATGTCATCCCGATTTTTATAATGTATGTATATTTATCAGTTTGATTTCCCCTGTACATAGTTTGTCTTGTTCAGAACATTTATAATAATAGTAATAATAATAATAATAATAATAATAATGAGTTGTAGTAAAGATGTTTGATTTGACAAACAACTGTCTGCTTTTATTTTTTACAAGAAAAGTTGGGGGGCTGTGCTCTTGGGTGCTCTGTGGTGTGGGCGTAGGAGCAGGGAGTGTTGTGGAGGATGCGTGGGGGTGCAGTGGGGGGCCTGCCAGCGTTCACCCCTCATCAAACTGCGGCCTCATCAAACTGGGCCCGCAGGGCCTCCCGGACCCGGGTCTCTTTGGGGTCCACCTGGCGACTGGGGGCAGCGGGTGGCTGCACATCGGCCCTGCCAGCCTCCACAGCCCAGCCCTGAAAGAAGGCCTCCCCCTTGCTCTCCACCAGGTTGTGTAGGGCTCTGCAAGCACCCACAATCTGGGGGATGTTGGTGGGGCCCGCATCAAGGCGGGTGAGGAGACACCTCCAGCGCCCTTTGAGGCTGCCAAATGTGCACTCCACCACCTGGCGCGCGTGGTTCAGCCGCTGGTTGAAGCGGTCCTGGCTGGCAGACAGATGGCCCCTGTACGGGTGCATGAGCCAGGGCCGGAGGGGGCATGCCGCATCTGCGATGACACAGGGGCATGGTGGTGTCCCCCACAGGGATCTCCTGCTGGGGGATGTAGATCCCCGCCTCCAGTTGGCGGCACAGGCCCGAGTTCCTGAATACCCGGGCATCATGGGTGCTGCCAGGCCAGCCCACATAAATGTCCATGAAATGGCCCCGGCTGTCCACCAAGGCCTGGAGGACCACTGAGTGGTAGCCCTTCCTGTTTATGTAGCGTCCTCCACTGTGTTCCGGGGCGCGGATGGGGATGTGAGTCCCATGCAGAGCCCTGAAGCAACTGGGGAAGCCCAGGCTGGCAAAGCCCGTGATGGCGGCATCCGGGTCCCCAAGCCTCACGAGCCTGTGGAGGAGCAGGGCGTTGATGGCGTGGACGACCTGCAGGGAAAGCACATGGGAGAGCACCAAAGAGGGGTGTGCAGGGTGTGTGTGTCCCTCCCCTCCCCTCCCCTCCCCTGCCAGGGCTACCTCCCCCCCACCCCCCATGGGTCCTCCTACCTCCATGCGGACAGCCCCGATGGTGGGCTTGCCGATGCCAAACTCCTGGCCCACGGATCGGTAGCTGTCTGGAGTGGCCAGCTTCCAGACAGCAGTGCCGACCCGTTTCTCGATGCTGAGGGCACGCCGCATGGCGGTGTCCTGGTTCCTGAGTGTGGGAGTGAGCCACTGGCATAGCTCCAGAAATGTCTGCCGGCTCATGAGAAAGTTCTGGAGCCAGTGGTCGTCATCCCACTCTCCGAGCACCAGCTGCTTCCACCAGTCGGTGCTGGTGGAGTAGCTCCACAGCCGGTGGCGTGTGCGGCGGGCGGGGGGCAGCGGGGTGCTGCAGGGTTGGAGGTTGAGTCCTCCTCCCCTGCGGGCAGCTCCTCCTCTGTGGCAAGGAGGTGCTCAGCTACGTCCTCCATGGCATGGAGCAGGGCGAGCACTGCTCCTGCAGGGGCGGCTGTGTGGACTTCTGGCTGCTGCTGCTGCTGCTGCTGGGAGTCCATGCCTGCGTTGCTTGAGGTGTGCGTGCCTATGGCTCTGCAGACCGCGTGCTGTGCAGGCTGAGTGTGTCTAGGAGGGGCCCTTTAAGGGAGCGGCTAGCTGTTGCCCCGGAAGCGCTAGTCTGCCCTGTGACCCTGTCTGCAGCTGTTCCTGGCACCCTTATTTCGATGTGTGCTACTTTGGCATGTAGACGTTCCCTTGCAGCGCCTATTTCAATGTGGTGCTGCGCAACGTCGACGTTGCCAGCCCTGGAGGACGTGTAGACGTTATTCATAGAAATAGCCTATTTTGATGTCACTACATTGAAATAAGCTACTTCGATGTAGCGTTCATGTGTAGATGTAGCTTACATGATGTAGGATAGGTCTACACAGCAGCCTTATTTCAAAATAAGCTATTCCAGAAGGGCCATTTATTTTGAAATAACACTGCTGCACACAAAGGCTGTGTCTACACTACAGCAATCTTTCGAAAGTTGATCTTCTGGAAGATCTCAAAAGAGCACTTCTACGCACAAAAAAGCAGATTGAAAGATTCATCCTCTCTTTCAATAGAGAGGGTCCACACAGCCCCCCTGCCCCACTCATTTGAAAGAAAGGGCCAGGGATTGAAAAATCTGGCACAATGAGGACTGCTTTTTTGGGAAAAAAAAGGGCTCACACAGCATCTACATGCACTTTTTGGAAAGAAGCTTTCAAAAAGAGGCACTCTTCCTGACCTGGGAGCAGAAGAGGGCTTACAGAAGAAGAGCTGCATTCTTTTCATTTTGGATTGAAAGAGCTAATTTTGTGTGTGGATGCTCTGTGTGTTCTTTCAAAAAAGGGTCTGATTTTCTGAAAGAACTTGCTAGTGTAGATGTGGTCAAAGTGCATTTCGAAATAGCTCTCAGCTATTTGGAAACAGAAAGTCGACACACAATAGAGCCTATTTCAAAGTAGAGCCGTTGGACTCACCATGGCTTGTTACGAAATAGGCGCTATTCCTCAAGGAATGAGCCTTACCTATTTTGAAATAAGCCAACCACTATTTCAAATAGCAGTTGTGCTGTGTAGCTACTTGTATGGTTATTTCCAAATTGCAGCTGTTATTTCAAAAAAGCTTTGTTGTGTAGTCGTACTCATAGACACATACCATTTCACCAATGGTTTAACAAATTGTTTTGCCCCTCTTTCTACGCTACACTCCCCTGGCTGCATCTACACTAGCCCCCTCCTTTTGGAAGGGCATGGTAATGAGTGAGTTGAGAAGAAGCTAATGAGGTGCTGCCATGAATATGCATTGCCTCATTAGCATAACGTCGGCCACATGGGATTCAAAAGCACTGCTTTTGAATTGCGCACTGCCTGTGTAGATGGGGGCTTTTCCATAGGACCCCCAGACTTCAGAAGTCCCTTCTTCCTAAAACCAATTTGGTTTTGAATTGCGTGTGGCTGCCATTATTCATGGCAGTGCCTCATGAGCATCTTCCCATCTCACTCATTACCATGCTCCTTCTGAAAGAAAGGGGCTAGTGAAGACGTAACCTCTCTATTTTCCTCTCTCATCATTCTTACTCTAACAATCTCCTCTGATTCCACTGAAAATCCAACCCTCTGAAATATTTTGAAATATAAATAAAATATCATATGGAAAATTACATAAAAGTAAATATGGGACTAACATAATATTTTCCCCAGTTTTGCAAGAGCATGGCAGAATATGGCATGGCATGAGAACAAGGGAAGTGGTTAGCCAGATTTGGGGGCATGGTTACGTACATGTTAACTTGCTGTTCATAGTTGGTGCTACTAGAGAGAGTGCACAGAACGCTTTGCTTCCCCTGACACGTCCTCCCTGCATGTACTTGCACCTCCAACACCTGCATTCCCCACCCCAACACTAGAAAGTCCACAATTGGGCCCATTGTTTCTAGAACTGGAGTTTGAAAGGGATATTCCTGGTTCTATTGCAAAACGTCATACATCAGATTGAAATCAGTCACATTTATGACTGATTGTTAAAAAGCTGTAAGTGTTATGAATTTATGATGCTTTGCTCACATTCAGCTGTTTGCTGCTTCTGCTTCTAGGACTTTTCTCTCCTATGCTGGATAAAATTTATGTTTGCGGGTGAGATCATTATAAATCTTTTATGGACCACAAGTGCAATTTTAATTGTTTGCAGGCATGGAGAACTGTACCCAGGAGATATCAACTATATTTCATGGGTTATTGCTTCATAGAACTGCTGAAAAAATGAGCTTGTAAAGAGAACATACTCACACCCTTCTTAAGTTTACGTATTTGACCTTTAAAGGCTGGGATGCTGCACAAGAAGCATGGCACGGAGGGGGAGAAATGCTACAAGGTTTTTATTTTAATTTGCTGTGCCTTACTTTACTCATATCCCCCCCTTTTTTTTTTGCATCAATAACATTTTCTCAAGAGAACTCTCTGTGCCATTCCTTAAAGGATTAGATTAAAATTGGAAAAGCGCCTTTGTGGTCAGTGTTCACCACGTAACCTGATGTATTAATCAGTGGTAAAAACCCAAGCCAGCACTGAGCATCTGGCTTGCACATTCCTCATTAAATCTGATGGTATGATCTGAAGCCTCGATGCTGAGCTCTCCCATCGTACACATAGGAGATGTCAGTGTCAAAAGCAGCCAAGATTCTGGGGGACGTGTTCTTAAAAATGGATTTCTTTCTCAAAGAGCAGGAAGGTTATATTGGAACTGGCTGAAAATAATTAGGAAATAATTTACACAAAGCTAGACTGAAGGATCCTTGCATTTGACGAGCACTTGGAAAAAGAGTGGCCTCCTGGTTAGGGCACTGGATTGGGACTCTGGAAATCTGGTTTAATTTCCAGCTCAGCAGTTGTCCTGCTGAGTGATCTTGGGCAAATCATTTAATCTCTTTAGGCTGTGAATGAGGCTGTCTCTCACATGTATACAGTGCCTAGCAAAATGGAGCACTGGTCTTGGTTGCAGCCTATAGGAACTATGGCAATGTAAATAATAATAATTTACCCAGATAAATAGTCCTCTTAGAGATAATTTGATTCCTGGTCTGAGCAGTGATCATTCATATTTATTGAGGCAACCAGTGCTTTTTTCTAGAAAAAAAGGTGCCAAAACTTCCTGCAGCCCCAAACTGCCCCCCATCTCCAGGCTTACCCCTCCTGTAGCCCCAAACTGACCCTAGGCTTAACCACCCACAGCCCCAAACCATCCTCCTTGCATCATCAGGCAGCTTAATCCCCCTCAAAAAGCCCCAAACCACCACCCCTCCCCTCTCATCTCCAGGTTGCTTAAGCCCCCTGGCAGCCCCAACTCACCCATTTGCTGCCACTCCCCCCTCAGCTCCTTCGCTGGGCCGTCCGCTCTTCACCACAACTGTGCGGCTTCCCCAGCCCTCTGACTGCCCCAGCATAGCATGTGGTAGGGGCAGCTCCCAGTGTCCTGCCATGCTGAAAGGACATGCTGATAACAGTTGTTAAACCAATTAACTTGAGCCCTCTTTCAACATAGCATACAGGGATCTGGAAGAGAGTGATGGTGGCGGTGGGAGCTGCAAAGGGCTACTTAAAGAACTTGGAGCTGCCCAGCTGCCTTCCAAAATGGCGGCGCCAGAAGAAAAGGTGCCAGAATGGCATTCCATGGTGCTCTGGCACAAAAAAAGTCCTGGAGGTAGCACCATTTAGCCCTTTTCTTAAAGTATTTATGAACAGACTTCGATTTTTGTTAATCTTTTATTTTTTCTAATTTTTTTAATGAAATCTTCCACTTAGCAGCTTTTAACCTATCAGTTGTTTATAAACCATTTGCTTCTCCTACATCTCTGCCTATTTGCATGTCTTCATTGTGTGGGGTCAAGTAAGTAAATCCACAATCTTATGAGTTATTACTGTTTAAGACTTTCCCAGGTATAAAGGCTTTTTAGAAAAGATAAAATGAAGGGAAAAGAGAATAAAAACTCAAAGTCTAATGGATAAAATTCTTTAAATGTCTGAGAAAACTCAGAATATCTGCCTGCCTTTAGCAAGAGACTACTGCTTCTGCTGCTAAAGAGAGGTCCCTTTTTTCTTCGCTCTGATTAAGTAAATTCAAGAAAAATCTTATTAAATTAATATCAAACACTAGTATGTCTGTCAGAAACAGCAGTAAAATAGGACAAATGATGGAATCTAATTATAATTAAAATGGTTATCATGGTTATCACGGGGAAGTAAAATATCACCGATGCAGCTTTGAGCAAAATATTGCAAATGCTAATAATGGGGATTACCTCACAGGCAGTCCTATTAAGCACAAAAGGCCATTCATATTCTTGTAGGCTACGTCTACACTAGCACACTACGTCGAAGTAGCCTATTTCGAAGTAAGAACATCAAAATAGGCTACTTCAATGCGTATCGTCTACACATCCTCCAGGGCTGGTGGTGTCGATGTTCAACATTGAAGTACCGACGGGGAACATTGAAAGGAGCCACCCCGGAAGGAATTGCAGAGCGTCCACACACACAAGCGCTCCCCTTCGAAATAAGGGGCCAGAAAAGCCCACGGACAAGGTCACAGCTGGACTAGCCCTTCTGGGGCAACAGTGAGCCACTCCTTTAAAGGTCCCCTCCCAGACACACCTGGCCTGCACAGCACAAGGTCTGCAGAGCTCTAGCCACACTCTCGCAGACTGACACACTCCTGCTGCTGGCCAGGGAGGACTGGCAGGTGTGGCTGGGATGCCTCCACCAGCCGGTCTTCAGCCCCAGTGGGCTCCAGTCCTGGGGGGCTGGCAGGCAGCATGGCAGGCAGCACAGCAGGTGGGGTGGCAGGCGGCATGGCAGGGGGCGAGGCAGGTGGGGCAGCAGGGGGGCATTGGATGAAGTGGTGGAGAGGGCAGCATGGGGGGCAGTGGGGGAGTGGGAGCCGGGCGACAGCCTCCCGGATCGACCTGCCTATGTCCTGGAATTTGCCCATGAATTCCTGCCATGCTGCCCAGCACCAGGTGGATTCCTCCAGGTTGAACCAGAGTCTCTCCTCAGCCACCTCCATCTGCTGCCGGAGAGTTGCCAGGAGCTGGAGGTTCACGGGGTACATCCCCTGGGTCCGGCGGTGGCGTGACCATCCTGCTGGCCTTGGGGGTGTCCCCGGGCACTGGCGGTGGCTGACCTCTGGTGGGCTCTTGGGGACCATGGAGGGTGCCTGGCTGCCTGGGGCCTCAGATGGTGCAGATGCAGAGAGGGAGAGAGGGAGGGGAAGGCTGTTAGTACTGTGCCCTGGCCCATGGCCCATTCCCCCCGCCCTGCCTTCGGTGCTGGGTCTCCGTCCCTGTCGGTGGCTGTGATGTCCCTGTTGGGTATCCCCATTGCATGGTCCCCCCACCCCTGGGGTTAGGGCACAGTGCTGTCCATGGGTGTGGGTGCTGACAGGAGATGATGGGCATGCCACCATCCTGGGACTGTGCTGTGGCTGGGCAGTTGTGGGTTGGGGTCTGCTGAGGGTGTGTGAGGCTTCTGGTTGTGTCTGGTGCCCCCACCCCATGGTCCAGGGATGTGTGCCCTGTGGGGTACATACCTGACTGTCCATTGCTGTGGGTGGGGAAACCCCAGTGGGTGGATGCCTGGCTGGAGCTCCAGAAGGGGAGGTCTATGAGGAGTCCCCCCTCCTCACTGCTGGAACCCCCACCACTGTCCCGAGGAGGGGCTCCTCGGGCAGGTCCCAGGGTGTGGGTCTGGCCTAGGGCCGGACTCCAGCTCTGAGGCCTGCTGGGGCTAGTTGGCCGTGATGTCAAGGGTGGCCGGGCGGGGGGGAGGTGTCCTGGGGGCCCAGGATGGCCCTGAGCTCCCTGTAACAGGGGCAAGTGGTGGGGGCAGCCTCAGACCAGCTGGCTGAGTCCTGGGCCTGGGTGTAACCCTGACGCAACTCCTTCACCTTGCTCCGGACATGATCCACAGTGCAGGCAGAGTGACCCCGGGTGGCCAGGCCCTCGGCCAGTCAGGCAAACTCTTCTGCATTCCACTGCTTGCTCCCCATCATGTGGAGCACCTCGTCCTCACCCCAGAGCCCCAGCAGGTCTCAGAGCTTGGCCTCCGACAAGGAGGGCCCCCCCCTTTGGCCCCCCGTTTGGCTGCTGGGGTGCCTGGGTCCCCTCAGGAGGGAGTCCTGGAGGTGGTCTGGGGGCTGTCTAGATGCCATGGCACTGGGTGGACAGTTTGGGGCCTCTGGAGTGTGTGCAGGGCTAGCACGTGCATGTGCTGCTGCCTGCATGCTCTCAGCTTCCTGCCACAGGAAATCCAGGTCCGTGGTGCTTTAGGGGCTCCTGCGCATGGGGACCATAGAGCCCCACAGGGGCTGGACAGAGCTTCTCAACCCCTCAGCTGATTGCTGCCATGGAGGACCCCGCTATTTCAAAGTAGCAGGACGTGGATCGTCTACACACACCCTACTTCAATGTTGAATGCCAATGTAGGGCACTATTCCCATTTTTGGATAGGAATAGTGATTTCGATGTCTCGCTGCCTAACGTTGATTTCAATGTTGAAATAGCACATAGCACGTGTAGACGCGACGCGTGCTATTTTGACGTTGTGCTGGCTACTTCGAAGTAGCCAGCTACTGTAGATGCACTCGTAGTTTAAGTGATAAAGTGAGGAAGAAAGGCAAATGTTTGTGATCAGTCATGTTTATGCTACTGGGTTAATGAAATACAACTGTGCTGAAACAGACAGTCAATAAAAAGAACTGAAACTAAATGGTGTCCTTATGAGGACACAATCACAGAATAGAGGCCACAGAAATATAACAATTTGATTAAAAATGCACAGATTTATCTCAACCTTACATATCAAGTTCCTATTGTTGCTAAAAGAAGAACAGAAATGGAAGATTTAAACAGTTGTTCTGGGCTGCTGGAGAACAGCCTTTCTTTAAGTAATGTTATTGCACAATGAATGGCCTGTTACAACAGGTTTAAAAACCAGCAAAGTATATGAAGGGAATTTTCGTAAATTATGTGAACTTAAAACTTGCTATTTCAACAGCAAGGAAAGTGCAGGTGAAACGGTAAATTGAACAAGCATAAATGCATAAGAGTAAAAGTTGGCTGGGAGATGCTCTGTAAGGCTGTCTGCACTACAGCAATCTTTTGAAAGAAGTTCTTCCAGAAGATCTCTCACGAAGAAACTTCTTTGAAAGACCACGTCCACGCACAAAAACGTGGATTAAAAGATCGATTCACTCTTTCAATAGAGAGTATCTATGCAGACCCCGCCTTTTCTAATGAATGGCTAGGGATAGAAAAATCCGGAACCATGAGGACTGCTGTTTTGAAAAAAGGGCCTGCTGAGCAACTACACATATTTTTTTTCTAAAGAAGATTTCAAAAGGAGGTGCTCTTCCTGATCTGTTCCGTGTGTTCTTTAGAAAAAGAGACTGATTTTCTGAAAGAATTTGCTAATGTAGATGTGGCCTAAGAGGGCCTAGGATAGAAGACTTGAGGAGGAATATTATTGACTGCAACAAACGAGCTGGTGTTCAACGTATGTCTCGTGATGGCTGTACCAACAATTATGGCCTGACTTGACAATTCAGATCTTTGGCAGAGATGTGGGGTACCACCGGATTGGCCCATGCCAGCACCTCCAAGATGAGGAAGCAACTTGGCCCAGCCAGCAGAAATAGGATAAAGCAACTTGTCTCCTTCAGAACATCACTTCCTGAAAGCCTAAGACACCTGTAGGGGAGAAGACTGATGTCTTGGGCTGGCATCCTGAGTTTTCCTAGTGATATAAAGGTTCTAGTTCAAGATAGATAGTGGAGCTGTCTTTCTATTTTCCAGCTATTTGGGTCGCCTGCTAAGCCACCAGGAATAAACTATTCATGTCTGTCGTTTGCTCCACTTGTGCTTTACAGAGCTGTCAGCTCTTGGTGTGACCAATAACTGGGCTGAAAAGTGATGGCTGGGTACATTTGTGCTGATAAGTAACATAAGTAAAGCTTTGAGGATAAGTAATCTTCCTTCCAAACATTCTTGTATGACTACTCCAAATTAGTCAACTGACTCTTTCTGGAACTGGGTATTTACTTAGTATATGCTCAAAAGACTGTGTCAGAGTGACCGTGTGTTTTTGGTTTGTAACAGGTTCCAGCAGAGATTGTTGAAGATTGTATGTGGGCTTTCAACAGCTAATGGCTTCATATGTCTTGCAGGTTCTAAGTGTATATAGATATAAAAAGTGTGTGCAAGCTTCTTGAACAGGGCTTAGTCTATTGTCTGTCATAAAAGTATAGTTTATATAGTTAAGAATGTTAATTGGATTCTGGGGAAAATATAACTGATTGGAAAACAGGGGAAAAGGTTTGACTCTATAAAGACATTGAAGAATTGTCATTTAAGTAATTGCCTAAATTGTTAGCGACACTGGCGCTGATAGCCAATCAGCATGTAAAGCCTTATTTTGAGGGACTCAGAAAAAAAAAACTAATCAAAATGACATTCCCAGTATAGTGATAGAGTACAAGAGTTGCTTTCTGTCATAGTTATGTGATTGTATTCTTAACAACTGACTGGCTATATTGACCAATTTTCTAATTTGTGTAGCTGAATCACAATCTCATATCATTTTGCCTTGGGTATTGTTTAATTCTGCAGTGTTCAATACACTTTCCATTCACCACATGTGATGAACTGGACACCGCAATGTGGCAGAGAGGTTTGTTAGAGCCACACCCATAGAGCACCCTCTGCCGGTTCTGCACATGTGCCCCACTATTTGGTGGACATGCATGTGGTGGCAGTGGCAGAGGTGGTTCCTCCTGGCTTTGGTGGCACCATGTGGCTCGCAGAGGTGTCTCCGGTGATTGGGGTGCGTCATGTAGGTATGCTCCTGCTATGGGGTGGTGTGGGGCATGGTATGGCTCTGCTCAAACAGTTTGTGCAGTGGCGGCAGGGGGCAGTGTCTGGCTCAGGGGGAGGGTATCTGGTGGGGAGGCAGTGCCTGGGTGGTGGTGGGTGTCTTGGGGTGTGTGTGGCAATCCATACATTTCTTCTGTACACCACTGGTTTAGCTATTGTTAAGGGTGTTTAACTGTACAAAATTAAATTCAGCTCTCACGTACTTTTTCTTTAGCTAAACTAGGGGTCAGCAACCTTTCCAAAGCAGAGAGCCAAAATTTGATCTTTTGACCTGTATGTACGGTTTGAGCGCTGGTGATACTTTTTAAAGTCCCTAATAGTCCTACTTACAACAGCTTCATTAATAATTAAATTAAGATGCAAAGTGTTACTATTTAGGTGGTGGTTGGTAGTATTAGCTGGACTTCTGTTAATCCACAGGCAGCACAGCTTTGAACAAGCTCCTGGCTGTATGGGGATGAGGAGTGGGGCTGAGCTCCTACCCTGCATACCTATGAAAATTAGCTCATGTGACACTCTTGGTATCCATGCTGACGCCTGAGCTATGACCTTAAAATAAAAAAAAAAACCTTAAGAAAAATGTTTAATGAAGCAACTGCTTAACTAAGGGTTTTTGTAGCCTATATTTCTTACATACATTTTGTGGTGTTTCTACTCCCTGATTGGATAAGTGAAACTTTTGTAAACAGAAGCCGGGAAATCCAACAGACATCAATATGGAGGAGTAGGTGGTGTGTCTGGGACCGCTCTATATTACATTGATCAGTGTCTGTAATTTCAGTTCCCTGTGGCTGTCACATCTCAAAATAACTTATCCTAAACCAGAATAACATGGCTATCACTCTGTTACTATTATCCAAAAATAAATGGCTTTGCATTGATCTGCAGGAGGATCAAGGCATGCATATATAGTGTTGGGATCAATGAGATTTAGGGTATTGCAGGTCTATTTTTAAAGGTATTTAAGCACTTAAAGCACCGGGTGAGGGTATTTAACTAGATAGTTGGTTTTGAAAGTTCCCATTAGGTGCCTAGCTACATCTGTAAGTTGTTAAATACATTTAAAAACTGTCCCTAAGTCACTTTTGAAAATGGGATTTAAGAGCCTAAGTCACTTAGGTCTTTTTGAATTCTCTTCATGTCATTGACTTCTGTGTATCTTCCTCAACGGTGTAAGATTTATTTGTCATATTTTGTGTTGCCATTCATCCCTCTGATATTCCACACACTGTGCCTAGGAGTTTTTCTGTGCCTAAAGAACTGTGCAATGCACCTCTAGCTGTTGGTAGCTTTCCTTGCCTCTGGGAAAATCACATCCTAACCTGAAAAATGAAATCTTTGAATATTTATTACCAACACAATAACTATTTCACTAGCTAGGACATAGTACACTGAAGGAAATATAGCAGTCTGCTGAAGAAAACTGAACTTTATGTGTTCAGATATTGAACTCTCTGTCTTAGTCTCATGAGCATTGTAGTGGTTTCTCATCTAAGTTCCAAAATCTGCTTCGATTCCTAAGAAAACAAAAAATAAGAAAAATGTGTTTGTAGAGAAATGTCTTTATTACACTATAGCTGTGTCTACACGTGCACGCTACTTCGAAGTAGCGGCACTAACTTCGAAATAGCACCCGTCGCGGCTACACGCGTCGGGAGCTATTTCGAAGTTAACTTCGACGTTAGGCGGCGAGACGTCGAAGTTGCTAACCCCATGAGGGGATAGGAATAGTGCCCTACTTCGACGTTCAACGTCGAAGTAGGGACAGTGTAGACGATCCGCGTCCCGCAACGTCGAAATTGCTGGGTCCTCCATGGCGGCCATCAGCTGGGGGGTTGAGAGACGCTCTCTCCAGCCCCTCAGCTCACTGGTGGCCGCGTGGAGCGGCCCCTAAAAGGTCCCCTCCCCCTCCCTGCCTCTGCAGGAAGCTGAGGGAACGTGCAGGCTGCAGCCCGGCAGCCCCCCCAGCACCCCCAGGGGACCCCCCCCAAGGGGAGCCAGGGCAGCCAGCCCAGCCAGAGGGGCAGCCAGGCTGGGATGCGGCAGCGGGGCCCCTCCTGGACAGAGGCCAAGCTGCGGGACCTGCTGGGGCTCTGGAGTGAGGAGGAGGTGCTCCAGGTAATGGGGAGCAAGAGGCGGAACGCGGATGCGTTCGCTCGGCTGGCCGACGGCCTGGCTGCCCGGGGTCACCCTGCCCGCACTCCTGACCATGTTAGGAGTAAGGTGAAGGAGCTGCGGCAGGGTTACTCCCGGGCCCAGGATGCAGCCAGCCGATCTGGGGCCGCCCCCATCACTTGCCCCTTTTACAGGGAGCTCAGGGACATCCTGGGCTCCCGGCACACCTCCTCCCCTCCGGCCACCCTTGACACCTTGGCTGACGAGCCCCAGCAGGCCCTGCAGCCGGAGTCCGCCCCAGAGGCAAGCCCCACGCCCCGGGGGCCCCCCCCGGAGGCCACCCCCGGGCCATCGCGGCAGGAGGAGGAGGAGGAGGAGGACGGGGGCTCCTCCTCCGTAGAATCCAGCCTGCAGATCCTCCTCCTGCCATCCCGGAGCAGCAGCAGGGCCTCCGACCCCCGGGGATCTCCGGACCGTGGGAGCGGACCCACAGGTAGGTACCCCTCTCTGGTGGACACCCCTGGGCTTGAGGGGCGGGGGTAAGAGATATGTGTCCTGGGCCCCCCACATGCTCACATGCCCATGGCCCCAAGGACACCAGGGCCATGGCCCTCACAGCACTGCAGCCATCAGCCCGTGCCCACCCCCACCCCGCATGACAGTGCCATGCCCCATCCCCGGGCCAGGGGGGAGCGGAACCTCGATGGGCCCCGGGAGGAGGGAGTGGGACACCCCGCAGCAGCAGCATGTGATGGAGTGGGGGGGAGTGCCAAAGGGAGACTCAGGCTACATATGAGCCACAAGAGCCGAAGAGCTCCCAGGGCCAAAGGAGGATCCTGGCGCTACAGCTGGCAGGTGACACCTCTGCCCTGAACAAACAGGAGGGAGGAGCCGAGCTGGCTTGGAATTGGGGGGCGAGGGCGGGGGCCACAGGTAGAGGCTAGGGGAAGGGAGAGCTGGTAGGCAGCCAGCCTGAGGAGGGGGAAAGCTGCATCCCAGAGGGGCCCCCCTTGGGGTCTTCTCCCCACGACGAGTTGGAAGGACTGTCTCTTCCGACAGCTGGTGCTGTCACTCCTGCCAGAAACTGGCCATCTGTGACCTAAGAAAGCTCTCCTGCTCTCAGACCCTGCGGGGTGAAGTGAGAGTCGCTCCCACCAGGGGACGGGGTGCAGGGCAGGGGGACCCCTGAACCCCATCCATCACAGCAGCATCTCCCGGGGACGGGGATGGGGAACCTGCAGCACAGGGCTGGGGAGACAAAGGCCACGGCTCGGGGCCCACACTAACGCCTGTCTCCATTCTTCTTCCCCCCCTCCTCTCCTGTGTCCTGCACCTGCACCATCAGAAGGACCGGAAGAGAGCACCGGTGAGGCGTCAGTCGTCCCGGAGAGCCCTCCGGGACCATCGCTCCAGGGCAGCCCCTCGGCCGAGGACCGACCGGCCCCGCGGCGGGCTAGACGGCGGACCTCGCGCCTACAACCGCCGCCGGCGACGGACCCCCAGCTGCTGGCCATCCTCTGTCGGCAGCTGGAGGTCGCGGAGCAGCACCTCCAGCTGCAGGAGCGGGCGCTGGCCTGGCGCCAGGAGGCATGGGAGGCCTACATGCAGACATTTAACCGCCTGGTGGACTACCTGGCCCCCCATGCTGTGCCGGCCGAGCCATCGCCCGCCCTGCCCGCTCCTGCAGCCCCACCACCAGCTGCTCCGCCCGTCGCCGGCCCGTGCGCCGTTGCCCTGCCACCCACCCACGAGGGCCAGAGTGCCGAGGGACCCCTGGAGCCACCTGACACTCGCCGGCCCCCATACCTTCCGGTCCAGCCCGCTCCCACCCAGCCACGGACCAGGCTGCAAGCGCAGCGGGGCTCCCGGCCGGCCACGCCCAGTGCCGGGCTATAGGGGCGAGGGGCCCGGGACGTGGCCCCCCCCTTGTATATTGTTGGACCCTGTTTTTTTGGTCCCCCCGTTTGCCCCGTCCCCCCCATGTAAATAGTTCTCCCCTTTATCCTCCTTGGTTTTATTTTTATTATTTATGGCACACAGCTGTTTCTTTGGATTGTTTTATTTTTGTACATATTGCTTTTGTTGAACGTTTGTACCTGGTTTTCTGTTTGTGGTTCACATATTTATTTACATCCAAAAAAAAAAAGGTTCGGAAAGAAAAAAAAAAATTTACATTCAGCCACAAGTGCATGCTGTCATTTGTCCAGGACAAGTGGGAGGTGGGGGCGGTGGGGTGCTCCATGGTGTGGGCGTTGGGGCAGGAGTGTGGGGGAGGAAGGGGCGGGCAGTAGGGGGCCTGGGCAGAGTTCACCCCGCGGCCTGTTCGTCGAAGTGGGCCTGCAGGGCCTCCCGGACCCGGGTCCCCTCGGGGTCCACCTGCCGACTGGGGGCAGCAGGTGGCTGGACGTGTGCCCTGCTGGCCTCCGCAGCCCAGCCCTGGAGAAAGGTCTCCCCCTTGCTCTCGACCAAATTGTGCAGGGCGCAGCAGGCACCCACAATCTGGGGGATGTTGTTGGGGCCCGCATCCAGGCGGGTCAGGAGACATCTCCAGCGTCCCTTGAGGCGGCCAAATGAGCGCTCCACCACCTGGCGCGCACGGTTCAGGCGCTCGTTGAAGCGCTCCTGACTAGCGGAGAGATGGCCCGTGTAGGGGTGCATGAGCCAGGGCCAGAGGGGGTAGGCCGCATCTGCGATGACGCAGAAGGGCATGGTGGTGTCCCCCAGAGGGATCTCCCGCTGGGGGATGTAGGTCCCCGCCTCCAGCCGGCAGCACAGGCCCGAGTTCCAGAAAACCCGGGCGTCATGGGCGCTGCCAGGCCAGCCCACATAAATGTCCTGGAAACGTCCCCGGCTGTCCACCAAGGCCTGCAGGATGACAGAATGGTAGCCCTTGCGATTGAGGTATCGTCCGCCACTTTGATGTGGGGCGCGGATGGGGATGTGAGTCCCATCCAGAGCCCTGAAGCAGTTGGGGAAGCCCAGGGTGGCAAAGGCGGCGATGGTGGCATCTGGGTCCCCCAGCCTCACGAGCCTGTGCAGGAGCATGGCATTGATGGTACGCACAACCTGCAAAGAAAGCACATGGGACGGCACCAATGAGGGGTGAGCAGGGTGTGCGTGGCCCTGCCCTGCCCTGCCCTGCCCTGCTCTGGCCCCCCTTCCCTGGCCCCCCTGCCCTGCCCTGCCCTGCTCAGGCCCCCTGCCCAGGCCCCCCTGCCCTGGCCTCCCCCCGTGGGTTCTCTTACCTCCATGAAGACAGCCCCGATGGTGGCCTTTCTGACACCAAACTGCTGTCCCACGGATCGGTAGCTGTCCGGAGTGGCCAGCTTCCAGACAGCGATGCCGACCCGTTTCTGCACAGGGAGGGCACGCCGCATGGCAGTGTCCTGGTGCCTGAGTGCAGGGGTGAGCCACTGGCACAGCTCCAGGAATGTCTGGCGGGTCATCCTGAAGTTCCTGAGCCAGTGGTCGTCGTCCCACTCCCCAAGCACCAGCCGCTCCCACCAGTCGGTGCTGGTGGGGTAGCTCCACAGCCGCCGGCGTGTGAGGCGGGGGGTGGAGCAGGGTGCTGCAGGGGTAGGGGTTGAGCCCTGCTGCCCTGGGGGCAGCTCCTCCCCTGGGGCAAGGAGGTGCTCAGCTGCCCCCCACATGGCATGGGTCAGGGCAAGCCCTGCTCCTGCCGCGAGGGCTGGGTGGACCTCTAGCTGCTGCTGCTGCTGCTGCTGCTGCTGCTGCTGCTGCTGCTGGGGGTCCATGACTGTGGCGCCCGGGGTCTGTGTGCCTATGGCTCCTCAGACCGCGTGCTGTGCAGGCTGAGTGTGTCTGGGAGGGGCCCTTTAAGGGAGCGGCTAGCTGTTGCCCCGGAAGCACTAGTCCGCCCTGTGATCCTGTGTGCAGCTGTGCCTGGCAGCCCTATTTCGATGTGTGCTACTTTGGCGTGTAGACGTTCCCTCGCTGTGCCTATTTCGATGTTGGGCTGCGCAACATCGAAGCTGAACATCGACGTTGCCGGCCCTGGAGGACGTGTAGACGCTATTCATCGAAATAGCCTATTTCGATGTCGCAATATCGAAATAGACTACTTCGATGTAGGCTTCACGTGTAGACGTAGCCTATAAGTACAGCAAGGAGGAAATGGAGGAGAGCGGAAAATATCTTTGGCCATCTATAGCAATTCATTCATAACCTATCACAATTGAATGGCCTCAGCAGTGGGGCCAACAACCACCACAGGCCCAGGGCAAGGTAGGACAGGAAGCTCCTTGCTTCAAAAGTGGCAGGGTTCAGAGCAGAAGGGGCAGGGTTTAGGGCAGTCAGGCTTGCATGCCCCTTAGACCATGGTCCTGGGCCCACCCACCTCCCTCAGAGCCATGTGGAATGGTGGAGCATTGCTATGGCAACATTTCAAAGGGACCTGGAGCTCTGGCCACCTCTGTTGCTGAAGTAGCAGTAGCAATGGCCAGAGCTCCAGGCCCCTTTGAAACACTCATCCACTCTACAGCTGCCCCCTCTGCCTCTCTCTGTCGGCAGGCCTAGTTCTCAGGAGTGCAAGCAGTGGTGGAAATGCTGCTGTTTGTCCATGTCACAAGTTTTCTTTCCTCTTCTCTGATTTGAGTCTGTCAGCTTAACAGCCAAAATGGGGTCAAAAGAAATCTTTCCACATGCTTCCATGTTTAAACCTTTTTGTCCTTTGACATTCTTCACCATATCTATTATAATTTGTTGGGGAAGAGTCAACATGGCTTTTGTAAAGGGAAGTCGTGCCTCACCAACCTATTAGAATTTTTGGAAGGGTCAACAAGCATGTGGACAGGGGGGATCCTGTGGATATAGAGTACTTAGATTTTCAGAAAGCCTTTTATAAGTTCCCTCACGAAAGGCTCTTAAGCAAAGTTAACTGTCACGGGATATGAGGGAAGGATCTGGACTGGTAACAAATGGTAGGCATAAATGGTCAGCTTTCAGAATAGAGAGAGAGTTAAATAGTGGTGTCCCCCAGGGGTCTGGTACTGGGACCAGTCCTATTCAACATATTTATAAATGATCTCGAAAAAGGGATAAACAGTGAGGTGGCAGATGACACAAAACTACTTCCAATAGTTAAGTCCCAAGCAGACTGTGAAGAGCTACAAAAGGATCTTAATAGATTGGGTGATTGGGCAACAAAATGGCAGATGAAATTCAAAGTTGATAAATGGAAAGTAATGCACTTTGGGAAATATAATCCCAACTATACAAATAAAATGATGGGTTCTGACTTAGCTGTTATCACTCAAGAAAGAGATCTTGGAGTCATTGTGGATAGTTCTCTGAAGACATTCACTCAGTGTGCAGTGGCAGTCAAAAAAAGCTAACAAAATATTGGGAATCATTAAGAAAGGAATAGGTAATAAGACAGAACACATCATATTACCTTTATATAAATCCATGATATGTCCACATCTGGAATACTGTGTACAGATGTGGTTGCCCCATCTCAAGAAAGATATACTCAAATTGGAAAAGGTTCAGACAAGGGAGACAAAAATGATTAAGGGTATGGAGCATCTGATATATTAGGCAAAATTAATAAGACTGGGACTTTTTAGTTTGGAAAAAAGATGATTAAGTGTGTATATGACAGAGGTATGTAAAATCATGACTGGTGTGGAGAAAACAGATAAGGAATTGTTATTTAATCCTTCTCACAACACAAGAACTAGTGGTCACCAAATGAAATTAATAGGCAGTGGGTTTAAAACAAACAATAGGAAATATTTTTTCACACAACACACAGTTAATCTGTGGAACTCCTTGCCAGAGAATGTTGTAAGGACCAAGACTATAGTAGAGTTTAAAAAAGAATTAGATAAATTCATGGGGGATAGGTCTATCAATGGCTATTAGCCAGGATGGCCATTGATGGTGTCCCTAGCCTCGGTTTGCAAGAGGCTGGAAATGGGCGACAGAGAATTGATCACTTGATGATTACCTGTTCTGTTCATTCCCTCTGGGACACCTGGCTTTGGCCACTGTCAGAAGACAGGATACTGGGCTTGATGGGCCTATGGGTCCGACCCAATATGGCTGTTCTTATGTTCTTATGTTTTTATGTTCTTAACAGAGGTGGCTATGTCATTCTATGACATTCTTTCTGTTTCTAGTACCTTGTACACTGGTAGGTGTCACTACGTGTGTATTGTGTCCAGGCTCATACTTGACACTTGTCCAAATCACTGAAGTCATCTTTCTTGAATCTTCTGTAATGGCCATTTTTGTAGCATTCATTTTTAAAAAAAAATTATGTGGTTGAGATTGAAACTCTCACTATTTCCCCTTGTTACCTTTTCTCACACTCCATCATTGCAACCCATACAGCAGTACTGTCAGGACAATTATCTCATATATAGTGACTTAAATTTTTTCATTGTGTTTTTAGCCTTCTAGATCTGCATTCAGAAATCTCTGCAAGTAGCGGCTAGTCTGAGTCTTCTTTTAAGACATCTTCATGATTCTTCAATATTAATCCTCCAGGCTATGTAGATTTCTCCACTTATCCTTGTTCTTTCTCTGACTTTCTTCTTCCAGTTGCTATTTTTTATTTTTTCCTTTTCAATCTTCAGTCTAAATCAGTGGGTTTTTTTGTGCCAGTACTTGCTTCTACTGAGTATCGGCACCTCGGCAGCCCTAGCCCCAAGGTTGGCCTGCGGAGTGGTGGTGGGGAGCCACCTGAGTACCAGCTCCTCCCTTTTTTTACAAATTGGTACTGATCTGAGTGTGCTGATTTCCTGGCATCTCATTTCAGTTATTGTCTGTAGATTTTCCTCTTTCAGTGGCGTGCAGTTAATATTATATGCAATTTTAAGGCTATTCACTGTCCTTCCACAATACATGACTCGTCTCATTTAATCTCGCAATGCTACAGGCATTACAGATGTCAATACTGAGCTGAAAAATTCTGGCAATAAGGTATGTCCTTGTCTCACTCTTACAGTCGCTCCAGCTTCTTTGCTACTCTCACCACACCGATTGACTTGCTGTATGTTTTCAATGTCTTGTTTGCCATATCTTCTCAAGACTTGCCAGAACAGTGTTTGGCAAATGCTATCAACAGCTTGCTTCAAGTTCTTAATTTTGTTAGAAAAAGGTCACTTGTGTTCTGTGTACTTTCTCATATATGTCCTGTAACAACTAGCTGATCCACTGTACCGGTCTAAATCTGGATTGCTTAATCTCTACTAGCACTGCTTCAATCCTACCTCTTTGTTCTGCTCTGCTGTACCTTAGTGAATGCTTATCCTGGTGCATTCATTATTTTGTAGTTCTTGTTCTTGTGCTCATTCCTATCTCCTTTTTATGAATCAGTAGTATTATTATGTTTCCCTCATTCGATTGGCATTTGCTCTTGCTTCTGAATTTTGTTGACTATCTTCTGAATTGCCTTTACCGTATGTTCCTCACTTGCATGACAACTCTGCAGTTGTCACTTCCCAGTGTCTCTTCCTTTGTTCAAAATTTCTATCAAGATCTTTCTGCTAGGGAGTCTGTCTCTGCTCTCTTTTGTTTGTACCGAGAAGCTGCTCCTCAACCGTTTGTTGTGTTCTGAACTTTGTGTAGCTCTTCAAAATATTCTGTCCACCTCTCCTTCTTTGCTTATTCATTCTAAGTTATTTACCCATACCTGTCTTTCACCATCATCATGTTCAAAACATATGTTCAACTTAGTTCTCTTACCTTTCAGCATAGGGGTTGTATTACTTTTCTTGCTATATTCTTCCATTTCCTTGCATTGTCCACCTATCCAATTGTTTCTTTTTTTGCATTGTTTTACACTGATCTCTCTGCTCAACATTATACTCAGCTTGTCTCTCCTTTTCATTCTCCATCTTCCTGTGCTGTCCACTCAGCTATGATACTCCATACGTTATCTCCTTTGGTTGATTTGCTTTGGTTTGATAGCCCAACATTTCAGCAATGCTCCTCCCATTTATTTATACGGTTCAATATCTCTTCAACGTGCATTATCACTGCAGGCATGATGTTTCTCTGCACTGCTTCTTTGTATTCATTCCACGTCTGGTTCTTTCAATTGGTCTGTGTCAGATATCTCAGTTTTTGGCCTTTTATTTTTTTTTATTACTGTTGTTCTCAACTTCATTGATGCCAACATTAACCTATGATCTGATCATATATTGTCCATAAATCTGTAAGAGAACACACTTGAGTTCCATCTGTTGTTCACAAATATATATATATATATTATATATATATAAAAGAGATGGTAATCAAGTCCATGTACTTTGCTACTTTCTTTGTAGGATTGTCATGATTATTATCACCAGATTATTATTGAGTCTCTCTCATCTTTATTACTGAAGCCAAATCTGCCTATTGGTCGATCTCAGAGATTCTACTCTTTTCCAAATTTTGCATTAATTTTACCCATCACTAATAACCCATGCTATTGTGAAATGCCTGTGACTGACTGTACCCCTGCAATTACACCACACACAGCAATACTCTTTGTATGGAATATACTATATGAGGGATCATTTGAAAGCTAATAACTTGCTGGTCAATAATATAATGATGAAATATGCATAGGACCATTATATGCAAAGTTATGAACATAAGCCATGGGTTGGGGGTTAGCACAGTGGTTTATGTATTGGTCTGCTAAACCCAGGGTTTTGAGCTCAATCCTTGAGGAGGCCAAGAAATTTGCAGCAAATAAATGGAAAAAAAAATCTGTTTAGGAAGGTGCTTGGTCCTGCCAAAAGGGCAGGGTCTTGGACTCGATGACCTCTTAAGATCCTTTCCAGCTCTATGAGATGTGTGTATCTATGACTGAAATGCATTTTACCAGATGAGCCTGGTTAAGCTGATTTCTCAAAACGATGGGTGATCACCTGTTAAGTGGCCATTCTTTGGCAGTGAAGCAGGTCAGGAAGAGACTGATTTTGTATTTTTATCAAACAACATGCAATCTCTTTCTCTGTGAGACCCCATGGCGCCTTTCTCACAGCAGGAAGGAATTTCTTTCATTGGGTAACCCCCAGGAAAATGCATTTCAAAAGGTGACTTGGCTGTGAAAAAGAGAGGCAAAACATCCCATCTGTGTCTTCTCTCTCCTCCGTCTCCTCCCCCTTGAACTGAGAAGAGAAAGAACTAGTCTTTGGATTTGAGCAGCTGTACACAGATAGTCAGGATGTTAACCACATGCTATTTGTCTCTCAGCAAGCATCAAAGCCCTGATGTAGCAGCTGTGCTGTCCCTCCCGGAGCTAGGCAAGCCTCGGCATGGGCAGGGAATGGGCACCTGGGTCAGTCTCTTCCTGACCCTCTTCACTGCCAAAAATGGCTACTTGACATGTGATCGCCAATCAACTTAAATGATAACTCTGCTTCTCCTTTGCCTTTAAGAAACCAGCTTAACCACATTAAGGGTGCATCTTGCTGGGGCTCCTGGAAGGGATTTCTAGCCATGTTACCCTGTCTGATGGTGTTCTGGGGTTATCTGTGGGTAGCCAGGTAGGAACTACAGCGCAGTGGTAGGCAACCAAGTTTGGAGAGTAGGTGGGCTATTTTGAAATAACATTGGCAGCATGTAAATGATGCACACACTCTTTCAAAATAAATTTGAAATAGCTGGTGCTTTATTTTGATTTTGGTAAACCTCATTTCCTGAGGAATAATGCTTATTTTGAAATAGGCCATAATAGGGTCCAGCGGCACTAGTTTGAAATAGTGCTATAGATCTGGAAATGCTATTTCAAAATAGTTGAGGGCTATTTCAAAATGCATTTTGTGTCTGGTTGTGTTATTTTGAAATAACATAATAGATATTTCTTATTTTGAAATAGGGCTGTCATGTAGATGTAGTGGGGGGTGAGACATTCCTTCACTAATCTGCCTTGCACACTGGTATGTTGTAATGTTTATGGTTTTTCCATGGATGATTACAACATTCTTCACTTTTTTTCCCCTTGGGTACCCGGGAGGTTGGCACATATCCTTGTGCTATTGTGACTGCATCATATATTCATTCCATGTCTCTACTTCAACATACAAAGGTACTGAGTTAAATGCTGTAAGTCCCTGGGTTTAGTACCAGCATGACACCATCCTGGGGTCTACCACCTTCTGTTGCCAATGTTTAATATTCTGTGTTCATCATGGTTCCTCATCTTTGTCTTTCCATCATGTTTCACATAAACCCATTTTCCACTAGTGTCTTAACTCATACCTCGTTAGTAAGGCCCTACTAAATTCATGGGGCTATGAAAATTGCATCATAGATCATGGACCTGGTCTCCTCAGGAAATCAAAATATCAGATTTCAGGGGAATGGGGTGGAGGGAGATCAGCATTTCTCAGACAGAGGGCCTGACCCAAAAGGGAGTTGCAGTGAGGGAGGGGTTACAAGGTTATTTAAAGTTGAGTCACAGCATTGCCATTCCTACTGCAGCAGGGCCTTCCGAGCTGGGCAGCTGGGGAGTGGTGGCCATTGATCAGGATGCCAGTTCTGAAAGCATCTCCACTGCCAGCAGCAGTGCAAAAGTAAGGAAGCAGGGCCACACCCTCCCCAATAGCTCTGCATCCCCTGATAACTCCTTTTGGGTCAGGATCCCTACAATTACAACATCATAAAATTTTAGATTAAAATAGCAGAAATTACAAAACCTATGATTTTAAAAAGCATGTGAACATGAAACTGACCAAATTGGACTGTGAATTTGGTAGGGCCCTGATCATTATCAGAGTGCTCCAGCCTGACATAATGTTTATCCATTTGATGTTTTGACAAATGTCTTACACAAATGTCTTGACAAATGTCTTAGCGTTCATTGTGATTGTCTCTTTTGCATGAGGTTATGTTTGTGTTTATGATCACATACATTCAGGCTTTTTTTTGTTTGTTTGGTTTTTTTTTTCTGGTGGACTGCACTGGAATGGAGTTTTGTCACTTTTTTCCATTAGAACTCCAGAAAAATTTAACCACTGATTCTGCAGGACCACAGGGACTGGGGCATGAGCCCCTGCTGGTCCTGCAGTAATGTGGGGACCAGGACAGGAGCCCCCCACTGGTCCTGCAACAGTACAGGGACCAGGTCATTAAAAATGAACACCCAAATCTCTATGACGAATCATGATACTTGCATTTCACAACCTTTTTTCTAGAAAAAAAGCACTGCATAGTTTTCATCCCTGTCTCAGCTTTGGAGCGATAAGTTCAGGCTGCTGTTACACTGCCATTCTCCTGTCAGAGATGTCATGGTAATGAGGCCATTCGAAGCAGGCTAATGAGGTGCAAATGTGCATATTCAGTGTCTCATTAGCATAGTGGCAGCCGTGCAAACAGACCTCAAATTGCAGATTGACAGCGAAAATGGGGGCAGTTTCGAAATAAGCACCCCACTTCGACATTCCCTTACTCTGATCTAGTTCTGTGGGAGTAGGGGACTGTCAAAGTGCAGCACTTATTTAGAAGCTGCCTGCATCTTCAGTGTCAATCTGCAATTAGAAGCCTGTTTGTGCGGCCGCCGTTATGCTAATGAGGTGCTGAATACGCACATTCATGCCTCATTAGCCTGCTTCGAATTGCTTCATTACCATGGCACCTCTGACAGCAGAATGGTAGTGTAGCAGCAGCCACAGCTTTTGTTTGTCTGGGTGATGACCTAGCTAGCATACTTCTTTTTCTCTTTCCATTCTCTTTCCATTCTTCTGTCTGTTTCTATAGTCCAGTGTTTGCAGTTTGTGACCACCACTCCTTGGCTTTGTGGTTGACCAATATTGTACTTTGCTTGCCACACCACTGCAAGTGATCCATTAGCTTGCTCCAGCACTGTTTCTGCCAAAGTTACACATTGGAATTTAAAACAAAAAGGAGTTTGGTAGCCTTTTAAAGACTAACCAATTTATGAGGCTGTTCAGGCACAAGCTTGCGTGAGATACAACTCACTTCCCTGCATGCTGAAGAGAAAACAGAAAAGGAAGAGATACAGAGATGGGAGTGTGGTATCAGTGCTAATAAAAGCAGAGTGGATGTGGCTCATCTCCAGAAGGGATGAGAAAGTGGAAGAACCTGAATGGAAAATTACCTATTGTTATGTGAATAGCACTCCAGGTGTCTGTTTAGCCCTTGGTTCACTGTGTCAAATTTGCATATGAATTCCAGCTCAGCAGTGTCTAGTTGCAGTCTGGTTTTCTGTTTCTGAATTTTTTTGGTCTGCAAATGACAACTTTGGGAGTTGTTTTACTGGCTTTGCTACAGGAACATTCATGCATTTGGAGGACTAGACATTCTCTGTTGCTACTCTTCCCTCACAAAGGTGAGAATGCCAGGTGAGGAAAAGTCTTAGGATGAGGTGCTGGGGTACATACAAACCTACATGAAGCCACCAGTGTCACCTGGAGTAAGTCACCAGGACCATCTGCAAGCAAACCAGCCCTTGATAGATAAAGCTGTCTCCTATGCAGAGGTAGCATTTGAACTGCCCCAGACATCCTCATGTCACATACAGCTATGCTCTCCCTAATGCATAACCTAAGTATGTATTTAATGAGCGTCTTGCATGTTATACCTTATGGTTTTGTCTCTTTAATTTAAGGTCTGCCAACAGAACAAGAATATCTACACTTGCTTTGTCATTTTCAGAAGGCATTTGACAGTATACATCAGAAAGTGACTTGGGTGGTATTGGAGTCATATGGAGTGGATAGAGACTGATAGGGTTGTTGAAGGATATCAATGAAAATGCAGAGGCAATGGTAAGAATGTGCAGAGGGATGGGAAGGTGGGTTAGAACAAGTAGAGATACAAGACAAGGAGATTCGATATCTCTGAGTATCTTCATCATGCACCTAAAGAGAGCAATGGACAAGAAAGAGGTAGAAGGGACATCTGTGCGTGGGATGAAAATCAACAACTTCAGTTTTGTGGATGATATAGATGAAGAGAAGAAGATGAAGATGAAGGTTCGCGGAAGAAAATGAAGAAAGCTAGCAAGAACAGTGCAGGTTCTAAACGAGGAAGGGAAGTGGTATGGACTGATTATGAACATCGATGAAACAAAACCAATGATGTTTGGAGATAAGGAAATCTGAAGGAAGATCAGTGTAGATGGTATTGAATTAGAAAATGTAGAGAAGTTTTCACATATCTCAGTAGTAACATAACATATAATCTAGACTGTAAGAAGGAAATAGCAACTAGAAAGCAAGGGTGAGTTTGAAGGCGATGAGTAAGATCTGGAAAAGCAAAGTGATTAGTTTAGGAACAAAGCTGAGTGTCTTGAAAATATGTGTATTCAGCAGCATGTTGTATGGATGTGAGACATGGGTGATAAAAGATTCTAAAAGAAGGATATTGGCATTCAAGATGATTTGTCATAGAAAGGTCCTGAGAATAGGATGGATGCAGGAGATCCTCATCAAGGAATTATATAGGGAGATACAGCTGAAAGAGAACCTACTGCAGAAGGTTATATGATAGAAGTTACAGCTAGTCAGGCATATCTTCAGAATTTACGATGAACAAAAAGTCAAGATCCTGGTATTCAGCATAATGGAAAGTTTGAATAGGAGAGGCAGACCCCAAAGGAAATGGATAGATGATATAGTAGATTGGTGCAGAGCTAGTCTACAGAAACTAAGCCACTCTGCACTGGACAGAGAAGGATGGAAGGAAATAGTGGGCAAGGCTTCAGACACCAATGAACACAACACTTTGGTTCACTCTGCAATTCATATTCCTGGAGTCTGCACTATGTCACAGATTAGACAAGCCCTTAGCAGGACAGTGTCAGGATACAGATCAGGCTCTGGTTTGTGTCATCATTCATTTCTCAAACACCCCTCTGAAAGAGGGAACATCATATGGGAAGATAGGGAACATTAGATTAGGGGTGCCCAATGAGTTAGGGAGAAGATCTATGGACAGAGTGCAAAAAGCCACTGATTATATCTATCTAAAAATAAATATATAATACGTGGCTCAATGCCAGCCCCCAGAGACAGGAACCCTGAGTCCTCCATTCAAACCGAATCCCCTACCCCTCCTCTAGAGCCAGGCACCCCCACCCCCTGCTCTAACCCAGTCCCCCATCTCTCCCACAGAGCTGGGCACTGTTCTAACTCTGTGCCCTCCTCCCCCAGAGCCAAGCACCCCCATTCTTTCCCTTGCTCTAACTCAATGCCCTTCCCCTCCCACAGAGCCAGGCACCCCGAGACTCCGACCACTCTAATTTGATGCTGGTGACTCACTGGAGCTGCCACCGTGTGTTTCTCCTACCAAGTGCTGGGGTGCATGTGCAGAGCAGCAGACAGCACTCCGGGGGCACAGCTCTGAGGAGGAGCTGCATTTAATGGCTCAAAGAGCTGCATGCACCTTGAGAGCCATGGGTTGGCCACCCCTGCATTAGACATGAGAGAAATCATCTCCAAGCCTCAGACACTGGAACACAGTTGAGTTCTGAGAGCCCTCACCTTGTAAGAAACTTTTTTTAAAAACGCCATTTTCTTGGTTACCTTTAAAATGTAATCATTCATCATTTACATGCTAAAATAGGTTTCTTCAGCACAGCTTTTAGATTTGGGACTTAAAATTACATCTGGAATACCACAAAGATGCAAATATGAGCTTGTTGAATCATTGCACTCATCTAAAAACCTTTTTGTTACTCTTCTATGTCCAGCCACCCTCCACATGTAATATAAAATGGTTGGACATAAAATGGGTAAATGAACTTCGACTATGTTCGCTACACACTGCACTCCTGATAAATTCTGAGAGGTCAGTTTTAAATATTGGTAAATATAAACTAAGTCCTAAAACAAGAATAATGGCTGTTATTTATTAATAAATTAGGGAAATATTTAAACAAGCAAAGTGCAGTAGAAAGAACAACAAAGGAACACAAATGTCTTGTCTCAAATTGCATAAATTATTAGTAAGTGCTGTGGTTAATGTTTACTCTGAATTGGGGCCTGCACAGCTGGGATTCTGAATACTGTTTGATCTGCCCTTTCAAGCTCCAATGATCCTACCAAATTGCATTTAATGGACGTAAGGCTGTAGTGCAGAAAATGAAAAGGGCTTGTTATAAAACAATATAACCCACATGCACACCTGTTCTTTGTAGTTTATGAAAGACATTGTCTTGAAAATGGGTGTGTGGGGGGTGTTTTATGAAGCACTCCCCCGACAATATTTGCTTGAGGTTCAGAAACAGCGCTGCCACTTTCAGAATCTGGTTAATACTCACTTCAGTAAATGCTGAGTGTTATGAGTCATTTGTACCTGTACTTCACTAGTTTCATCAGAACAGAACACATCACTGATGTGGAACAAACTGGTTAGGGTGGATATTAGCGAGATGTAATTTGAGGTAAATTGTTTGTTTGTTTGTTTTTCACATATACAGGCTATTGATGGACTAAATAACTACAATAACTTTACTGAAATATCTCCTTTTTATTTTGTGAAGCTCATGGAACTCAGCACCAGTTGAAAACAGGGATCTTATTGTAGTGGCAATTTTTTGAGTTTTCTGAGAAGATGGTTAGAAAATTGGCAGGGGACTGGAAAAAAAAGGATCTTTGTTTCGCTAGAAACTTTTGAAACTTGAAATTGTTTGCCCCAGTTTCCTGTTAATATTCATATGGGCATAAGGAAGCATTCCCCCTCTTTCCAGCTCTCTAATCACATGGTTTCCAGGCTGTTAATCTGAGATCAGTCAGGGTTTTTTTTATACCTATTAAGGTAATCCACTCTAATCAGTCTGCTTTAGAAAGCTTGTTTTGCTCCACATGCTGGACAGGATGCTCTTATGTCTTGTTAGCAGAAAAGATTCTTAGCGGATCAGCTTAGACCAAAGATCTACACACCGAAAACACTACCCTATACAAGTGAATCTGATGCTTTCTGCCCAGGAACTGGGTGACAGCCAAGAATCTTTCCTTCCTTTTTATATGTATTTTGGGTAAACTTTGTGCTCATGCAACTTGCTGTGTAAATATCCACAGAGACTGGAGTCTTCTAGTCACAGAAGACATGCAGGTTGGGCAATAGCAGCAGAAGGTTCCTTATGTTGTTCTGCTAAACAATCTCAAAGAGAGTTTTTATGAGTAATTATGGAGCTGTTTTGTTTTTGGCCTTTTTTTGAAGTTGTACTTGTCCACTTTGTATCCATTTCATGACAAAAAATTGTGTGTGTGTGTGTGTGTGTGCACGCGCATGCACACATGCTCGGAATAAGGCTTAGGCTGAAACAAATGGCTTCAAAGGACTTTTATCTAACAGTCCAAGTGGTGAGAAGATGGCAGGTGTGTGGGGGACTGGAGGCACTGATTCTTCCATAATGGCAATGGCGTGGTAAAGAATATCTTCAATAACAATACTAATTATGGGGGAAGCTCTTATTACTTAGCAAAACTTTAACTACACGCTGGAAGGACCACAGCGGTAGGACAGGTTTAGAATGATAAATTTTATCAGCTGGAAGGTACCTTTGTGATAGACTGACTTCCTGCCTGCATAACATAAGCCATAGGACTTACAGGAGAAATGAATCTCAGGAAGTTCAATAGGCAGGTTTTGAACTGAAATGGAAAATAAGAGTTAAGCAACTTCTTGTTGCCTCAAAAACATACTCAGCAGAATTTTCCATGGTGTGCTCTAATACATGAGACTTGCCTTTTTGGCCAGTCTGGAGATGGTTCTTCCACATTTTTGTTACTCACCAAAACAAGGAGAAAGTTAGGAGGAGAGAGTAAGATTATTCCATTCCTTAAACAGAGGTCATTGAATGGATAGGAAGATGAAAAATAAGGAAAAGTGCCACCAAACTTTTGTTCGCATACCCTTACAACTCATATGAGAGTAGCTTCAAGGTCTTTTTGCCTGTCCTGTGAGAGTCAGCACATTGCCTGAAATGGCAGAACATATCTTTTGGGGAAACTGATGGCAGCAGAGGAAATAACCAATGAAGGTGAAATAGGAAACTAGAATTGTAGAGAAAGGGCAATTAGTTCAGCTCCTGCAGGGAGGTAATTGAATAAGATCATTCAGGGAAAAGTAATTTAGCTTAAAAATCAATGAATCAACCTTGAACACTAAGAATACAGAGTTGAGATTACAAAGGGGAGGTAAGCATGGAACTATGGTGAAGGTGTTTGTGTGAAGGAGGAACCAGTCTGACATGGGCTTTGGAGCAGACTGAAATCAGCAAAGCTGTCACCACCAGAATGAGGCACCTGATTTAAAATAGAAATGGGCCTCAGCCTGATCTTGGCAGTGCTGACTTGGATTGTATCCTCACTTACAATTTGTTCAATTGCCAGGAGTTTATGGAGGTTGGCTTTTGGTTCAGTATGTTAGAAAGGAGATGCTTCCTTTGAAATTGTGAGCTAGGTCCAAGTTTGGATTCCAGCCAGTATTGAATTGGTGTTGGATGTCGGGAAGTGATTCAGATCTAGATCATTGTTTTGGGTCGCACATTAGCATAAAGAGTGTTTATCATAGTGGTAGTCTGTGTGTTCCTTACTTGATAAGTCTTCATGTAATTGTCCCAAATATTTAACTCTTAAGGACATCCACAGTATGTTTGTACTGCAATTAGACACCTGTGTCTGGTCCATGCCAGCCAACTGGGACTCAGGCTGCAGGGCTGTGTAACTACAGTGTTGACATTCCAGCTTGGGCTACAGCCTAAGCTCTGGGGCCCTCTGACCTTGAAGGACCCAAGAACCCAAGCCTTTATGTCTACATGGCAGTTAAACATCCCTACAGCCTGAGTCTGATAAACCCAGATCAGCTATTGTGGGCCAGCTGTGGGTTTTTAATTGTGGTGGAAACACAGACATGCCATCACGTATTCTAGTGAAGAATACATTAAAGTGCCCTAGATATCTAGATCTTGTCCTTCAGCAGGAAGAGTAGTTTAACCTCTCCAGCTGAGATGCTTATCAAGAAAAGGACTGAGATTTTCATGCCACAGATATTATAGTAAATACTGGGATTTTAGGATCAAAAGGTGCTTCCAGGAAGAGCAGCAGCAAGGAATGTGTATTGAGGGGGTACACACAGCAGTCATATCTTCACTTATTTTTTGGAGATTATTCATGTGCTTTCCTTAGTGCCAGGTTCTGAGCTACAACTGGCATGGGAGAGAGGGCTGGTCCATATGTCTTTCCCCCTGTCAGATTCCCATTTGTGTTCGCTAGCATGGTCCCTGAAAGCTGAATAAATGTGAGGCTTCTGTTTCCTGCTGCTGGGCTCCATGTGGATATTCCTACCCCTTTGGAATAGGATACTCCTATTCCTTTGTACATTCACCGCAGTCCTAACCAGCTGTAGATCTTCCCCGCTCAAAATGAAAGATCTTTGGGTCTACCTGACTTTTTTCCTTTAGACTCTGCTTAAATATGCAGTGTTAGAAAGGTCCCAGCAGGATCTCATCCTTCTAGTCAGTCATAATGAAAAAGAGACTTAGTGAGAAACACTTTAGAAAAGAGTCCAGTTTGTTAAATCAGTTTTAGTCTTAGAAGCATGCTTTTTTGTTTGCTTGTAACCTTTTTCTGTCTTTATTGCTCTTATCTGGTATCTATTAATCCTATGTCATTTTTTTTTGTTTAATTACCTTAGTTTACTTTTCATGAAAAGACAGTGTTGTGATTGAAATAAGAGTGTCTGTCCAATCTCATTTAAATTAATCAGCTCCTGGCTCTTAAAGGAGGGGTAAACGTTGATGTAGTTTAAGTGTTCCAGAAGATGGCTGACACTGAGGTGCAGATGGTATTTGGGAAATTCAGAAGTGAGAGGAAATTTGGTTACCCTGCAAAGAGGAACTAGACGTATGGAAGCCAGGGTGTTAGCTCTCTGTTTGTAAGTGATCTGTTGGTGTTACCATAACATTTTAAAGCAATTGGAGTTGCAGGGCAGATGGTGACACAACCACTTAGTGTTTGTGTTGAACCCCGAAAGATCACAAGAGGTAACAGCAATAGAAGTGAATTACATGAATTAGGCTTTTTGCTGTTAGCCCTGATCCTCACTTCCTACCCAAAGTGACACTTCAGTGATTGCTTTCCTTGAGTAAGGAGTGCAGGTGTAAGCGCTTGCTTTGCTGTGTGAGTGCGCCTGAGCAGTGTTCTGACAGTGCTTTCAGAGCAGCAGTACATTCAAAGGGCTAGCTTTGCAATGGATAAAGCTAGAAACATTTAATGAAAGCTCGGCTTTTTCAGTAAACGGGAAAAACTGACGAATCATGGGATCTTTCATTCTTGCAGGATCACACTGAGCAGCTCATGTGGTATAAGCTTGTTATTCTAGGCTGTGTGCATGCTGTTAATAATAATTTGCTAACAGCTGCACTATTTTAATGCTCTTTCCAATTCCTATAAACGGAATAGGCTTATACTATTGTAATAGAAATCAATACAAATACCTACTACTTTACATAAACAAACAATGGGATTTTAATATAACTGTAAAAACAATGAGAAGTCCTGCAATGTATCTGATGAAGTGGGTCTTTGCCCATGAAAGCTTATGCTCCCAAAAATCTGTTAGTCTATAAGGTGCCACAGGACATCTCGTTGTTGTTGCAGATACAGACTAACCCAGCTACCCCTCTGATAATGTAACTGTGGGGATGCCGTAGCACACATTGAATGGTTATAAGGAACTCAGTAGAATTAATCTGGATACATAAAGCGTGTTACTTTTAAACATGTTCCATGTGGGAGCAGGTATAGTCTTCTTGTTAAAAGACAGGAAAATAAGCTCAATTCACAAGAATTTACTGACTTGAACAAATCACTTAAATTAACTTTTTCAAACATGGGGGATGCACATTCTTCCTTATTTGTACTTGCAAGTAAAAGAGGTTTAATTTTCAGAGATTGTGAGACCCACTGACTTCAGAGGAAGTTGTGGTGGCTTTTAGCAAGAATGAATTGGATCCTTGGATCCTTCAGCAGAGTGCTGGTTTAACAAGCAGAGCTTCACTCTTACCTCAGCCTTCGGGTTTGAGACTTTTAAAGAACCAAAGGGAGTTAAGTGATCTAATCCCACTGAAATCAATGGGACTTTGATGACCTGTTCCCTTGGGCTCCTTTGAAATTTTTAGACTGAGATTGTTTCCTCTGTCCCCCCAACCCCTCCATCTCTCCCTGACTTACATTCGCCAAAGACAGTCTTGCTACTTTGTCTGAATCTGGCTAGCAAGTTTCTACTCAGAGGCCATCACTCTGCAGTCTAAATGCAGATCACAGTGTAAATAATAACATTGTAATGATGATACCACAGCTGGGACATAACCTACTCTTAATCAACAGAGGCAGAACGCTTCTCGAGCAGGATGGAAAATGTGGTCTAAAATACACATTCCTTTTCATAGCCTAAATCCAGAAGCCTCTCCAAGGCCAGTGCAGCTGCATTGAGTGATAGCAGGACAATCTTATGTATCTTTTCAGAAGGAAACAAACATGCATATCAATTTGTAAAACTGTAACTAACATTTTTATGATCTAATTTAGCCATAGTAGCTACAGTTGTCTAACTGTGGATCAAGAAGCTGGAGTGTATCCAGTTCTTTGGTGGGAAGAGCTAATTATTATATTTTTTTTCAGATTATACTTTTAATTTTTGTTGCAAAAGATTGTTTTTCACTCGGTTGGCATCTATTGCAGGTGTTCTAATGGACTTGGAAGTACTTTAGCAACATGCCAGCAGTCATCTTTCTTTCAGCTTGGTCCATTTCTAGTGAAAAGAAAGAGAGCTGGCATACAGTAGGGCTTGAATGCAGTGTGTTGCCTCTTGTCATACTGTTCCAACACTCAGCCTGAAAGGATCACATGCGTCCCCCATCAGATGGTTATTAAATGTTTTACATTTGAAGTTCACAGGTAACTGCCATTATGTTGCCACACAAACAACTTGATATATCATAGGGAACAGAACTGGCTCAAAAATGTCACGAGTCAATGTACTCTTAGTGGTTGAAGAAAAGATATAGGGGGCAACAAAACGACTGGAAAATTTAATAGAAATGTCAGGCTTTACTTACATTCAACTTTGGAAAAAAGTGTTAACCATATGTACATGGCAATGGAATTGAGCTACCCTCATAAGTAAGGGGCACATCTTTAAAGCCTCTTTCTTTGGAGATATTTACTGACTTACACTGTTATTTATTGATGCATACGTGGCAGCCAAGGGGCAAAGGGATTAAACACTGAAAGAGCAGTGTTCTGGGGCAGTTCAGAAGGGAGGAAGTTCAGCTCATGTGGCCATCCTTGAAGGTTAGAGCTGGAGAGTGTGTGTGTGTGTGTGTGTGTGTGTGTGTGTGAAGGCCATCCTTGAAGGTTAGAGCTGGAGAGAGAGTGTGTGTGTGTGTGTGTGTGTGTGTGTGAGAGAGAGAGAGAGAGAGCGAGAGAGAGCATGTAATGGAAATGGGAGCACAGAACAGCACTGTTTTAAGAAGCAAGGTGCTTCCTGCTCAGATGCTACTGAAGGGAGGCAAATTAAAGTCAAGGCTTGGGCCCACCAATGTGCGTGTGTGTGGGGGCGGGCAAAGGGCAAAACTGCCTGGGGCCCAGCATTCAAAAGGGCCTAGGGCTTCTGGCTGCTTCTGATGCTACTGTGGCAGCAGTGGCAGATGGGGCCCCAGGCCCTTGAAATTGACTGTAAATTGCTATGGTGTGGTGTGCTCCTGGTGGCACTGGGGGGGCTGGTTACCCCACTGCCACCCTTCCACTTGAGGCCACGCCCCTTATGGGAGCATGGAGCCGGCTCCTGCCCCCACCACCTCTCCAAGGGGCCTGGCAAGTCTGTTGGCCCAACTGCCCAAACTACTGCTTCCTGAGAATTCAATGTTCAAGTCACACTGGCAAGTCAGGAGACGGGTCCTTGGCTGTCCCCACCTCTACTAGCCACCTGTGGAACTGGCTGGATGCACAGTGGGGTGCCATGATGTAGCAGTTGCAGGAGGGCTTCTCACTTTTTGTAGCGTGATCCCTCCCCCCCACAGTTCCTCTCACAACAATGCATCTTTGAACCATCCCAGCATAGGCCAGTGCATGAATGGCAAAGCCTGGCTCACCATACCTAGAAATATTGGTTCAATTCTTCAGGGAGATCATTGTGAGTGGACTCTGTCATGACAGGGAGAGGACAAGCCTCTGTCTGAATGGATCCAACTGCAGAATCTTTTTATTAAATCAGCTGATTTCTTTTTTTTAACACTAGGCCTGTCTAATTGAAGGTTCTAGAACCTTGTAATCAAACTCACCACACACCACCACTCTTCACACACATACAAAGGCAAAAATTAGTTTATTATCCATGAAGTTGATCAGTACATGTGCCTGATAACTACATGGACCTGTGAGTGGTTCCCTAGTGGCTAGACCCCCTTGCCAGGGCTGGGGCCCAGGGTGTGGATCTTCAGTCCCCATCCGAGAGGCTAATGGATAAGTTTGGCACATGGCCCTGAGAATCTAGTTTTCCCTCCAGCAGGAGGGGGTTCCCTGGAAGGGGCTCCCTGCTTTGTGCCTGGGGGAGGGTCTAGAGGCTCTGCCCTCTGGTGGACGACTGGGTGGCAGCTCTGGCTCAGGCCCTGCTGCCTCAGAACCAGCTCCTGCCTCTTGGCTAGCCAGGCCTGAACTGGGCTGGCTTCCCTCCCTTGATGTGCCTCCAGGCCTGACACTGGCTTCGGGTGAACCGGGGTGGGGCTGATTGGGTAGACAGGGCCTTTTAACTCCTGCCCTGCCTGGCCTCCCTCTCACACTCTTACAGTGCCATGGTTTAATAACTGACAACTCTGCCAGTCCACTCCAATGGCATGACAGGTGGCTGTAGCCAGAAACACACATATGTATAGATAGATGCATTCTCACAGCTAGATCCTGCAGACAGCTGCATTCTTGCAGTCTTGTGCAATAGTCAGCTCACTTTCAACAGCTTATATTGTAATCAGCTACATTCTTATATTAATATCTTATAGCCTCTGTTGTCTCAGGATCGTATGTTGTGCTGCTAGAGTCACTTGCTCTAGTCAATCAGTCAGACATGTTCTGATACGTGTATAGAGCTGACAGAAATCTTTACTCCGCGGTGTAATAAACTCACATGCTGCAATCCACTGTCCCATCATAATCCCGTGCTATTGCTGGAGTCACACCTTTAAAAATATAATATGTAGTCAGATGCCATAACCATATGCTCTGTTCCATAGGCTGTCACTGAAGTCACTATATTATCAAGGGGTATGTTGTCAGACAATTCCCAGAGGCCTCCTCTGCATCCAGTAGGCCTGAATGTCACACTTAATTTGCTGTTTGTCTCTGAGGTATGGGTCTCCTACGCACCTATATACCGTTTGCTGTGTGGATATCGCCTAATGAGCAGCTGAGGCCCCTTCAAGTTTCACAGAGCTTTTACATTAACCTTTCCCTCTCTGCAACTTGTGACCCTGTCCATCCAAATGTTAATTACAGGTACTGTCAGGGAGAGGAGAAAATGGACAATTCATTTTCCCCTGTAGAGGAGTACCTTTCTGGCCAAACTTCCCTGGCCTTATTATGAAACCTTATTAGTATGTGCAATCACCTGACCTCTAAATCCGCCTATGCTGACAAATGAGTGTCATTAATTAGACACCTCACACACTCTTGTCTCCTGGTTTTATGCAACAACACGTTCCTTATGAAAGTAACATTTAGAAGGTTTTTTTTTAAACTACTTGCATGAGCTTTCGTAGGGTATGATAAACATGTGGCAAATATTCTTTTAGACTATGTCTATACTACAGCAATCTTCCGAAAGAAGCCCTTCTGGAAGATCTCTTCTGAAAGTATTTCTTTCGGAAGTGTGTGTCCACACACAAAAAAAGGAGATCAAAAGATTGATCTGCTCTTTAGAAAGAGAGCGTCCACACAGCCCCCTGCCCTTTCAAAGGAAAGGAGCAGGGATCAAAAAGTCAGGCGCTATGAGGAGTGCTCTTTCGAAAGAAGGGGCCTGCAGCACTCTGCCTGAAACAGGAGTGGAAGAGCACTTTCAAAAGGAGAGCTGCATTCTTTTGATTTAGTTTTAAGGAATGCTTTTCATGTGTAGACGCTCCATGGGATCTTTCAAAAGAGCCCTCTTCCTTTGAAAAATCTTTCAAAAGAACTTGCTAGTGTAGATGCAGCCCTAGACTGTAAGCACTTGAAAATGGGATGTGGCTTCCTGAATGCTGGTACAGTATTAGGGAGTACAATCTGACCCTTTCAAGAAGAAGCCTGAGAAGTCAAACATCTCCCGTGGGTTGTAACTATTCTCTCAAGCCAAACCCTACATGTGTTCTTGCACCCCTTCCTGCACCGCGACCCCAGGTCACAACCCCCTCCCAGACTGCATCTGCTCCTATACCCATCCTCCAGATGACAGTCCTCTCCTGCACCCATACCCACTCCTGGATTCTGCACCCCTTCGGCACCCCAATCCTCTGCTCCAGATCAAAATCCTCTCCTTTACCCAAAGTCCCTCCCAGGCCCTCCCCCCGAACCACTATCCCAAGCTACCTTCCACTTCCATCCTCCATCCCAGAACCTGCACCTCCTTCATTAATATCAGGAAAGAATGTTGCCCTTGACCATCTACCAATTTCTTGGAATGGACTCCCCTTAAGAAATTATTGCCCATCTCAGTTAAGGAGATGTTGAAGCAGTAGTAGTTCATTTGTCTAGCTCTTCTACACTTTTTTCCATTAGACATTGTGACAGGCCCAAACCAGTTCACTCCAGTAGCCTGGTAGAAGGTAAATATACTGGCCATTGGATGAATATATTTCTGTTACCTGAGTCAGTGTTTCCCAAAATGTGGTACACATACCACCGGTGGTACGCAAAAAGATTTCAAGGAGTATGCAGCAGAAAATAAATTAGTAAAAATCAGGAGATAAGCACTGGGATGGCCGTAGGAGAAGGGGTATACCAATAAGGCTGGAGTCCCAAAAGGAGTACCCAAATGTTTTAAGTTTGGGAAATACTGCCCTGAGTAATCAGGACAGGGGCTGCTTCAGAGCAATCAGGGATTAATTAGAGCCAATTAAGTCAGTCAGATACCATAAGATGCCCAAAGCCAGTTAAGAGTTTGCTAGAAGCAATTAAGAGAGATGGGCTAATCAGAATACCTGGAATATATTCCGAACCTGATGTGACTAGTTTAAAAGGCTCACTTTCAGGAAGAGTGGTTGGAGAGGAGTTGGGAGTAAGGTTGTGTGCTGTGGAAGTGCTGGGAGAATGAGAGTGATCAGGTCCCAGGAGTCAGGCACTGGGAATAGCTGTTTGGAGAAGTGGTCCAGGGCAGATGTATGTCTCTGGTAGCGAAGGAGAAACTACTTGTAGCCACAGCCATTAAGGTTCCAAGGTTGGAACGCTGGTGGAGTTCGAGAGACTGGGTCCCACCTCCCTCAGCCCTCCCCACACCACCACAGAAACCCTCTCCCAGAGGGTTCTAAGGACTAAGGAGGGTTCTCACATTAAATGCATTGGTTGCCCTATGATGAAGGTGGTTCAGGAGGCTGTGACTCTTGCCTCCAGAAGGTAAGAGAGGCTACACAGAAACAAGGGTCTGAGGCAAACTCTAATTACCTAGTAGTGCAGGACCCACCCCCAGGCAAAGCTGGAGCTCTACCACAGCATGAACTGACTTAATTCTTTTATGTCACGCTACCATCTTACTTCATTCACGTCCCTCCTAGATGCAGCATTCCTTCTCTGGTCTTTGCAGTCCATCACATCGCCTCTTTCTCTGTCATTTCTTATGCACACCGAGACTTTTTAATGCTTTGTTTAGCAAAATGCTCAGGAGCATTGTTAGTGCTTAGGTAATAAATAATAATCACAACTAAGAGGTGACTCAGTAGATGGGGCCTCTTCTCTTGAGTCAGGAATGAATCAATGGCTCAATATGGGATCTGTTGGAGAAGACGCCTTATGGATTAAATAAGAAAACAAGTCCCTGATCATTTATGATCATTAAAGCTGCCCTATACTATTTTCTCTCAACATCAGAGGCACTGCCCCTGTGTTCTAGACAAATTTCAACACAGGTAATTACAGTTGTCTTCCCTAAATTCTTCCTGCCATTTCAATTACATATTTTAGTTTTCACATCCTTTTTAAAATGCTTTGGGAATGAAGAGTGTTTAGTCACAAGCTACAGGATGAACCTCTCTAGTTCAGCACCCTCGGGACCTGAATGGTGCTGAACAAGAGAGTTTGTTGGACCACAGGAGGTCAGTTGGGGTTGATCCTGCTTTAGGCAGGGGGCTGGACTAGATGGCCTCCTGATGTCCCTTCCAGCCCTGGAATTCTATGATTCTGTGATTCAATAGTGTTGCCTGGCAGCATTGCCAACACTTCCACTGCATACTGGGCTCTTAGAAGACATTTAGGGGTTAATTACAGCTAAATAACAGCACAGAACACTGAGGCTACGTCTACACTAGCACACTATATTGAAGTAGCCTATTTCGATATAAGAACATGGAAATAGGCTACTTCAACGCGTATCATCTACTCGTCCTCCAGGGCTGGTGCCATCAACGTTCAACGTCAAAGCAGCAACAGAGAAGGTTCAAAGAAGCCTCCCCAGAAGGAAATGCAGAGCGTCCACACACACAAGCGCTCCCTGTTGAAATAAGGGGCCAGCAAAGCCCCAAGCCTCTCCCTTAAAGGGCCCTCCCAGACACACTTGGCCTGCACAGGATGAGATCCACAGAGCTGACAACCAGTTGCAGACCCCATGCACGCAGCATGGACCCCCAGCAGCAGCAGCAGCAGCAGCAGCAGCAGCCAGAAGCCCTGGGCTAAGGGCTGCTGCACATGGTGACCATAGGGCCCCGCAGGGGCTGGACAGAGCATCTCTCAACCCTTCAGCTGATGGCCACCATGGAGGACCCCGCTATGTCGACGTAGCAAGATGCGGATCATCTACACATGCCCTACTTCGACATTGAATGTTGAAGTAGAGGTCTATTCCCATCTTCGGGTAGGAATAGCGATTTTGATGTCTCATGGCTAACGTCGATTTCAACGTCGAAATAGCGCACGGTGCATGTAGATGCGACGCATACTATTTCGATGTTGTGCCAGCTACTTCAAAGTAGGCGGCTAGTGTAGATGCACCCTGAGCGTCAAGACTGCTGGCTGTAACCAAACTTTCTGGCACCATGGTAAACTTGGCCACACCCATGATAAGTGGTTGTCAGGCTAACTAAAACCATGCTGGATTACAGATGTTGCCAGAAGAGAGAGTGCTCGGCTAGAGAGGGTCAACCTGTGCAACTCAATATTAGGTGACATTTAAGAGCCTGTGTTCATCTAATGGTCCCTTCTGGCCTTAAACGCTAAGGATTATCTAAATATATGTTTGTTGTAAATAAAGTAAATTTGACCCTGATTTCAACATGATGCAGTGCCATCGCATCTACTAAATCTTCATGTGGTGCAAATCAGGGCAGAATTTGGCCCGGCTGGTGCGCACAGACACAAATACATTTAAAAAGTGCTTTACATGTTTTCAAAGTCTTCTTATGACACTTACTTGGGCAGCAGTGTAGGAGCAATTCAGATCATGGCCCAGTGACACTGCAGTTTTTGATCGTGAAAGTTAAAAGATATTTTTTTCCTTTTATTGTAGTTATTAGAAAAAAATAGTCACGTGGCTGCACTGGAAGCCTGCGAGAGTCTTTCATTTGGTTGTCAATTCACTTTGGATCAGGCCCTGTAGGAGTTTGCTGCTTAAATTCTGAGTGTGGCCAAATTGATGTCCTTCACCATCCTGAACTACTGTGTTAGGAATCCTATTAAGTGACCATTATGGTTAATATAATCTTCTTCAGCGCCTGTGTTTTTTCGTAGGTGTTTTATTCAAGAATTGATCAAACCCAGCTTCTTTTTTGAAATCTGATACGCACATAGTCCACGATGGTATGGATCTGATTCCATCAAAAGCCAGGCAAAGATATTTGACACTATGGCCATGTCAAGACTGCAGGCTTCTGTCGACAAAACTTTTGCGGGTCGGGAGCATTCTGCAGATGTCCCTGTACTCCTCCTTCCACAAGGGAGAAGGGATATCTGGGCAGAGGGGCTTTTTCTGACATTTGGCCCTCCCTGTGTGAAGGGGCCATATGTCGGAAAAGCCTTTCCTGACTGAAGTGTCATCAAAAGATATGCAAATGCGTTGTGCAATTTGCATATCTTTTGCCAACATTTCTCGGCAATCTAGACGTAGCCTGTGTGTTTATGTTAAAGTTACAGATTATATATGGATTGCATAGCAAGGCTGCATCCCTAAATGCTCAAGGTGTGGGGCAGTATTTAGACCACACAACTGTCCCTGAACTTAGATACAGGCATATGTATGAATGAACACTGCTGAACTGGATAGTAAAAAAGGCTATTCTAACACTAGGATTTAAGAACTGTACATAGAGATGGATGATATTTTTACTCCTGGGCAAGTATGATCTGTGATTTGCATCCTTGTTCCCTTCTATATAATCTCAGAGGGGTAGATGTATTGGTCTGTAGCTTTACAAATAATAAGCAGTCACCTTAGCGACTAACAAATTTATAAGGTCATGAGCTTTCATGGGTAAAGTTGGTGGAAGGGACCCTGTAGTGTGGCTGATAGCTAAGAAAATTAACCTAAGTCAGCTAAGTTTGACCTAACAACCTAAAGTAGACCAGGCCAGAGAAAATCGATGGCAGGATGAGCAAATGCTCAGGAAGATGCTGGGAGAGATTCAGTGCTCAAAGAAGAAGCTCATCTACCATAAAAAATATGTATGCATACACGAGTTGTAAGTTATCTTGCTCTGATAAGATGTACCTGGAATGGAACGTGTGAGTTCTAAATTGATATTGTGGAAACAGGCATTTTATAATTAGAAGCTGTTTTCTGAAGCATCACATTCTGTGCTGTAGTTTGGATCAAAGAGGCTGTGGCCCAGATTCTCAGGTGCTTTTTCTCTTTCCGTAACCTCTGTAGGGCCCAATCAAACTGATGTCTTGTTTTGTTGACTCTCATAAATAGAGTCTATTTTGTATGTGAAACTCAGAAGAATGACACCTCCATTTGTTACCTATGCAACCACTGCAAGTTTTTCCCATGTAAAATATCATCCTAATTAAGGTAGGGTTGCCAACTTTCTCACACAGGAAATCTCTTTCCCACACTCCCAACACTAACAACAAAAAAGAAAACTCATCTCCTTCTTGGGTTGACTGGTTGAAAAAGGACCCTGGAGACAACTATTGTCCTGTCCTGCCCCTTCTCCAAGACCTCACCCCCAGCTCGCTCCATCTCCCTTCCCTCTACCACTTGCTCTCCTCCACCCTTTCTCACACATTCATTTTCACCAGGCTGGTGTAGGGAGCTGGGTTGCAGCAGGGAGTGGGGCTACAGCTGAGGGAGGGGGCTACTGAGTAGGGCTGGAGAGGAGGGATTTGGAGTACAGGAGGAAGCTCCAGGCTTGCGTTTGGGGCTAAAGGATTTGGTACGTAGGAGGGGGTTTTAGGCTGGCTCAGGGACTTAGGGTACAGGAGAGGATATAGGGCAAGGGCTCTGGGGATATAGGCTCCAGAATGGGGTCAGAAATGAGGGGTTCATGGTTCAGGGGGAGGCTCTGGTCTGGGCTCTGGGAGGGAGTTTGGAAGAAGTGGGGGGGGGGGTTGCGGTGCAGGAGGGAAGGAGTTTGTAGTATGGGCTTCAGGTGTTGTTTACCTCAGGCAGTTCCTAGAAGTGGTGATCAGTCCCTCTGGTTCCCAACCAATCAGAATTGTGGAGCCTGTACTGAGAGTGGCACCTGTGCTGTGGCAGTGTGCAAAGCTTTGCTGGCCACTCCTGTGCCTAAGAGCCAAAAGGACATGCTAGATGCAACCAGGAGCTATATAGAGCCAGCCACTGCAGCCAACCAGACTTTTAGCAGGGTCCCGTTTTAATCAAGCCAGCCTAGCAGGAAGAGTTTTTTCTTTTTTGGGGGTGGGGAGGGAGGGAAAGATCTTTCCTGTATTGTTCACTCCTACGTATCATGTGAGCACGCAGAGACACACAACAACTAGTGATTCATGTTGGTCAGGAAAACCTCATAAATGCACAAGTAATTTGCCAATCAAGCTCCACTGTCAGTTGCAGCATTTTTTTTCAAAGACAAAATTGTCATATTTGAAAGAGGAGCTGACTTGTAGAAATGATCACTGAATTCTTGCCAAGCACACCTTCTGCATGGATTCTTAAATGATTTCCTGCCTGTTTTGAAAGACAGAGGATATTATTTTTATATTACTGCCAATTTAAAACTGGGAAGCCTCATTAGAATACCTTACATATTGCTTGCAATACAAAGTACTGTATGGGCTATGCACTTAAGTGAGAGTATATTACATACAAACTAGATAAGATTCTGAGATATTCCATTAAATGCACATAAAGCCTGATTTCATTGTCTTCTTTATATTACTTGTGCTTTAAATGTGGGCAATTGTTTGAAGCATAGGAGGCAAACCAATTAACTAAGATTTTGAGAAATACCTCCAAAAAGACTTCAGTGTTGTATATACAGGGATACTCTTCCAGGAGCAGAAACTGGAGTATTAGGAACGTTCTAATTGTATTGTAGAAATGGAAATTTTAATTTTCCCTGTGCTCAGATTTTGGAAAATCCATGAAAAAATAAAAGAATGAATATTTTCTGGATAGCTGGGAAGTGCCAGGTCACATGATTCACTGACTGGGTATGTGATATAGCTAATCAATACTATCAAACAAAAAGCAGTCAAGTAACACTTTAAAGACTAGGAAAATAGTTTATTAGGTGAGCTTTCTTTTCTGGTCTGGCTATGGTGTGAAGAAGTGGGTCTGTCCCACGAAAGCTCACCTAATAAACTATTTTGCTAGTCTTTAAAGTGCTACTTGACTGCTTTTTGTTTTCATAGTGTATAGACTAGCATGGCTTCCTCTCTGTTACTAATCAATACTGTGTGGTTTTGAAACTGACTGCTAGAGACTCTTCATGATAAATATGGACTTTTTACAAGGATGCATTAGGAAACTTCCAAGGGCTTGGTTGTTTCTGCAAAGTGAATGAATGAATGCAGGATGAGAACTTGATAACATTGATATTTAATTTTAAATGTGAATGAATGGTAAAGGATTTCACCCCAGTCTTACCAAGCTGCACTCAGAATTGTGCATATACATTAGAAATGGGTGACCTTAGATAACAAATATTCTGTAATTCCCAGGTATGTTGGCATAAATTATAAATTCAGAATGTAGATAGTCCCCTGGTTCTTTCCTGTTTAAATCTCTTTTATATATATATATATATATATATATATATATACACACACACACACACACACACACACACACACACACACACACACACACACACAGAGTCTTCCCCCGCCTTACAGGGGTAATTTGTTCCTGAAAAACCCCTGTTAGGGTGAACTCTCATAAGTTGAAAACATAATTATCATTAATTTCAATGTGAAAAAATTTTATGCATTCCTGAGCCCCAAAATTTACACCCATTTGTGCTAAAACACCACCAAATCCCATTAAAATGGGCACAACTACTTCAATAGTTAACATCAATTATCATAACACAACCTAACAAGACATTTTCCCTTCATTAATTGCTCTACAATATGGCTCTTTACTTGCTTTTGGGGGGCTGTCCCAGGTGCAGAGACAGGGCTGCGAGGCGAATGGAAATTGAAGAGCGCCTGGGAGGGGTAGCGCAAAGCCAGGTAGCTGCCCACAGCTGCAGAAGCGGGGCTGGTGCAAGGGGGTGGGCAGGGAAGAAAAGGGCACCGGGAGGCAGCCCGGCCTGAGCGCAGCTTAGGTTAAGTGGGGAGGGGGTGGTGCCAGGGGCTGGCCATGTGGGGAGCTAGACAGGCACAGGGGGCTCCCAGCTGGCGAGGGGCGATGCCTCACCCATGTGGGGCTGCGCGGCAGAGAGGCCCCACCAACAGCGGCTGAGGCAGCAGCAGCGGGAGAGCCAGGTGCTAAATGGGATGGAATGCTGCAGGAGGTGAGCAGCACCCAAGGCACAGCTGCACAGGGCGGGTGGCGGCGGCCCCCTAGCTGCCTGGTGGGGGGCGAGCAGCAGTGGCAGGGCTGGGATGGGCTGTGTGCCCAGCACCCATGTCTCGCAGAGTGGCGTGGTCTACTGCTGGGACTCGGACGAGTCCACCTCCCTGCACCAGACTGCCACCCTCTTGCAGGGCGCCGCTGCCCCGCCGATCGGCCTCTTCATCATGACCAATGTGTCCAACTCCATCCCCTTGGTGCTCACCTACCAGAGATGCCAGCCTCCGCCCGACCCCGACCACCACTGTCAGGAGCGCAGGGAGCCCGTGGCCCCTGGCTGGGCCGGGGCATGCTGCTGCTGCAGTGCCAAGGCAGAGACCCAGACCAGCCACAGCAGGGTCAAGGTAAAGGCAGGGGCGGGCCGAGGTGCCCAGGGCAGCGGCTCCACGGATGGGCGGTGTCCCCTCCTCTCCCGGCTCTGGAGGTGGGTGCCTGCTGCGGCCAGCTGGGGGCTCTGGGAAACTGGTGCCGGGCACTGCGGAGAGATGCCTTTCTCCCACTGCAGGATGGCTGCGTCCCGCTGAGGCACGCAAAATCCAAATCAGTCCTCATAAATGCGAAGAAATGCCTCATAAGCCGAAGCAGGGGTATTAAATGAAACTCCTCGTAAAGTCGAATTCTCGTAACCTGAATAGGCGTATCTCAGGGTATGACTCTCTCTCCATATATATATACACACACACACACCCATATCCCCAATAGCTTTTCAGTACACAGACCACTTGTTCATCTTTAAAAGCACTTGTTGGCCCTCAAACACAGTATACATGGGGATGTCTTATGTCCGATATTGTCTCCAGAGGCAGGCAGAACATTAAAGTGATAAAGGCACTCAGCTGGGATTTGGAAGGTCTGAATTAATTTCCTAAATTTGCGGCAGATTTCCTATGGACCTTTGGAAGGATTCCTGTTGACATCTGTGGTATTTGAATTAAGACCCCAGATTCCAAATTGGTAAAGATTTTGATCTCTTCCTGTCCCTACTCCTGACTAGTTTTTATGGTGATGGGGACTTTTTAATCAGCGTTATGTTGGGTCTGCCTTAAAAGTCCTTTGATTCTTATGAGCATCCAGCATGGGTCTTCTTGCAACTGCAGCATTGTGAGAGCACCTTCTTCTCCAGAACCTTGGCCAACTAGAAATGAACCACAGGATTCATCTTTTCGTGCTCTGAGTCTAACCCAGGGGTTTTTAACTTGTGATGCATGTACCCCCTGGGGCTGCATGATGCCCTTTGTGGGGGTACGAGACATGCCAGATTTTTTTAGACGGTAGATCATCAAAATCACAAATTAAGCACAGGCATATAAGTACAACAACTTTGTTTCATCATTATTTATTATTATTCATCTATGTATTTATTAACATTGTACATTATGATGATATGGCAGCGCAGTGGCTTTGTTTAAATTCAGTTAGCCACTAACTGTAAGTGCATCAGTTACAGTTAACTTCTGCAGCAAAACTCCACAACATCTGTGGGTAGTACTTGTGTATTTTGTATGCCTACTGTACTATTGCTTGTGTTGAGTAATAAAATAAAACTGTTTTACATATATTTAATATGCATTTAAAAATGTATAGGACCCCCATGCCCATTTTTGACTTTTCATAAGGGGTGTGAGAACATATTTTAAGAACTAAAGGGGTGCAGGCTGCTGTGAAGGTTAAGAGCTACTGGTCTAACTCATTGACTCACTGTAGCAGTTCAGCTCGCAGTTGAAAACATCTCTTCTCTCTTGCTTATACTATCTCTTTCTCCTTTAGCTGTGACATAAATTTTGTTAGTCACTAAGGGTGTGTTTAGATTTCAGGCTTCTGTCAGGAGCCTGGAGGTCTCCCAATGGATGTCTACCACTCTGGGAGCCTTCTGCCGACATCCTGGTCATCCTCTTTTCAAGAGAGAGAAGAGATGTGTCAGCAGAGGGGATTACCCTTATATTTGACCCCCTGTAGATGGGCCAAATATTAGGAAATCCACTCCCACCAGAACAGTATCAATTTGTGTATCTTTTGCCCGACAGATCTCTGCAATCTAGACATAGCTTCAGCGATGCAGTGTTATGGAAAAACACTGTAAGAATCCAGTTGTGTTGTATTGTGTAGTTTATTAAATTGTATACCATCGTAAAGGACGTTCTTGCAAAATTTCTCAATTCCAGGGAGAGTAATTCAAATTCCAGGCTGTCATCACTTTCTCTAGTGCTGTTTTTCATCCATCCTTCCTCCCTCCCCACCTTTCAAAAGTGATAAATTAAGGTCCATGTTGATAAATAAGTTCAAGTCACATAATTATCAACTGATGTAGATTAAAAGTTACTTTCTGGTTTTAAGTGTAAGGGACTTATGTCAATCAAGATTGCTCATATACCCTGTAGTGGAACACATACTGAAATTAAATTGAATAACCTAATTTCTACCTTCAGTAGATTTCCCCTTGCTCACTGCGAAAGGACAAAACAGAGAGAAAAGAAAGAAAAGATTAAAAAGAGCAGTGCCAGCTACTTGGACAAGGCATTGTCTGCTTGTGTTCAGAAAGAAAGGGGTACCATTTGGCAGCCTGGGGTGCCACTGTGTTGGTTAATGATCATTGTATGAATTGAGCTGTAAGGGGAGCTGTCCATTGACCAGGACTGATTGCTTCCACCGACAGGTGCTAATGTGCAGAGGGCAGGACACAGCTGCTTGAACAGGGTTCCCATTATCCTTTGCTGGGGATTGATTGCCCTGTGGGATGTTTGCTTTCTAGCTGTGCTAATTTTCTGAATGCACATTTGCATAGCTCTGTGCTGAGACCGATATACCGAGGAGCTTGGGCTAAATAGGTGGCTTATCCTCTATTCCCCACCGCCACCACTCTGGAGAATCTGTCTTTTGGGATGCAAGTTTTCTCTAATTATCGTGCACAGGAAGGGCCAGGTTGTGTGAGGAATCTCATTACTGCTCATATAATGGCTTCAGGTGCAACCACAATTTAATCATATCACAAAATTGGTTTTTCAAGGGGCATTCTGAGGCTATAAATTTAGCTGTCTGCTTTTAGAACTGATACTTCTGTGATTTAGAACAATTACAAAGGTAGTTAGTAGGTTCTCTGGGGCCAACGGCATTGAGTTATCCTAGTACAAGGTGTATGTAAAACCCCACCAAATCAGAATATATCTTATTGTGCTTGTGTAAAGGAGTACAAAAACCTCAAGGTAAAGATAAATCTGACTTTGTGTCTTAATGTGTGTTTGCATAGTACCTAGCCCAATGGCTCCCAACTCAATAGAAGTATGGAAGGACAGATTCACCAGTAAAGTCTAGTGCTTCAAAGCAGTGACTGACTGTCAAGTTTACTGTAGTTTTGTCTCAACAGAGACATAAAGAAATAAGATAGTACTGCTGAATGTGTGTCTCAGTAATAAGAAAATTCAGCAGCTGCAATGTGTATTTAGACTCATGATGTATGAATGATACAGTACACGTATTGCCTCTGCATAAGAGATGGCAGATCGTTTATGAGCTTCCCATGGAGGTATTTGTTTATATTCATTTAGTAAAATTTAACTTTACAGAAGCAATCTGTTCCCAATGTGCAACCTTTCCTGCAGGTCGCTACAGAGTACAGAGGGGAATCTGAGAATGCTGGTAGAATCAGGAAGGGAGGCGACGACGCCATGTGTCACCCTGCTGGTTTTACCCCATCAGACCCACTGGTCAACCCTGAAAGGATGGAGCTATGAATCCATGGGACATTTGTGTGCATTTTCCCCCATCTCCAGTTCCCCTTCTGGCTGATATTTTGTACATGTTCTCTGCTCTCTGTTGTCACATGGTCGTGGAATGCTCAGGAACTGAGACAAGAATAGCCAGAAAAATGTTCTTTCTGATTTTTTGTGTGTGATATTTTAAAACAATTACAGCAAATTAGGGCTGTCAAAAGATTTAAAAAATTAATCACAAGACTAAAAATAGTGGTGATTATGTTTTAATTACACTATAAATAATAGAATATCATTTAAATATTTTACATGTTTTCTACATTTTCAAATATATTGAATTCAGTCATAACACAAATTGCAAAATATACACTGGTTTATATTATCTTGATTATAAATATTTGCACTGTAAAAATGTATTTCTAGCCATCTCATACAATTGCAAACTCTTTGTCATGAAAGTGAAACTTAGAAATGTGGATTTATATTTTTACATAACCACTCAAAACAGAACAAAACAGTGTAAAACTTTAGAGCCTGTAAGTCCATTCAGTCATACTGCTTTTTCAGCCAAACACTCTGACAAACAAGTTTGCTTACACTAGTAGAAGATAATGCTTTCCACTTCTTATTTAAAATGTTACCTGAAAGTGAGAACAGATGTTTGCATGGCACTGTTGTAGCCAGCATTGCAAGGTATTTATATGTTAGCTATATTGGACATTTTTGTCTCCTTTATGCTTTTACTACCAGTCCAGCGAACTCGTTGCATGCTAATGGTAAGTACGCCTTGATAACTGTCCAAAGCAGAGCTTGCCAGCATGCATTCTGCTTCATCACGGGTCAGACACCACCCATAGAAGACTGGTTTTCTTTTTTTGGTGGATAGGGCACTGTAGCATAGGCACCAATTTCCCCTCTAGCCAGCGGGTTCTAGACCCCCAACACCTCTTGCCCCAAACCTTATCTCCACCTCAACTCTCCCCCACTTCTTCCTCCTAGTGCACCATATCTCTTCTCCCTCCCTCCCTCCTAGAGTACCCCAAAACCTGCAAAACAGCTGTTTCACAGTGGCCAGGAGGTGTTGGGAAGGGTAGGGGGGGAAGTATTGGCCTGTGATGGGTGAGAGTCGCTGGGTGGGGTAGAGCTTGGCTGCTGGTGGGTGCTGAGCACTCACTAATTTTTTCCCATGGGTGCTCCATCTCAGGGCACCTATGGAATCAGTACCTATGCTCCGTAGTTTCCACCTTAGAGTTTTGCTCTTTTAAGACTCCTGACACCATGTTCCACACTTCACCCTTCTCCGATTTTGGAAGGCACTATTGATACTTAAACAGTGAGGCAAGTGTTGTATCTATCTTTAAAAATCTTATATTGGGACCTGTTTGGCATTTGTCAGATCTCCAGTTAAAGTGTTATTAAATCAAATACCGTAAGATGGGTTAAATAACATAAGATGGGTTAAATAACATAAGATGGGTAGCATCTGAAGAAGTGAGTTAACTCACGAAAGCTCATGCTCTAAACTTTTCTGTTAGTCTATAAGGTGCCACAGGACCCTTCATTGCTGCTATAAGATGGTTTGTCACCTTAGAATTCCATAACATGAAATACATGTCAGAATGCTCCTAAAACCATGCAGTAAGAGGCATACAGTTTTCACCCAAGTCACAAACCTGAAGGACTCAAACAGAGTTTCCAACTGTTGTAGTTTTTCAAAATCCTTACCTGTTGGTACTGATTGTCCTTTTGAAGAACTAATGTGTCTTTGATTTTATTGCAAATTGACTTGTACCCAATGTAGCGTTCCATCTGGTTGAAATATCTTGAACAAGAGGTTCTTGCTTCTGTCAATTTGAAACTTATTTTATTCCTCACTTGGTACTGTTAGCTGGACTGTGTTTAAAATGGCCCACACATTTTCTACATAAAACCACCATTACAGAGTACTAATGCAATGGATTGCAACAGGCTGTGAGCAATATATACAATGTGATCAAAAGGCAAATGACTAATCTGCTGCTACCATATTACATGCACTGTTAGTAGTAACTGTTACCTTTTCTTGAATATTCTGTTCTTTCGAGACAGCCAAGAAATGTTCTGCACATGCTTCAGCATAATGTCTCTTCAGATGTTTCTTCAGGGTTAAAGCAAATGACCACAGTGTCGATGCAGCAGCAGTGAGGTGTGCTGACTCCTTCATAAGATTGCTTCAAGATGTCCAAAAGACACCAGTCAAAGCAACAGCTAGTGCATTTTTTAGAAGTTCCAACTTTGTAGTCTTCTAGTTGTGACATAGTTCATGAATTCATGAATTCTTCGGGCGGACAAGATGTATGACTGATTGAAAGATGTCATTTTAATAACATCTTTTAGCCCTCTGCCATTTACAAGTCTGAATGGTCCACAGTCCATAGCTATCCTCTTTGCAATAGCATTAGTTAAGTTGTACTTTATTCAATCTATGAACTTGTAGCGATCCTGATACTCTGTAAGCATTGTCTTTCGCAGCTGGTTGGATTCATTTGCTTTTGGTGGGTTATCTGTAGCATAAGAACTGGAGGTGAAAGCAGGAGCCACGTGTAGGTGGCACTGCTTACTTGAAGTACTTTGATGGTATTGGAACTCCACCTTGCAATAACTACAGATGACCATCTTTTTATGCTGAGAACCACCAAAAAGGCTTTTTTTGTTTGTTTGTTTTTGTTAACACACATTCTGGTTAGAAGATCTGAATTTTGCTGCTTTGCCACATTAACTTTTTCTGATGTTTAATCACTCCAGGCTATGTCTCCACTAGTCCTCACCTTTCAAAAGGGAGATGCTAATGAGATACTTGGGGATATGCTAATGAGGTGCTCCATGAATATGCATTGTCTCATTAGCATAATGGTGGCCACAGCAATTCGAAAGTGTCACTTTTGAATTGCATGCCACCCATGTAGATGGTGTTCTTTTGAAAGAACCCCTCAGATTTCAAAATCCCATTCTTACTAAAACTAAATAGGAATAAGGGGTTTTTGAAGTCTGGGGTGGGGGTTCTTTTGAAAGAACCCCATCTATATGGGCAGCATGCAATTTGAAAGCGGCACTTTCAAATCACCACAGCTGCTATTATGCTAATGAGGCACTGCATATTCACGTCAGAGACTCATTAGCATCTGCCAAAGTATATCCATTAGCATCCCCCTTCTGAAAGGCGGGGGCTAGTGTTGAAATAACCCAGATCATGAGAATACAGTAGAACTGTACCAATATCCATCAAGCGATGTGGTACAGTAAGTGAAGGGAGTCAAAAGAGAGGTTTGCGATTAACATCATTAAAAAGTAATTTTGTTTGTTAGTCACTTGCATTTACTATGATTAATTGTAACCCCCCAAAATAATAATTCTGTGTTTAAAAGTTGCACTTTTGTGATGAAGACATTGCACTGCAATACTTTTCTGAGATGAATTGAAAAATACTATTTTGTTTGTTTATCTTTTTACAGTGCAAATATCTGCAATGAAAATATTATAGTTAGCACTCAACACTTTGTATTCTGTGTTGTAATTGAAATCAATAAATTTTGAAAATGCAGAAAAACAATCACAAATATTTATAATACATTTAAATTGGCATTCTATTATTTACAATGTGATTACAACTGTGATTAACCATCATGATTTTAATATACTTTGTTTTGTATTAATTTATTTCTCTGCAATTAATTGACAGTGGAACAAAAATATGAATAATTTGCATTCAACAAAGTCAGGGAGGAAATGTTGTCAGCAGAATGGGAATAGCCATTCCTTTTTCAGTTTTGCATAGCTGGAGTTGCCTTATCCCTAGGACACGAGAGCTGCGTCTACACGTGCAAAAACCTTAAAAAAAAGAGGCCCTTTTTCGAAAGAGCGGGCGGAGCATCTACATGTACAAACCTGTCTTTCGAAAGAAAATCGAAAGAATGGGGCTCTGAAACCGAAATCCAAACCCCGATCCCGTATCAGGAAGATCTCTCCCTTTCGAAATAATAAATCGAAAGAATACACATGTAGATGCTCCACAGCCCACTCTTTTGAAAGACACGTCCGCCATGGCGCCGATCAGCTGGAGCGCAGGGCTGCTCCAGCTGGCAGCAGCGAGACTCTGTGGTCCCTGGTTTTGGCTGCCTTAAAGCCCCACACACACAGGAAACCTGTGGCAGGAAGCTGAGAGCGTGCTCAGAGCAGGCTATACATGTGCTCCAGCCACATGCTCCAGCACAATCATGGCTAGCAGCCAGCCCCGCCCCCCCGCAAGCCCCACGGCCACCCCCTCTGAGCCCTCCACAGCCTCCCAGGGCTCCCAGGGGGAGAGAAAAAATTAGCCCCTTCCTGGACGGAGTGGGAGCTGCAGGACCTCCTCCATCTCTGGCAGGATGAGGAGGTCCTCCGACACATGGGGGGGAAGCAGCATAATGCCTCGGCCTTTGCCTGACTGGGCACAGGCCCCCAGGCCCAGGGCCACCCGGCACTTACCTCGGAGCAGGTATGCTCCAAAGTTAAGGAGTTCCATCAGGGGTACGCCTGGGCCACGGACCAGGCCAGATGCTCCGGGGCAGATCTAGCGACCTACCCCTTCTACTGGGAGCTCCGTAGTATCCTGAGGCCCCAGGACAGTTCCCCCCTCACTGCCTTCCTGGACACCTCCGGGGAGGAGCTGCAGCTGCCCGAGGTGGAGGAGCAGCCCAGAGTGGGGACTACGGACTGGTTGAGTGAGGAGGGGGAGCCGACAATCCTGATCCCCTCCCGCTCCTCCAGCCGGGCAACCGAGGCCTGGGCATCTCCAGATGTCACCGGGGACCCTCTGGTACATACAGAGACGGGCGCACACCTACTCCAAGGGGGGAGTGATGCAACAGCTAGGCGCCCACACATGGGACCGCCGGTCCTGGGCCATACACAGGCTGGGCCATACACAGGCCAGCCCCTACATGGGATGCGGCACCCTGAGGTGGCACATCAGCCATGCCCAGCACCTGCCCTCAGTGGACAGTGCCATAAGCCGCACAGGGGTGGCGGCTGATCAGTGCCTGATGGTGCCCGGGGACCACATATCGCAGCCTGGGAAGGGCCTCCTGCGGAAAAGACCCCTGGAATCACACCCAGGCTGGGAGGCCCAGTCTTGGGGAAGGGTGAGGGGGGTGGGTCGGTGCTCCCTGGGGGGTCAGTGTTCCTTGTGGGGGTGGGGGCCCCATGGGGTCGGCTTGGGCAGGTACACCACAGCCGAGTCCCGTCTGTTTGGGGCACACTACTGACATGCTCCCCCTTCTCCACACAGCCACACCATCAGGGGGCTGGGACAGCCCTGCACCATCCCTCGTGCTGGAGAGCCCACCAGCAGCTCCTGTCCGGACGCCACCCCAGGCAGGGTGCCATTGGGGCCGTGGCCAGAGGGCCCCCCAGAGATCCGAGGAGGACCCAGCCACTCAGCGGCAGGCCGAGGTGGCCGAGGAGCACCTGTACCTAGCCCGGGCCGACATGGAGTGGTGGAGGGTGCACTGCGATAGGATGCTGGACACGCTCCAGGGCATCAGCCAGGCCATCCGGGACCACACTGACACTGTGGCCCAGCTCCTGGCCCCCCAGACGACTCCCGCCCCGAGCCAACCCCTGCTGCTGTCCCTGAGCCTGCCCCCGCTGCCGCCACCAGGCTCACCCGCCGCCGGTACCTGCCGGTGGTACCTGCACCTTCCCCCCGCCCCACCAGGGACCCCACATCTGGGGGAGCAGGGGCTCCAGGGGCCAACAGGGCTTGTGGCCCAGCACACCTGCCCTAGAATGAGTGTCCCCCCGCCTCCCTCCAGGTTACATGCCCCCCTCCCCCCTCCAAATTAGGTTCCCCCATACGTAAATAGCCACAAAACACATTTTTTTATAAAGTTTGTTTATTGTTCATCGCCCCATGCTGTGCTCCTTGGTGGATGGTGGGTGGTGGATGTGCGGGTGCGGTGCTGGTGGGGGTGGGAGTCGGGGTGGCAGGGAGGGTGGGTGATGGATGTGCGTGGGATGTGGGTGTGCATGCAGGTCAGAGGAGGCCTTTGGCAAAAGCCTGCCTGAAGGCCTCCCGGGTGCGGTGGCCATCCTGGTGGGCCTGGCGAATGGGGCAGTGCTCGGCTGCTCATAGAGAGCGCTGTCCGGAGGCCCCCCACCAAGGGACATAGGTGTCCCCCTTTTCCTCCACAATGTTGTGGAGGACGCAACAGGCGCCCACCACGTGGGGCACGTTGGGGACCCCGACCTCGAGGCCTGTGAGGAGACACCTCCATCGCCCCTTTAGGCTCCCGAAGGCCTGCTCCACCATGTTGCGGGCATGGTTGAGGCGCTCATTGAACTCCTCCCGGGTGGGGTTGAGGTGTCCTGCGTAGGGCCTCATGAACCACGGCTGCAGGGGGTACGCTGCATCTGCCACCATGCATAGCGGCATGGTGACATCTCCCACCACTGGGATCTCCCTCTGGGGGACAAATGTGCCAGCCCCCATGCGGCGGCAGAGGCTGGAGTTCTGGAACACCCGGGTATCATGGGTGCAGCCAGCCCAGCCCACATAGAGGTCCGTGAAACATCCCCTCGCGTCCACCAGGGCCTGGAGCCCCACTGAATGGTAACCCTTCCTGTTCACGTACTGGCCGGCGTTGTGTGGCGGGGCATGGATGGGGATGTGCGTGCCATCCCAAGCTCCGACGCAGTTCGGGAATCCCAGGTCCTGAAAGCCGGCGATGGTGTTGTCCACATCCCCCAGATGGACGACCCTATGCAGCAGCATGGTGTTGACGGCCCGGATGACCTGCAGAGGGAGAAGGGGGACACATGCTCTAGTGTGGGTGTGGTGGCTCTCACCCCCCACCTCGGGCCCATTCTGCCCCCCTCCCATCCAGCCCCTGGCCCATGCAGCTCCCGTCCCCTTCCCATCTGGCCCCTTGCAGGGGAGGGTTCCCCTTGCCCCAGCCCCTCCGCCTCCCCTCAGCCCCACCTTACCTCCATAAGTACAGCCCCGACAGTGGCCTTGCCCACCCTGAACTGTTGTCCCACAGAGCGGTAGGAGTCCGGGGTGGCCATCTGCCAGATTGCAATAGCAACCCTTTTCTCCAGGGTGAGGGCTGGCCGCATGCAGGTGTCATGGTGCCGGAGTGCGGGGGCGAGCCGGTGGCAGATCTCCTCGAAGGTCTGCCTCGACATGCAGAAGTTCTGCAGCCACCTTTCCTAGCCCCACTTCCGTAGCACCACGTGCTCCCACCAGTCAGTGCTGCTGGGGTGGGTCCAGAGGCTTTGGGGCACCCGGGGGGGCACCAGCTGGTGGCCCGGGAGGGAAGCCCCATGGCCCCCAGGGGACCTTGCAGCCACCCGATGAGCTCAGGTGCAGCTGCGGCGAGGGTGCACAGCACTGCCAGCAGGGCATCCATAATGATGCCGTCCACCAGCAGGAGCTGTCACTGGGCTTCCATGAGCACAAGTAAGTGGGCTCTGCCGGGCAGGAACAGGCTGGCCAGCACTCAGCTCGTGCGGAGGGGAGGGTGGAGGGAGGGGCCCTTTAAAGGAGGCGGCTGGCTGCTGCCCCGGAAGGGCTTGTCAGCCATGGGACCCTGTCCACAGCGTTTCCTGCCTCCCTTCTTTCGAAAGAGGGCTTGGAGCCATGTAGATGCTCTCTTTCGAAAGACCAGGACAGAACTTCGAAAAAGCAGATCGGAACTCCGATCTGAAAAATGGCGGCAGGTACTGTCTTTCGATTGCCTCTTTTTCGAAAAATGAACTTCGATTTTTGCCCATTCGAAAGGACGATTACGTGTAGATGCAGCTGAGGGCTTTAGCACTATTGTAAGGGCCATTGAGGCTGCTTGTACTGCAGTGCCAGTAGCATTCCTCAGCTGGAGCACATTGGCTCATTTAAGTAGCCTTACTGATGAAAGTGTGGGAAGTGTCATTAAATGATAACTGCGCTGGGGAGCAGGCAATGGAGAGGAAGGCTAGCCACAGTGCTTAAGATAAATTGAAAAGTGAAAAACTAAAACGGTTTATTAGAAAGAAAGGGCCTGGTTGTGCTCTCACTTTGACCAGGGTAGGTCAGAAGTAACTGCACAGAAGTGGATAGGTTGATATCAGTGTAAAGTAGTTCAAAATAAAGCCCTAAGTTTAGGAGGATGCAGGGAGGGAAGGGATGACAGGTAGGGGAATGGATGGGAAGAGAGAGAGAGAATATTTGTTAACCTCTTCCTGCACGTTACTTCTGCGTGCCTGGGTCTATAATGTTAAGGGTCTTACCTTTATTTACAAAGGGCAATGAGCAGCAGTCCTCTGTTGGACCATTCCAGATCCCTTCAGGGTCTAAATCTTCTCTCACTTGCACTGGCACAAATTAAGTGTGAGTTACTTGAACTCAATGGACTTACACAACTGAAAAGCCAGTGCAAAGAAGCAAATCAAGCCCTCGCTGTGTAAAGGCAACTAATGTGTTAAAAAGGAATTATTAGAAATGAGAAAAAGCCCCTTAAAAGAAGCAGGTGAAGCTAATAGAAAGGGCTTTACTGAAAAGGGTGGTGAGATAGTGTGCTGTATAAGACAGGAGTTAGCTGAAAGAAGAAAATAATTAAACTCAAATAGAATGATAATTAAAACATAAGAGAAGAGAAAAGAATATATTAAAAAGGCAATAGGAGTGAAATTGGAAATAAGAAAATGAAGGAACCAGGAAGGAGGAGATGAAGAGATGTATCTTTGTATCTAAAGCAATTGCACAGAAAAGCAGCATTTTTTAGAAGATACCTTTTTGGATTGACAGCCACCCTGAAAGATCTCTAAGGAAACCAATTCAATTCAACTATGACTCTAGTTAATTAAGATACCAAAGTATGTTAGTGATTTAGACAGCAATTCAATGCAGTTGTGGTGAAGTTGTCAATCAGCATAACTACAATCCAAATTAGATTTTTTTAAAAAGGTTTGATCCTTCTCTCTTTGACATTAATGGCAAAATCCCATGGAGCAGGAAAAAGACCTAGTACTGGAAATGGAGTTGTGAATTTGGCTGAACAGCCATAAGAGACAGGGAAGAACATGGGCAGGGGTAGGATTAGAAGGACTTTCTGGAGGTAGGATGGGACTTGGACTACACACCTGCATTGAGGTGTGAATGGGAGTGAGAACCTCCCTCACATGGCTGCATGGGGGTATGCTCCAGCAGATGGCTAGAGTGTGGGGGAACGGTACAGTCTTAATTACTCCTCTTCTGTGGGTGGCATCCAGCAGGGCTGGTATAGTGAGCAACAACTTATTCTTCTCCAGAGCAAGCGAAAAACAAGAAGGGACCGTGCCTCAGGGGTAAATACAATACATCTCAGAGCTACTCCAAGGATGGAGGAGTTTATGTACCATACTTCATTCAGATCTGTGCCCAAGGTGCCATTTGGGTCTCACTGCATAGCTTTGCAAAGTAAAGACATAATTTTGCAAAGAACTGAAAGTGTGGATTACTTTGACTCACACGAGTAGCTCCATTGACTTCAATAGCACCACTCAACTGCATAAACTCTGGCCCATGTTTAAGTCGTTTGCTTGGAGTGATGCTGGAGGTTGGGAGGAGTACTCTTTTGGTTAAGGCAATGGACTAAAAGTTCCTAGCTTTCCCTCAGACTTTGTGTTAACTTTGGCAAATCATTTGACCTCTCTGTGATATCCATCTGTGGAATAGGGATGACAATTTCTAAATCAGTGATATGATGTAGGTAATCCCTAGTATGTTTGTGCAACGCTCAGGTTCAGTGAGACAGGCTATATAAATACCTGGACCAATTAATGAAAATAAACAAGGTCATTCCAACCTCTGGCATAAACACAGTATTAAATTCCTGTAAGGGATACATAGGTTTGTAAGCAACCATGGGGCAAATCTCTTTCTCATATAGGTACAATTCAGGAAGTATAAGAGTACAGATTAACCTTTAGTCATATGTGGAACAGTACTGGGCTTTTCCTTGTAATACATGTGGAAGAGGGCATGAAAGGTGATTTCTGGAGGTCGGGATGAGTGTAATTCAGGGAACTAAATAGTCTGAGTTTAACAATCCTGGTTAATAGAAACAGAGAGCCAGCCATGTCAGTCTGTACTCCAACAAAACAAAGCAGCAGAAATGTAGCACTCTAAAGACTAACAAAATGATTTATTCGGTGATGAGCTTTCCTGGGACAGACCCACTTCATCAACCCTGGCTAATGACATCATTACCATAGCACAGAAACTCCTGCTGAAATTAACAGCATTTCATATGACTGACTACACACACAGTATTTTTATACAGAACATTAATGTGCATGTAAAATATGTCATAAAACCAAAAGACCTGCTCCTTCTCAGTAGCCCCTTTCTAAATGGGGCTTGTAACAGAAGTGCCAGGCGACTTCTTAATGAATGCTGCTGGAAAAGGACATCAGAAGAGGAGAAAGAAATCTTGTTTTCAAGTTTCTAGCAATGAATGATAAATATTGAGAGTAAACAGTCAAGTACGATTTTCTCCTTAGGTCTTTTGAATGCTATGGAGGATGATATGAATCTGTTTTGTTTGCTTCCTTACCCTCTCTCTACTGTTGTCTGAAATGATCTTCAAAGTCCTGTGTTTGCCAATTTGTTGCTGCTGAGGTCTCTGATTTTCTTGTGAACTAGTAGATTATTTATGTGAAGGTAAGGCAAGGGGAGCACTTAAAATCCAGAAAATTCCTTCACTACATAGCTAGCCAAAAGCTTGGTGTATCGAGAGGACAATGTGAGAAATATAAGGGGCAGTGGAGTCCTGCATCCAGGAAAGTAGAGGTACTGATATGTAACAGTGGAGTCCTAGCTATGATGCTTTCTCCCCTCCATATCACCAGAGCGTGCATTGCACCATTTAAGTGTGAGTGGTAGAAGGCATATTCCTTAGACAGAGTGGAGCTGTGTGGGGCACAGTGGGGTTAGATCCTTAACCAGTGTAAACTGCCAGAGCTTCATTAAAGCCAATGGTGCAGTGTTGATTTACTCCTGAGGATTCGGCTCAGGGTCTGCCACTCGTCTCTCTAAGGCACAGCGCTTTTCATAGCTTAGGTGCTGTAGCTTTTTGTGCTACCACCAGCTCAGAGCATTAGAGCACAGACACACCAGGCCCTGCTCCTACTGACAACAATGGTAAAACTACCTTTTCCCATTAAAAAAATAATTTAGAAGTTAAAATGTCACTGTCTCTTTAGCCACAATGGCACTACCAGTTCAGAGAACCAGCAATCTCTAAACTAGGAATCACCGCAATTTACAGAAACAGAACTTTGAACTTATTTAGAGAAGGATTGCTGATGTTTGTTTTAAGCCAGCATTTCCCAAAGTGTGGTCCACAGCCCAGTACCGGTCCTTGGAAAAAAATACCAGTCTTTAGAAAATATACAAATTATCGCTGCATACTATTATTATTATGAATAAATAAGAAACAGTGAAAATGTATTCATTTTTCATTTTTTTATACGCGTTTATATTTTTGGGCTGCAAAAAAGTACTAAGTAAAACCGGGTCCCAACTATATACAATTTGGGAAACCCTGTTCTAAGCAAAACCCAAGCTCCACGTTCTGATACCTAGTAGCAATATATCATTTTAAAATATTCTGATTGATGGGGCTAAATGACTCCCTACGAGTATTTAGTAAATTATCATGCTCTGATTTATTTGAATCCCATACCAAAGGAAATAATTGTGAGTTAAATTATTCTACAGTTCCTAGCTTCCAGCTATCCTATGTACTTCATTAAAACTATGAAGAATGGCAGAAGAGCTGGTTTACAACAGGGAACAAGTGTCAGTAAAACTTATGCTTAAAGGTTGCCAAACGTAAGAAACTCTTAGGCTCACCAAAATCAAGTTGCAATCGCAATAATAATTATAATAATAATGCCCTCTACATAAAACATCCTTTTTAAAACAAAACTTCTCACCCTATAAATTTAATTGGGAGCTTTATTACTGTCTGTGCTGTTTTTCCCCCTGGGTGCTACACTTGTGGAAATTACCCTGAAGAGATTGTTAAATAATTACACAATTGAGATTGGTACCCAGTGGAAGACATTTCCGAGGTGTCAGTGCCTGGAAAATCCAAAAGCTTCATTGAATAGTGGGGTGAAACTTGGAGGCAAAAGCCCAAGGACTGATTAATACTTGGATGCATAAAATTCACGTAGCAACGAGAAGCCAGGTGTGCACCCTCAAGGATTTCAAGTTTCCTAATCATGGGTGAGTCTCTGACATTAACAGCCTCTCACAGGTGAGCCAGTAAGCCATTGCTGAGAAAGAGCTATGAAGGAAAAGAAAACAATGGAGCAAGAGGAAATATGCCCTGATTTATGATTGGGGAAAAGATATTCTATAGGGATTCCTATTTCTGTGTAAATTAAGAGGATAATCAGAGTTGGAGGTCATATTGTGTCCACAACAGTCATTCTTTTAATTGCATTATGGATCTGGAATGTCATATTCAATGTATTTTATTTGATAAGTGTGCACTTTGTGCTCTTGGCCATAGTGGTAGAGGCTTGATTCTGATCTCATGTAAGTGTAAATCAGCAGTGGCTGCAATAAAGCTCCTGAAATTATGTCTGGCTGGACATGGCTTTTTAGCTCACACAGTAGAAGCTCATGCATTTAGCTTCAGAGATCCCAGAGTTTGATCCCACCTCCTGACAACTGAGGTTTGTTTGTGTAACATATATCTTTCTTACAATGACACTGGTTATAAGGGCAGTTAATGTTAAAAGCTCCCATCCCACCTTGTAATACCGTTGTGAAATGCAAATTGAACTTCATGAAGCTCTGCATGTGTGACTGTCTGTTTACATGTAAAGGAAGTAGATATGTGCACACATACTTATGTATAACTATTTACACATAGTAACAGAGGGGTAGCCGTGTTAGTCTGTACTCTAACAAAAGAAAGCAGCAGAAATGTAGCCTTTGAAGACTAACAAAATTATTTATTCAGTGATGAGCTTTAGTGGGACAGACCCGTTTCATCAGATCAATCTCATTTCCAATATAGACTGACATTTATGAGTACAGAGGAGCAAAAAAACCCGACATCTGAGAAATCAAACAGGATTTAGGGAAGGAGGTGAGGGCTGGGAGGATGCTAATTGTCCTGTCTGCGATAATTACCGGCATCCAAGGAAGGGAAGCAGTCCTTGTAATGTGTGAGGTAATTGATATCTCTGTTCATACCACTTGTTAATATGTCAAATTTGAATATGAACTCCAACTCACAAATTTTTCACTCTAATCTGCTTTTAAATTCTTTTTGTTCCAAGACACAAATTCTTAGGTCTTTAACAGAATGGCCCACTCCATTGAAATGTTCAGTGACTGGCTTATGTGTATTAAGTTTCTTGATGTCTGCTCTGTGTCCATTTTTCCTTTGGTGAAGATTTTGCCCAGTCTGTCCAAAGTACATAGTGGCAAGGCATTCTTGGCACATAATGGCATATACAATGTTGCTAGAAGTTGCAAGAAAAAGTTCCAGGATTAGTACTACTGTGGTGTAGCCTGTGGTTGCTCGTGAGAATCTTTCTCAGGTTAGGAGGTTGTCTGTAGGAAAGGGCAGGCCTGTCACCTGGAGTGTAGCATCCTGATCCAGAATCGGTTGTAGATTTTTAATGATGCATTGCTGGGTTTTGAGTTGGGAGCTATAGGTGATGACAAGTGGTGTTCTGTGGTTGATCTTCTTGGGCCTATCTTGAAGTAGTTCATTTCTGGGTATTCGTCTGTCCCTGACAATTTGTTTTTTTTTTACTTCTCGTGGTGGGTAATTCAGTTTTATAAATGCTTGGTAGAGGTCTTGTAATTCACGGTCTCTGTCAGTAGGATCAGAGCAGATGTGATTGTATCAAAGGGTGTGGCTATAAATGATGGATTGTGCAGTGTGAGCTGGAAGGAAGCTGGAGGCATGTAGGTAAGTGTCGCAGTCAGTGGGTTTCTGGTACAGAGAGGTGTCGATGTGGCCATCAGTGATGTGTACTGTTATGTTCAGGAAATGTATTTCTTGTGTGGAATAGTCAAGGCTGAGACTGATGTTAGGATGCAGGTTATTAAAATCTCTGTGGTATTCTTCCAGAGTCTCTTTACCATGGGTCCAAACGATAAAGATGTCATCAGTGTAGTGTAAGTAAAGGAAGGGTAACAGGGGACAAAAGCTAAGGAATCATTGTTCTAAGTCGGCCATAAAAATGTTAGCATATTGTGGGGCCATGCGAGTGCTCATAGCAGTGCCGCTAATCTGGAGGTATAACTTGTCCCCAAATTGGAAATAACTGTGGATGAGAAAAAAGTTACAAAGGTCAGCCACCAGATTTGCTCTGGTAACATCAGGGATGGTATTCCTGGTAGCTCATACTCCATATTCATGTGGAATATTGGTTAGGGAGCCTCTACATCCATGGTGGCAAGGATGGAATTGTCAGGAAGCTTTCCAATGTTTTGTAATTTCCTCAGGAAGTCAGTGGTATCTCAGAGCTAGCTAGGAGGGCTGGTGGCGTAGGGTTTGAGGAGGGAGTCTACATAGCTGGGCAGTCCAATTGTAAGGGTGCCAATATCTGAAATGATAGGGCATCCTGGGCTTCCAGGTGTGTGGATTTTAGGCAGTAAATAGAATAATCTAGGTCAGGGCTCAGATGGTGTGTCTGAGTGAATTTGGTCTCCAGAAGAGGCAGGGGGTTCTTTAAGTAGATGGTGTAGTTTCTTTTGGAATTCCAAAGTGAGATCTGAGGATAGAGGCATGTAAAACATAGTGTTGTATAGTTGTCTAGCTGCCCCCTGTTCATCGCCTGACTTATTCATGATGATGATAGCATCCTCTTTGTCAGCTGGCTTGATTATAATGTCCGAGTTATTTTTGAGACTCTGTACAGCATAGCCTTCAGCACAGTTGAGATTGTATTGCATTTGGTGTTTTTTGCATATAATTTCAGTCTGTGCATGGTTGCGGAAGCATTGTATATAGAAATCTAGACTGACACTACTCCTGTTGCGGGAGTCCACATAGAATTCTTTTTTTGGTGTTGGTAGGAGGGATCTAGCAAGTCGGACTGATGCTCATTGGTGTGTTGGACGTATTCTCTTAGACGGAGATGACGAAAGAAGGCCTTGAGAGCACCACAAAATTGTATTAGGTTTGTGGAGGTGGTGGGGCAAAAAGAAAGACTCCAGGATAAGAGAGATTCTTCAGCTGTGTTCAGTTTGTAGCTTGAAAGGTTAACAATATTATCCAGTGTGTTGTAGTTGTTGTAATGGTAGTATCCTGAGGTAAGAATTAATTTAGATAGTTTATTGTCCCCTTTTTTTTTTTGTAGGGAGTGGAAGTGTGTATTATGGATTTCTTGTCTAGTATAGGAAAAGTCCAGCTCTGTGGGGTCTTGTGTCGAAGCTTGATTATTGATGAGAATAAATAATTTTGTTAGTCTTTAAAGTGCTACATTTCTGCTGCTTTGTTTTATTTACACTTGGTTTAAATTAAAATCACGTGAGTCTGTAAAATGAAGGATTTTGAAGTTTGGGGAGGTTCAGTCAGGCAGCCATATACTCTCACTTTGGTCCCCTTGTTGTGCTTGCATCATGGTAGTGCTCATTATACGATGAGATTCTAGTTTTACCATGAGAACCCTTCCTAACTGAGCACACTGCATGCGTTGTTTTCACTGAATGAGATAGCTGTTCAGTAATTCTTTTATTTTATCTTCACCATTCATGCTGTGAAGCCAGGAATTGTTTACTACACAAACCCTGCCCTGAATTCAAACTCATTATTGCCTCATGGGCTTTTCCTATAGTGCTCATTCCAGTAGTAACTGAGCACTTCACAAACAATGAATTTATCCTCACAGCACTCCAGCGTCTCATTATCTCCGTTTTGCAGATGGGAAACTGAGACACAGGGAGAGTCCGGCCATAATTTTCAGGTGTCCAGCACAGTAAGGGGCAACCTAGGCTACAGAGGGGGCCACATTAGTGGTCTTCTTTCATCTCAGCGGGCCACAAGATTGTCATAGCAAAGATGGTCTCCCAGGATAGGGTACTTTTGCTAACTGCCTTTGTGCATCTAGAATTTGCGGGGTGTACCAACTGAACCATAGCAGTGCTTCAGTTAGATGCAGAAGGAGTAAGTGTGTGGCTCTCACAATGTTATGTGCAATCAATACACACCTCGCTTCGTATGCCCTTGCTTTAAGTGTGTGTCATTTTTGTAGTACCAGTAGGAAGAAAATCTATGTGGATGAAAACCAGCAGAATCTGGCCTGGGCAATGGTAAACAAAATGTCTCATGAGCCACACATAGAATTCCAATGGGCCACCAGTTGCCCACCACTTGTCCAGCAATTTTGGATGCCTCTATAATGGGATGCCTGGCATGAGACAAATCTGCATAGCTGCTAGAACTAGAGGTATGGGGGGTGTTGCAGCACCCTCTGGCTTGATGTGGTTTCCATTATATCCAGGGTTTTCAATTTGATTCATTGTGTCTCAGCACCTCCACTGTAAAACTTGTTCTGGCAGAGCTGCCTTATCTGGCAAAGTTTCTCAGGTGCACTGAGCAACAGCAGCTCTCATTGGAGTTGTGAGCACTCAGCACTTCTGAGAATCAGGCCTTAAGTGTCTCACATTGTGGACTTGTAAAATGAGGAACAGATGCTTCATGGCTGGTTCTGAAAACTATGGCTCAAGTGCCTTGTCCAGCCTGACAGGGAATGCTTGTGGCAGGGTCAGGCATAGAACTAGCTGTTATGAGTCTTCACCTAGTGCCTTACTCACACATCATCCTCTCTCTTCCTTCATACTCTTTCCTAATTCACTATGTATGTTCCCACTTTTGCACAGAGTGGGGCAAACATTTGTTATTATATAACCCTGCTTCATTCATAAAATGCCATCCCTCCCAGTGAAGCCTTGTGCTGTAATGTCGCACGGGGGTCCTAATGTTACATGGCCAGTGTTGTGCTGTGTGACAAGATCTTATCCCTGGTCATACCTTTGACTGGATATAATGCAATGGAAGTGGAAGACGGAAGCTGCAGAGGGATAGCTTGGTGGTTTGAGCATTGGCCTGCTAACTGCAGGGTTGTGAGCTCAGCCCTTCAGGGGACTCTTTAGGGATCTGGGGCAAATAGATCAGGGGGAAAAATAGGGGTGAGGATGGTGCTTGGTTATGACAATCTTGGCATTGCTGCTACACTGACAGGATGCAGAATAGATTAATAGCAAGCTACTATGAAAATTATTTTAAGGCTTGTCAGTATCCTGTAGTCTGTATCGCTCTCCTCTCAACAAGCTAAGGTATTTTTGCAATTTTTTCACTTTACTTCCATTATTTTTTTCCTATGGGAAAGAATCCTGGGATAATACTTCTGTGGCTGCCATAATGAAGAAATTTAAGAAAGAGAAAAGAATTAATGGGGTGGGAGACACTACATAAAACAACTCCCCACTTGAAATTATTTGTAAAGATGGAATCATGAAGGTATTTTGAAAGGACAAACCAAGACCCAATCTTACAGCACTTTTTATGGGACATCCTGAAATATTTCCTAGTCATTGTAACTTTTCATAAACTTATCAGCTTGAAATTTCTAAGGTTCATGGAGGATTTTCTAATTGTTTTGATTTGTGTATGATATGATTAGACCCAACAGAGAAAAAGACAAAGGTGATAGAATATTGCCAGTGTGATAAGTAAATGAGCAACTGTCTTTATAACACAAATTCTGGGACTCTCTGTCTTTGGTTACACTACTGTGATCTGTTCACAGAAGTCCCTGATGGAAGAGATTTCCCAACAAAACTTCTGTCAACAGTGTGCGGCCTCACACAAAAGCCAATCTGCAGAGCATGCCCCGTTGACAGAACAGCCAGACTGCCTGGCTGCACTCTTGACAGACCAGGCACCCGGAAACACAGCAGAGAGGGCACCCCATTGTTCTGGATGCCCGAGGTGTTGAGAAAAGGCCCTGAAGAGCATCCACCCAGCTGGTTGTCAACCGAATCTGTTGACAACAGTGTTATACCTCATGGCTGAGAGGCAGAACGCTGCTGGCAAAATTGTTGAGTTTTGTCGACAAACGGTCGACAAAACCCATATTGCGTGTGGGCGTTCCACCAGTTTTGTTGCTGCTGCTTGTTAAAATGTACTTGAGTCTGACCCCATTCAGCTGTACTGTGATGCCACTGAGCTGCTTCCTCAGGTTCTTGTGCTCTGCCTCAATCTTTTCCGTATGCTGCAGGATCAGATTTTGTTTGCATTTCTTGCATCTTCTGGTTTTCTCTGGAATGCTGGGCACTGGCTCTGGAAAAGGAAGGTCAGAATTAAGATGTAATTCATATAATGTGCTTTGAAGTTCAATGAATGGATCTTTCTGTGTACTATCACTGAAAGTATACTTCTGAAGGACACATGGGTTATTAAGGATGGGACAGTAAGCATGTATTTCACAATACCTCACTTGCCTTCGCTTATCCAGCACATTGCTTTGTGGACATGGTGAGCTATAAGCAATTGTCCTCTTTTCAGTGGAATGGGAAGGTCTGTAAAGCAGGGGAAGCTGCTAAGTGTCCTGGCCGGGTCCTGTGGCAGTGAAAAATGGATGGCTGTATGTGCGGGTTTGGGAGACAATTAAAATAATGTAAAGAAAAAAATAATCCAAAGGAAGGCTGGATGTAAAGGGGCATGGAAGGGGAAAAGCACATCAGAGGAATCGCCCTTGGGGCATTGGGATTCCTGAAAACTGAAAATGAATGGTGCTTGGAAAGGTACATGCTAGGGTGAATGCCCAGCAGAGCCTGGCAGCCGTGGGACATTGTGGGGGCCCAGGAAAATGCAAGGAAGTGGTGGAAAACAAATGCTGGGGGAAAGGAACAGGGGATGGGAAAAGCCCAGCAGAGCTTGGCAGCTGTGTGGTGCAGGGAAATAAAGGCAATTCGAAGTAGCATGGGCACTGCGAAGTGTGTGTGGCTATACGCATGCTGGCACTTCAAAGTTTGATATTTCGAAGTTGCTGCAGGGGAGAATTGGCCTGATGAAGTGCTGCATATTCACCACAGCACTTCATTAGTAATCTCCCATCACCTTGCTTACCATGCCTTTTTTGAAGTTGGGGGCAAGTGTAGACAAGCTCTTAGCATCCTTGTGGTGTAGCAATAGCACAGTCAAAACACAGGAAACAACTAAGTGCTAAACAGCATCTCCTGTCCTTTTTTCCTGTTAATAATCTAGTTCAACTCTAGAAATAAACCAGTTGAATTTGAACATCATACAGTTTCTTGCAACCAAGTGTTTATGCCTTAGAAAAAAGGGAATTTAGACCTTTCTCTGTGAGCATATTTTCTGCTGCCTAGTCACTACTAGAATCTCACTATAAATTCATCATCTTTCCCAGAAGGCTCTTCTAGTAGTTGCCCCTTTTAAATATGGGAGTTACAAGCAGCTACAACCCTGAAATAGCTATTTTGCACCTGCTTAATGATCCTTGCAGCTGGCAAATATTCTTAACTTTTGTGCTGTTACCTTTCTTTTATTCATGAGGAGATGACTCATCTTCATATCCCTGCCTTTGGCATGTTCTTTATTGCTTACATTGGTTGCCATTAAAAAAGCCAGCTGTTACCAATGGTTACCATGTAGTGGTATCTCAGATATGACATCATTTCCCTAAATTTAGATCAGGAAAGGTTGGTAACCTAGGGAAACTGAGTTTAGGTAGGTTAGATGAGTGAGGTGCTACTAGGGTATATTTAGGGATGGACTAACAAGATTTTTTGCTATTTCCTGGGGACATCTCAGTTGGAAATAACAGGAAGAGAAAGACCTGGATGTACTGGCTGATTACCACATGACTTTGAGCCACCACTCTGAGATGTGGCTATGAAAAAGGTTAATACATGTATTGGGTGAGGTGTTTCCAATAGAGAGAGGGAGGTGTTAGTAGCATCATACAAGGCATTGGTGAGATTTCATTTGGAATACTGTGTGCAAGGCTGGTATTCCATGTTCAGGAAAGATGGATCCAAACTGGGACAGGTGCAGAGAAGGGCTACTAGGGTGATCTGAGAATGGAACACCTGCTTTATGAGAGGAGATTCAAAGATCTTGGCTTGTTTAGCCTAAGCAAAGGAAGGCGGAGAGGAGAAATGATTGCTCTCTATGAATACATCAAAGGGATAAATAATAGCAAAAGGGGTTGGAGGTGTTATTTACATTAAGTGCCAACGTGCACACAAGAACAAAAGGGTATAAACTGATCAGCAACAAGTTTAGACTTTAAATTAGGCAAAGGTTCCCAGCCATCAGAGCAGTGATGCTCTGGAACAGCGTTAGAAGGGGAGCTGTGGGAGCAAAAAACTTAACTGGCTTCAAGGCTGAGCTTAATACATGTATGGAGGGGATGGTATTATGAGACTTCCTACAGTGGCATATAGACAGTCTATGATTGTTAGCAGCAAATAGCTCTAATGCTTGGTGGGGGGACACTAGATGTGGTGGACTCTAACTCACTGCCAGGTGTCTGGTGGTGGTCCTTGCCCAGGGTCTCACTGATCACCATATTTGGGGTCAGGATGTTTGACAGAGACCCTAGGGATTTTTGCCTTGTTTTGCAGCATGGGACATGGGTCCCTTGCAGGTTTAAACTTGTGTGACTTTAAGTCTTTAAACCACGATTTGAGGATTCCAGTAACTCTGCCAACCATTAGCTGTGTATTTCAGGAGTGGGTGAGTGAAGTAGTCTGTGCAGGACATCATATTAGATCAGTGGTTCTCTGTTTATTTACCATAGTGGGATGCATATATAGCTCTTTGGCCGTGTCTACACTAGCCCCAAACTTCGAACTGGCCACGCAAATGGCCATTTCGAAGTTTACTAATGAAGCGCTGAAATGCATATTCAGCGCTTCATTAGCATGCGAGCGGCCGCGGCACTTCGAAATTGACACGCCTCGCCGCTGTGTGGCTCGTCCCAACAGGGCTCCTTTTCGAAAGGACCCCGCCTACTTCGAAGTCCCCTTATTCCCATCAGCTTGTGGGAATAAGGGGACTTCGAAGTAGGCGGGCTCCTTTCGAAAAAGAGCCCCGTTGGTACAAGCTGCGTGGCGGCGAGGCGTGTCAATTTCGAAGTGCTGCGGCCAGCCGCATGCTAATGAAGCACTGAATATGCATTTCAGCGCTTTATTAGTAAACTTCGAAATGGCCATTTGCGTGGCCATTTCTAAGTTTGGGGCTAGTGCAGACGTAGCCTTTGTGTTATACAGACTGCTCCTGCATAGTATATGTATTATGTGCATGGCCTTGTGATGTCACATCAGCTACTGCTTTGTGCTGATTGGGGTGTAAATGGGCTGCACATTGAGAACCATTAGACTATCGGGGTGTCCAAGATTTTTTTGTCGGAAGTCACATGGCAACTTTTTACATGTTCCAGGAGCTGAACAGAAAATAGCCCCAAACCCACCCCTCCACATCGCCAAATGTAATCCCTCGCAGCTCCAGATTGCCGCCCTGCCACCTCTAGGTATAACCTTCCCCTGCTGCAGCCCCAAGCTGCCCCCAGGTTTAACTCCCCCTGCCCCGGCAACCCCAAGCTGCTGTTTTCCCATTCCTTCTAATAAATTTTGGCCAGATGATCATCTTTCCAGTACTGTTGGTAAAACTATCACTGCACTATTTTGCATGATTTGCCACAGTTCTATTCTGGACTGAGGGCTAAAGGATATTGAGAAACTCCCTTCAAATTTTCATCTTTCCTTTAAAGAGGAATAGGGTTCTTGAAGAGGTGTTTTAATGGGCAGTCTTTCCCTCGTCCAATTGAAAACATAGGAGAGGAAATCTATTTTCTCTTCCTTCTCATTGCCTCTGAATTCACCTGGCTGCTCATGGGAATTTGAATGAACACAGCTGAATACTGTAACAGAGAATTACAACATTAGCTTAGCAGTAGGCTCCCATTTATCCTATCTCCCTTCATCATTGCTTCTCTTCGGCTCTTGCCTGTTGTATAAAGAAAACTCACTGTCTTATTGACAAAGTATGGTTGAATATGTATTTAATCACAGAATATGCATTGTTTCCAAACCAATAATGGGAGTTGTCTGAATGATATTCAGTCCAGTTCTACTAACAGCAAGTCTCTTGTTTGTAACCCTAGTCTTGCAGTCCATTCAAGCAAGCAAAAATAAAAGAAAATAAAAAAATCTAAGAGGCTTAAGTCAGTGCCAGACCACACATGGAAGTGGTACAGCTTGATGTGATTACTTTTGGTCTGCTAACTAGTGTAAATTTCATAAATTTCTGTTCATGCTTTTAATTCTTTAGAAAGGTTACTACGGGTCTTGGCATAGTGGTCTCCATCCAAAAGTCAAGGTTTGCCAACATGCAGTTATTTTTGGTCTAAGTATAGGAAAAAAACTGTGGTATCTCAGTTATGAGTTTTTTGTGACTGTTGGTAAGTGGTGACTTTCCAACAATTTCAGGAGGCAAATGATCTTTAGTAACACAGGACTAGATGGGACCTCCTGGGTTATCAAGTCTAGTCCTCTTCTGTTGCAGGCAGTTCCATAATCCCAGTGATAAACTTTTAACAGCAGTATTGCTACAAAAGGGTGGGTTCTTTTACCTCACATCTAATTTAGCTTCTTTTCTTGAGCTTATAGCACCCAATTCTCCAGTATATTGTATATTTTGTAGTCATTTACATTAGATTCGACTGGCAGAACTTTATAGCCATTCTCTCCTGGGCTACGTCTACACATGCAGCCAACATCGAAATAGCTTATTTCGATGTTGCGACATCGAAATAGTCTATTTCGATGAATAACGTCTACACGTCCTCCAGGGCCAGCAACGTCGATGTTCAACTTCGACATTGCTCAGCCCAACATCGAAATAGGCGCAGCGAGGGAACGTCTACACGTCAAAGTAGCACACATCGAAATAGAGATGCCAGGCACAGCTGCAGACAGGGTCACAGGGCGGACTCAACAGCAAGCCGCTCCCTTAAAGGGCCCCTCCCAGACACAGTTGCACTAAACAACACAAGATACACAGAGCTGACAACTGGTTGCAGACCCTGTGCCTGCAGCATAGATCCCCAGCTGCCGCAGAAGCAGCCAGAAGCCCTGGGCTAAGGGCTGCTGCCCACGGTGACCATAGAGCCCCGCAGGGGCTGGAGAGAGAGCATCTCTCAACCCCCCAGCTGATGGCCGCCATGGAGGACCCAGCAATTTCGACGTTGCGGGACGCGGATCGTCTACACGGTCCCTACTTCAATGTTGAACGTCGAAGTAGGGCGCTATTCCTATCTCCTCATGAGGTTAGCGACTTCGACGTCTCGCCGCCTAATGTCGAAGTTAACTTCGAAATAGCGCCCGACGCATGTAGACGCGACGGGCGCTATTTCGAAGTTGGTGCCGCTACTTCGAAGTAGCGTGCACGTGTAGACGCAGCTCTGATGTCAGTGTCTACATAAGGTGTGGCACAGTGGAGAAAAGGGTCCACAGAGTCAGCTGTCATTTGTTATGCAGGTGGGGACAATAACATTACAACAAATGATCATACAAAAAGGGGAAATTGCGTTCAGTCTGAAATGCAATGCTGATTGCCATAGGATGGGTCACTAGATGCTGGCAATAGCTCAGTTTAGTTTTTATGAGCTACGTCTACACTGGTATGCTACATCGAAATAGCTTATTTTGATGTAGCAAAATCGAAATAAGCTATTTCGATGAATAGCGTCTACACATCCTCCAGGGCTGGTGCCGTCGACATTCAACATTGACGTTGGACAGCACTGCATCGAAGTAGGTGCTGCAGGGGAGCGTCTGCACACCAAAGCGGCCCAAATCGAAATAAGGATGTCAGGAACAGCTGCAGATAGGGTCACAGGGCGGACTAGCACTTCCGGGGCAACAGCTAGCCGCTCCCTTAAAGGGTCCCTCCCAGACACATTCAGCCTGCACAGTATGCGGTCTGCAGAACCTCAGGCATGCACACCCTGTGAAAGCAGCATGGACCCCAGCAGCAGCAGCAGCAGCAGCAGCAGCAGCCAGAGGCCCACACACCTGCCCCTGGAGGGGCAGTGGTTGCCCTGCTCAGTGCCATGCAGGAGGCAGCTGACCATCTTTTATTTCAGGAAGATGAACTGTCCTCGGGGGATGAGGAAGCAGCCCCAGACCTTGCTGCCCTCCCAGCCCCGCCACCGCCACACACTCCGCCGGCTGTGGAGATACCCCATGAGCACGGAATGGTGGGAGCGGCTGGTGCTCGGCGAGTGGGACAATGACCACTGGCTCCGGAACTTCAGAATGAGCCGGCAGACATTCCTGGAGCTCTGCCAGTGGCTCACCCCTGCCTTACGGCACCAGGACACCCCCATGCGACATGCCCTCACCATACAGAAATGGGTCGGCATCGCTGTCTGGAAGCTGGCCACTCCAGACAGCTACTGATCCATAGTGCAGCAGTTCGGCATGGGCAAGGTCACCGTCGGGGCTGTCCTCATGGAGGTAAGAGGACCCAGGGGGAGGGGGGAGCCCGGGGGGGAGCCCGGGAGGGGAGCCCTGAGGGGGAGGGGGGAGCCCTGGAGAAGGAGCCCTGGGGAGGTGGGGGGAGCCTGGGGGGGAGGGCCAGACACACCCTGCACACCCCTCACCGGTGCTCTCTCATGTCCTTCCCCTGCAGGTCGTCCGCACAATCAATGCCCTGCTCCTCCACAGGCTCTTGCGGCTTGGGGACCCGGATGCCGCCATCGCGGGGTTTGCCAGCCTGGGCTTCCCAAATTGCTTTGGGGCTCTAGATGGGACCCATATCCCCATCCGTGCCCTGGAGCACAGCGGAGGATGCTTCCTCAGTAGGAAGGGATACCATTCCGTGGTCCTCCAGGCCTTGGTGGACAGCCGGGGCCGCCTCTTGGATGTTTATGTTGGCTGGCCTGGCAGCACCCACGATGCCCGGGTGTTCAGAAATTCGGGCCTGTGCTGCCGGCTGGAGGCGGCGACCTACAACCCCCAGCAGGAGATCCCTGTGGGGGACACCACCATGCCCCTCTGCATCGTTGCAGATGCGACGTACCCCCTCCGGCCCTGGCTCATGCACCGTTACACGGGCCATGTCACAGCCAGCCAGGAGTCGTTCAACACGCGCTTGAACCATGCGCGCCAGGTGGTCGAGCGCACTTTCGGCCGCCTCAAAGGGCGCTGGAGGTGTCTCCTCACCTGCCTGGATGCAGGACTCACCAGCATCCCCCGGGTTGTGGGTGCGTGCAGCGCACTCCACAACCTGGTGGAGAGCAAGGGAGAGGCCTTCTTCCAGGGCTGGGCTGCGGAGGCTGGCGGGCCAACGTCCAGCCACCCGCTGCCCCCAGTCGCCAGGTCGACCCTGAGGGGATCCGGGTTCGGGAGGCCCTGCGGGCCCATTTCACCAGGCTGCAGGGTGAAAGCTGGCAGGGCCAGCTGCGGGTGAGCCACCCACTGCACCCCCCCATCTCCACAACACTCCCTGCCCCCACGCCCACACCACAGAGCACCCGAGAGCACCCCCCCCTTCTGTACAATAAAAAAATGGAATTTTTTTAAACAAAACCCTGCAACCCTTTGTATTATTAATATGAAAACAGAAGAATAAGGGGGGAACTATGTACATGGGGGGGCAGTTACAAAACAGCGGTAGAACAAAAAGTATTTACATAAACGTGGGGGGAATGAGTCCAAAGGAGGGGGCCTTGGGGGGCAACATCCTCGGCCACACACCCCTATTGTCCTGCGCCTGGTGTTGGGGGGTGTGAGCCACGTCTCGGCTGGAGGCCTGGTCGAGGCTGCGTGGGGGGCCAGGAGAACCGTCAGATACGGCTGGGCAGTGTCTGGAGGCCAATGGTCCCCCTCGGTGGCAGGCCCCAGGACGGCTGATGGTGGAGAGACAGCAGGAGGAGTGGTGGGTGGAGCGGTGGGCAGAGTGGCGGGCGGAGTGGCAGGGGGGGGCCAAGTGCCGCACAATGTCCTGGAACGTGTGCATGAAGGCCCCCCAAGCCTCCTGGTGCCAGGCCAGCGCTTGCTCCTGGAGGTGGAGCTGCCGCTCCTCCACCTGCAGGTGCCTCTCGGACACCTCCAGCTGATGCCGGAGGGTGGCGAGCAGCTGGGGGTCCGTGGACACCCGCAGATGGCCCCGCCGCTGTTGGCCTCGTCCTGGGGCTGATCCGTGCTCCGCCGAGGGGCTGGCCTAGTGGGATAGCCCCGGTGGGCTCTCCGGGACAACAGATGCCCCGCCGGTGCTCTCCGGGCCCTCCGATGGTGCAGCTGTAGAACAGAGCAGGGAAGAAGAGTGGATACAGCCGTTAGTCTGGGCCCTGACCCGGGGCCCTTGTCCCCCACCCCTCTGCTGCTGGTTCCCCATCCCCGTCCCCCGGAGATGCTGCTGTTGCTGCTGATGGGTGTCCAACCCCCACCCCAGGGGACCCTAGGTTCCGCTCCCCCCATCCCCAGGGATGGGGCATGGTGCTGTCCTGCTGGGGGGCAGGTGCTGATGGACTCTTCTGAGGGACATGCCACTGCTGTCTTTGGGGCCACGGTCATCTGGGCATGTGGAGGGCCCTGGTCATGTCTCTTGTCCCCACCCTCTAACCCCGGGGGTGTGCACCGAGGGGGGGTACATACCTGACGGTCCGCTCCCACGGTCGGGGGACAGCCATCGGGCTGACGCCCTGCTGGAGCTGTGGGAGAGAAGGGCGATCTGGAGCCCTCTGTCGCTGGAGGCCCCCTCCTCCTCCTCCTCCGGTGTCCCAGGGGTGGGCTCCTGGGGCGGGCCCCTGGGGTGCAGGGCTGGCCTCCGGGGCAGACTCCGTCTCTGGGGCCTGCTGGGGCTCGTCGGCCAATGTGTCAAGGGTGGCTGGGGGGTAGGAGGTGTACCGGGGGCCCAGGGTTTCCATGAGCTCCCTGTAAAAGGGGCAAGCGGCAGGGGCGGTCCCAGATCGGCTGGGTGTGTCCTGGGCCCAGGCGTAACCCTGACGAAGCTCCTTTACCTTACTCCTGACATGGTCAGGAGTGCGGGCAGGGTGACCTCGGGCAGCCAGGCCCTCAGCAAGCCGAGCGAATGCATCTGTGTTCCGCTTCTTGCTCCCCATCACCTGGAGCACCTCCTCCTTGCCCCAGAGCCCCAGCAGGTCCCGGATCTCAGCCTCCATCCAGGAGGGGCCCCACTGCCTCTTCCCCCTCTGGCTTGGGGAGGGTGCCCTGTGGGCGCTTGGGGGGCTGGCTGGCTGCTATGGGGTGCAGGGTGCTGGATTGAGGCTGCGGAGGGACGTGCAGGCTGGGCACGTAGCTGTGCTGCTGCCTGCATGAGCTCTCAGCTTCCTGCACAGGAAATTGGCGGGGAGGGGGGGAGCTTTAAGGGGCTGCTGCAAGCAGCGACCATAGAGCTCAGGGGCTGGAGAGAGCGTCTCTCAACCCCTCAGCTGATGGCTGCCATGGCAGACCCCGCTATTTCGATGTTGCGGGATGCGGATCGGCTACACGTGCCCTACTTCGACATTCAAAGTTGAAGTAGGCTGCTATTCCAATCTCCTCATGAGGATAGCGACTTCGACGTCTCGCTGCCTTACGCTGATTTCAACTTCGAAATAGTCGGTTAGTGTAGACGCGGCTATGGTGTTTTTGCTCCCTCCTCACATAGCAACTAGCCATGTGTCACATGGACTCAGGTTTATGTAGTGTACTGGTAGTCTGTGCAGACCAGTGATGTACTTACAGTCTGTGCCTCTCTCTCACACGCCTCTGTCTTTGCTTTGCCGAGCTGGACCAGAATGATTGCTGTGTGGCATTCCACTACTCCATGGTTGTACTCCACGGCCTGTTTCATTTTCCCTAGATACGTGAAATATCACCATAATAATAACTGCCTGACACCTTGGTATTTTGGTGTGGAGAAAGGGGATTGCTAGTCTGCCTCTGTTAAATGTAGTGCTGCTTTACTGCCATTTACTGCAGAAACTCTATGATCTTATGGACGCATACTGTACTGTACATGACTTTCCATCTCCATTTCAGAGAATTGTTCATACAGGATGTACAGTACTCATCTCTTTGGGCCAGTTGTCCATCATTTGCAATCAGGGAAAAAGTGTATTATGCAGACAAAAAAGAAGGTTAACTTTCATGTAATTCACTTTCCTACTAACCCCATGTAGCCTCACCCTGCCCTAATATTAGAAAAGAGGAGGTGGAATGAAAAGTTGAGTACAAACTGAAAGGAACATAGAACACATGTGTTGTACAAGCAGTAGGAATATGGCAGCAGGGAGTGTACTGCTCTCGATAGGTGCTAGAGTGTTTTATTTGAACGGCATCTGAGTTAGCATAACTTTAGACACTTCAGCATGGAGCTGCTCATTGGGAACTCCAGGAGACATTGCACTTCAGGGAGAGTGCAGCATCCAGTCTGCCTAAAGCGGAGCTGGAGCAGGACTTGATGCCCTGACTTTTGTTTTGCCCCTCCTGCCTACTCTGCAGTGGTTTGAACAGTAGGCAGTGGAAGCTGTTCTGGTGTAGAGAACAGAGTGTAGGGAATGTGTTTGTGCTTGGACACTGTTGCCTTGCCTCACAGTTTGCATGAGCATGTTAAACTTTAACCATTGTGTCCTGTAAGAATGTCTGGAATGTGGATAATTTCCTGTCAAATCTCTGAGTGCAGAGGTGAGTGGCTGCGTGCTGAAGGGAAAGGAAAGAGTTCCTTTAAAAGGAAGTGTTGGGTTTGACTTCTATCTATTGTGGCAAAGTCAGGCTAGATGGCTGCAAAAGAGTGGGAAAAGGCAGTCCCAGAAAGGTAAAAGGCTTACTCCCTATTAACTAGAAGTGGGTTGCTGCAGGCCAAACAGGATCAGCTAAAAGGGGGTTGTCTCAGGCAGATTCGGATCAGCTGAGATGGGACTACCTCAGAATCAACTAGGGTCAGATGATTCCACATTTCAGGGCTCCCTGAGCTCTTTTAAAACTCCTCGGTTGGGAGGGGCGAGGAAGAGGAGACAGGCAGACAGGCAGACTTACACACACACACACACCCCCTACCACCACCACTCACCCAAGCAACTGCTAAGCTAGGGACAGAAAGGGACTGAGCAGCTCTAGGAGGAGAGGCTGGGCTCCCTACCCAAGGCGAAGACAATGAGCCTAAACCTCTGCTAAGGTGAAGACTGTCTACAAGGATGCACCAGAAAGGAGTTACTTTGTCTGAGGCCAGTTGGGGGAGAAGAGCAGGGGCTGGCCAGGGACAGAAGGGCTGTGGCCACAATATGAAAATAAAACATAGAGACTAAGCTGTAAATTAGGTGTCTTTCGAATTGTTGCTTCATGTTATGTTGAAAACTCACAGCCCAAACAAAATTGAACCTGTACAATGTCTGTAACTGATGAAGCTATAAGCTGACACCCATATATCAGCAGTGCCAGTATCTCAAAACTGAAAACAATTTTCAGCAGCATGTCTGCTCCATGTTGAACAACCTTGGAAGAGTGTGTACATACAGTATCCCTCTCTGAGCAGGGTTGTTAGTGGAGGAAGGATCTTTTCTGAAAACGGACCCAGAAGCTTATACTCCATAAAGATGAGATCAATGATGGCGGGAGTCGTATGTTGGCTCGCTAGTGGTTGAATTTAAAGTAATAATTACTGGTGTGTTCAATAAAGCACTTGAGGCAGGGCTGACTGGCAAGGTGTCACTGTACTCTTTAATGACTCTGGGCTCATGCACGCAGTGAGGCCCAGGTTGTGACAAAGGAGTATGAGGAAAGAGGGTGTCAGAAGTCTACCTTTATAGCCTTACAGTCTATGAGGGCCTTGGGTCTGCTTGTGCAATGTAAATGGGCACCTATTTACTCTCTCTTCACAGAGTAGGAGGACAAGAAGCGGTGGGGAATGGGTAGGGCTTTGGTTCCAGTTCCCCTCAGTCATCACTGTGCAGTGTAGATGAGCTGACAATGGCGATTGTAAATTGCTCCTCTCCAACATGGTTCCCTTTAGCAAGGAGGATGAGGGGAAGAACTGTGGGTCAGAGTGGCAAAGCCTTGTGGGAGTTGTTGCTCAATGTTGGGCTTAAAGTCAGTCTAGCCCTAAGACCAGAAGTGAATTAGAAAAATAGCGTTGAGTATATAGCATGAAACCTGTGTGCCTTTATTTGCTGTATACAGTTCCTTTATATTTCTATGAATGTTTCCTTTCTGAAGTGACAGGCACAAAATTTCTCAATAGCTCAGAGGCAACACTCACACTGTGCTTTCCGTCTCTCAGAGACTCTAATTTTCTTCCTTCTTGGGAGTGTTTCTCTTATTCTGAAATTATTTTTGACTGAAAATGCTTACATTGCTTTCAGTAGGGGAAAACGAAGAACAGCTAACTTTATTAAATGATGAGCCACTTCTTGCTTCTGTCAACTTGAGCTAGCTCAGGCTGAAACCCCAGGACAAGAAGATACAGAATGACAATAGTTTCAGTGAAAGTCTTCAGAACAACCCTCATTTGTTATCCCAAAGGCAGAAACAGTTATTTAACAATTTCTGAGAGCTGATTAACCCTTTATGCTAGCTCAATATAATAGAGCTAATCTTAGTATTTTTACAGATAAGAGTATACAGAAGAACAAGGGTGTCATTAAACAACCCAGCTGTATGAACCCCCTTGGTTTTTATTTTAAGTCTGTATACCGTTACACAATAGACTATATATTTTAATACAGCTTGTTATAACCTAATATAATGTTGGCAGGGAGTTAGTGAGTCAATTGTAAACTAAAGATGATGCTGTATTTCAAAGTTATGTTTAGCAGAGGTTGAATCTCTCTCTCTCTCTCTCTCTCTCTCTCTCTCTCTCTCTGTGTCTCTGGAGGCAGGAAAAGAGTCCGAGATAGTACAGCAAGAAGACAGCAACCACTAAGTATGGAGATATGCAAGAAAACAGGGGACAAGAAGCCAAGATCTGGGGAGGGAGGAATTAGTGAGCTGGGGAGAGTGGGGCCCAGAAGAAGGTGTGGATCAGATTCATCAAGAGTTTTGATGATTAAAACAGTGATTGTAACTTGGGTGCATGGATGGGCAAGAATCCAGTGAAAGTGGTAGAGAATGGGGCGATATGGCACAACCTCTTTGGGCAAGAACATAGTATAGATGCTGGGCTCTCAGTGATCAAAGTCAAGGGTCAGATTAACCCTTAGAAGTCCTCCAGGACAGAAAAATGCTTCAGGGGATGCAGGCTACAACTGCCCTACCTCCAGGAAGCCTGAAAGCAGCCAACATAGCTCATAAGGTAGGTGCGACCCACCTTGAAGTATAGGGACAGGACAGACTGCTGCCTCCACTCTTGACTTGACTTGGTTTACAGCTACTTCACCTTGGGTGAACTCTGCATGAGAATGAGGCACTGTTAACAATATCTCCCCTACCCCAAGGTCAAAGCCTCTTCTGCCATAGCTGCTCCCTGACTGCTGAGGTGGGGTGCATGTGGAGATACACATCTCATAGAGCTGGAAGGGACCTCAGGAGGTCATTGAGTCCAGTCCCCTGCCCTCCTGGCAGGACAAAGCACCCTCGTTTTTATTTAAAAAAAATTACCTGCTACAGGTCACTAAACAACCCTCTCAACGATTGAGCTGACAACTTTGGGGTTAGCAGGCCAATGATCAAACCACTGAGCTATCCCTTGCTCTTTGATGTGTTGGGATTACTTAGGCTAAAGGGATTGAGTGGAATGGGCTTGTAGATCAGATAGATAATGTATGAGTAAGAATTACTCAGTAATTCTGGCTATGTTTTGGATTTAGTTGGAGGTGACACAATCTTATAGACAAGTGGGATGTTTGAGGCAGGGGAAAGCTTAGGGTCATGAGTTTTTGGAGTTGACAGTGAAACTAAGCAGAGTGTAGGCAAAGCCTACAATGTGACCCAAAAGAGAAGTTTCATCCTGACGCAAGACTCAAGTGCATGAAGGAAGCTGTGTCATCTTGGAAATAACTTATCAAATATTTGATTGCTTCTGGAATC